>NC_134571.1:70712479-71040812 GCF_050947875.1 Dermacentor variabilis | reverse complement strand
GTCTTGCTGCGTAATACTAAACGGGCGCAGCACTAATCGAAGACGTCCTGGCTAAGTGGCGCGCGTTCGCCGCTTCAAGGAAGACACGAGCTCATCAGAGGCAACGCCTGGTCAACGAGGAGGAGGAAGATACAGAGCCGAAGAGAGAGAGAGAGAGAGAAAGAGAGAGAGAGAGAAAGACACGGAGGTTAACCAGAGATTATCGCCGGTTGGCTACCCTGTACTGGGGGAGGGGAAGGGGATGCGATAGGTGAGAGAGAGAAAGATAAAAAAAGATAACACACACACGCATGTACACACGAACTGTTTCTGTGGGCACTGTCACGCAGCCCGCAAAGGCGTTCCTAGTCTTACACAGTGTCACCGTACAATCCTACTGCGATGTTACTGCCAGAGACGTGCAGTATGTGCGACGTCGGTGCTCGTCTCACAGTCACGCACCTGTTGTGGGACTGTACCGGTCTCGCGACAGTGAGACATAAACACAAAGGACGCGGCATTGTCTAACTAGAGGCATGGACCATACGCCTCCGCCTCAAGCCGGCGCTATAGAGGCGAACTATCAACTCTTTACGAGAGTTTGTGCGCGATGCCCGCTTTATCGGCATGTAATGAACGCGTGTTTTCTTTTATATTTCTTTGTTTATATAATAATCCCCACCATGGACCCTCACTCCTGCTTAGACCACTGAGTCACCCTTTTCATTCAAGTTTATTATATTTCTTATTGAAATGACAATAAAAGAAAAAGTTGTAGTCATCCTTTAATATGACGGCTACTCGCTAATACTGTATTATCGGTAATATACTGTACTATTAATATAGTATTATTATTACTATAGTAGAGGGTCACAAAGTTTAGGAACTGTTGGGGGGACGACCTCAGTAAGTGTAAGCGATAATATAAAATTGAAAGAACAGCAAGTAGTGGGATAGTTAAGATTAGTGCACTACATATATTGTGTACAAAAACTACAAAAACAGGCAACAAACACAAATACAAGTGTGCAGACTGTTAACAACAGTATAAAACATCAGAATTTACAGCACTACTTCAGGCACTTAGGAAAGTAACCAATGACAGAATGACATCAAGGCACGTTTTACACGATGAAAAGAACTTTGCGAGACGCAACGTATAGAAAGCCCTAATATACTTAGGGACGTTTTGAGGTGTGTGTAATTATTCTATAAGAGGAATGCCTTTGTTAGCCAGTGCGCACCTAACTTCATCAGCATATTTCGGCTTTAGACAGGACAAGATACTTGCCACTCAATGAATCATTTTACTAGTAAGAGTTTTTACCCGTGCCTAGCGAGAGGACACCGAAGAATGTCATAACGGCAGATGACAAGGGACGACACCTCACGGTAATTGAACTTTTTCAGTAAGATATGACTTTGAAAGTTGTTTATTTTCTCTACTTTCCTCTGCTGGTCCTCGCATCGGCATTAAGCGGGGAACCGTTGGTTATCCGCTTATCCTGCAAGCAATGGCAAGGAACAAACAAAGAGGCAGGAGGCAGTGAGCTGGTGCCATATCTGTTCAAGGAAAAACCAGTCACAAAACTCAAAGGACAAGAAGAGAGGTTCACACCACAACGACTGGTGTGAACCTTTATTCTTGTCGTTGTGGTGTGAACCTCCCTTCTTGTCCTTTGTGTTTTGTGACTGATTTTTCCTTCACCTATGTATTAACTGGCCCGGATTTCAACCCTTCTGCTATATCTGTGCATATAACAAAGCTTCATCCTTGCGCTTTCGAGGCACTCATTTAATTCTTGTGAGTGGGATGTATACGTGCTGGGACAAAACGGCATCGTAAAGAGAAAATCATATTAAAGTTTGCAGCATTGTACTTTGGGGGCGTTGGCGGCGCGCGGTGAGCTTGCCTTTTGTGATGCGTCGTTCATCACTTGTCAGCGCGATACTGCCGTAGTCTGTCAAATCTAGAGATACCATATATGCACGTGGAATGAAGCATGAGTGAAATTATATTAGAGGTTAGCCGTCTTGTTGCCGATAATTGCATATTTCTCTGCATGCCAAGTATTTAAGCCACAAATATTAATTCAAGCCAAAGTCGCTTCAGTTAAATAAAAAGCAACGTTTGAGTTTCCTTTACGGCGTACGAAGTGAATACCAGCTGTGTAGGGGGAAATAAATATGGGATCTACACCGTGCGAGACATAAGAATTGAAAACATGAAGATTGAAATTAGAAGTTTGTATGAGAATTGAAAGAATATGGTCGCTCCTGTAGCTGGCGCTGACTGCACCTTCTCAAAGAGCAAACGGAAAAAGAAAAGCACGGAGAAAAGGGAAAGAACACGCGCAAACAAGCACCGTTTCGCTTACGAGAAGCTCAGCACGAAAGGCAAAATATAGATTTGTTTAATGGAGATGAGTCAGCACTAAATACGCAATAAGAAGTTCAGCATTGTGATGGTTTGGGTGAAAGTGTATTGGAATTTCATTGTATAGCATATCTGCAAACTTCGAAAGGGCATAGACACCGGCACCAAATACGGTTGTGTTGGTCTCTTTCTGCTTACTGCGCTGATATACGCTAATATATATATATATATATATATATATATATATATATATATATATATATATATATATATATATATATATATATATATATATATATATATATATATATATATATATGCAATAAGTAAAAGGAATCGATGTCGGTGTGAACAAGAGCTGTGGTATATAATTTGCAGATTTCTCTTGTCACAGAAGAGCGAGAGAGGTGCGTACTCCGTCGAAGCGCCTTATCATCGACGGTTTACTCTTTGGAAGGAGTATGCTATAGGTGCATGCAGTTGCTCACGCAAATGGACTCGTCAGAACTCGCTTGCTTCTTATAGCTACTAAATACGCAGAGCGACGGTGTGAAGTACATAGGGTTTCACAAAGTGCGAACCAGCGTCGCATAGAACGTGGGATTGCCGCCCGGGCATGCGCATGCGGCCATCCGACGCGCAAGTATTGGTCAAACATTTCTGGCACTGCAGCTCCTTGCAAATAAGATATGCATTTTCCGTCTCCAAGAAAAGACAAAGATCGAAAAAAAAAAAATGATGACGCCTCCTTTGCCAATAGATCTGTGGCGAGAACGAGGAATAGGAGGAGGAATGTGGGAGGGGGTGGCTTGCTGCAGGAAGTTGTGCAATTCTATTATTCTCGCATTTCCCGCTTTTCAAGTGTCCTTTAACATAAGAAGCAGGTAATCCCAATGGTGATCGAATATGTACCAACGCACAGTGTATACATCGGCCGGTTAGTGTTGCTGAAAGCACCCATGCTTGCTTTAATTAGTGATACGATGATTACGACCGCGACGCTTCTATCTCTCAGACTTCTTGCTAATGCGACTGATGGACCACGTTCAGTCGCTTGAAACGGTATTGTCACTTACATGCGGTGAACTGTATTCATTTTGAACTTGCATGGAATACTCTTTAGTGTTGCACGATAAACGTGGACCTTGGAAACACTCTGAATCTTCTTCTGCGGCATTTAGTTAAGCCGAAAACTTTTTTGCAAACCACGTGTTTCAGCGATGCCGTCGCAGGTCGGTGATGCACCACTGCATCAGATATCTGAGCAGTTTTTGTACGCAGGTCAAAACGCTTTGAACATCATCTCATTTTACTGCATGGTATTGCGCTGCAACGAGGCAAGAACGTTCTGGCCGTACATTGTGAATCATACTTGTCTTTACAAAATGGTCGAGAGGATAGTGCCCCTGCTTATAGAGCTATACACAGGAACATTAGCTGATGATCTGCGTCAGCGCCACCTGGCGATAGTCGCTTTGTTCGACATGTGTTGTTTACGAGCACACTTAGCACATATGCGACATGGCCGATGCGTGGAATTTAGCGTGACATCAGCGTGGATTTTTTTTTCGCAAGCAATGGCGACCAGATTGGCTGCTTGACAACTCTAGACAATTTTGATTCACACTGTACACGCGTAATACACTAAGGACTTCGCACTGAGTCACGTCTGTCTGCAAACAGCGGCACTCCACACTAGAGCATTTCTGCAACGCCACGCATCTTCGCTACAGCTGTTCATGCTCGGCAAAATCCGCGCATGGGATAAATGCAGGTATTTGCGCACATGACTGTGCAGGCAATAAGAGAGAAAGAAGAGAGAGGGGAATGACATATATGAGCGGGTTGAGGAAAGAGCCTAATCGTACCAAGAAAAAAGAAGAAAAACGGGGGAGAGAATCTCATTAGGTCTATACAAGCATAAAACCAAATTACAGCCGAGCAGTCCGGTGCGCGGCGGTAGGCACGCAAGCATGAGAAACAGCGCCGACCGCGGCGACTCGCGCGTCCGCTAAGTTAACCGCGAAGCGGCAGCGGCATGGGGGGCGGCGGGATTGCATATAACTCCAGCCCAGCTGAGTCACGTGATCAGCACGCACGTCGAGACGACGGCACGTACAGCGCGTGCGCGCATAATATACAGCGAGCTTATAACAGAAGCGCCGCACCACGAGAGCACGCTCGTACTCACTGCAGCTGAACCAGCAACAAAAAGGGAAGAAAAAAAATAATTAAAATGAATAGAATCTGCATTCGCATGACCCGCGCGCGGCCACGCACTCGGCGGCTCCATCTCACCGAGAGTCACCCACTGGGCGCCGGCAATTACAACCAGCGGCGGCCCCATGCCGCGCGCGCACGAAAGCTGCTACTCAGGCTTCTATTGGTTTGCCCGCTTTCCCGCATCACCGAACGGCGGAGGAACGACGCGCGATATAACTGCAGGGTCGGTAATGCGCGTACGCCGCGAGCGGGGAGGCAGTTAATTTTTAGGCGGGTTCCCGGTCGGGCCGTTCTATACTGAAGCGGCAGGGTATACAAGGAGGAGGCCGCCAGCGTGCATGCCAATTAAAGCAATAAAAAAAGACACGGCGGGCTGCTGAGTGGCACGCAAAATCTATCCCCGCCTATGTGCTCGCAGCCTCCCACGGCGATACAGGAAATGCTGTAAGCGTAGTATGTAGGTAAGTACATCGGCGCCACTTGCGAGGCTTCGGGCGAGATTCCCCCATTTCTCGCGACATAAACCTTTCAACTGGCTGTCGTCCACGACCCTTATATACAGAATGCACATCGACTCTTCCCATCTCCGACCATGTAGCTTGTCTGGAGGATGCGCACCGTTGAGAGAACGAATAACGCGGCGTTCCAAAGTCCAGGCATGCCGCGGGAGCTTCCCGGCCACATCTCGCGCGATTAATTTACCATACAGCGGCGGGGCAAACATCTGCTACCAGCTGTTCGCTCGTTGATTACACTTCCGCGTTGAAACCATCCAGTGAACACTTGCCAACATGGATGTATACCAGTGGAAGGTCGAGCAAAAACGGCGCTTGAAAGAAGGAACGAACATGGCGAGGAGAGAAGTGGCGTACAGTTGGAGGCGAGAGCGACTATAGTTCTCAACGCTGTCGGAGGGAGGAACGTGCGGGTGACCTCCTTCCATAAAGCCGTCAAGATGAACACCGGCGCCGGTCACTTAAAAAGCACTCATCGGGACCCCGCGAACTGCGCCGCACCGCATGCAGCAGATGCACTAAGGGGGGGGGGGGGGGCACCCGTATTGTGCGCAGCCACGGGAGCCATCGTGCGGTGGGGCGCCTCCTTCATTGTCGATGCACGCAGTTGCAGTGCTGCCGCTATCGTATGGACGCAGCGAGGAGCAAGAGAGGGCAACGGCTCGGCGGCCCCGGCGAAGCTCACGTACACATCACGAGGTGGCCGTTACTGCGCCTATATAGCATAGGTGCGTGGTCGCAGATGCACGCACGAACACAGAAGATGCGTGCTCTCGGCGCTCGGCGGGGGTCTCACAATGAGCAGGAAAAATAGGGACGGAATTTTGACAGTGCCCGATAAAGCAAGCGGCGGCGCGTCGTAGGTGTACGGCATGCTGCCGCTGCCTCCGCGGCTTGCGGCCAGGCGTGCAGAAGATGAGCGGTGCACGAGGGAGAAGGAGGCACGCGCACCGACGCTGCCACCGAATGGGATATTGGCCACCTGTCCCGGGCAGCAAAGGAGCGCGTGAGTTGTGGTTGGCAGGAAGGAAATGAGATTTATACGCTCGCCTCCGCCGGCGTCGGCGGCCGGCTCCTCCGGCGTCGCTGTGAGTGTAGTGCGCCGCGGCGAGTCAGCGTTTCGTGATCTGCCTGGAGCAGGCGTGCTGCGTCGCGCGACGCGGGCGTATATGCACGGCGCCGTTCCCAACGCTCGACTCCTTCGTCGCACGTCGTGTGCGTGCTGCGCGCGAGTGCCCCCTCCCGCCAGCTCCCTCCGGCGCGCTTCTCATTGGGCGTGCCGTGATAACAGTCCGCATGAAGGGGCCGGTAATGTGGGCCCTATTAGGAGGAGGCAATATAACCGCTCGGTGTCCGTGCGTTGCGCGGGCACAGCTGTCCGGACCCTGCTGCGCGCCTCCGAAACCGCGGATGCGGGCTGCTGCAGTAGCAGCAGCAGCAGTAGCGGTGGTTGAGCGCAATATATGTGGTGGAGGTCGAGCGAGACGACGTGTCCCAGTACAGGAATGGAGAAGACACGTCGCCAGCAGTGGCGGGGTGTATGTATTGGCGCTTTTTTGCGTGCGCCCGCTCGGAACGTGGAGACACGGGCGCGCAAATATATGCCGTCGATAAATCGTAACGGACCGTGTGCGGTTTTCGTAACGAAGGAAGCGCAATCGCCCTTGAGGATTTGCGGAGCGGCTGAGCTTGGTGGTTTTGCAACGGCACACCGACTAGCATCGTCAGGTTTCTCGGATTAATTCAGTTCACAGCTTGGGAGGCCTTGATGAACAATCTTTGTAGCTCTTGCGTACTGACTCTCGACTTAGCAAACCGAAGGTGGAATACAAATGGAGACTGCGCACATGTACTAATTTATCAGAAGTGGAAGCGCTCTTATCGGTGATTATACGAAATCGTGGAAAATCAAGATATATCTTTATAGCCGAAATTACGAAGCTGATTGTTGTGTTTAGAATTGGTTGGAATTGGGTAAGCGTGACAAATCTGGTTATATTTCACATTCATCATGTCAGATAACTTGCTATACAAACATAGGAGCAATTCCGGCTTTTGCTTTGAACGTGCTTTAGTTTTGAAAGCTTAGTAGGAAAGTGAAATTCTCCGCCAGATGGGGACAAATATACTGTGCAGAACTCGCCGTGTTGAACTTTGAGGAGGCGCAGAAGTATAATTCCTAGAAAACTATGTCATTACGTATTATAGACTGCCGTAAAAAAATGGAACCGCATGATATGTTTCAATGGCCTTTGTTCTCGGGCACATTTATGTTTGGCTTACGAAATTCGATCCGATAGGCATGTATTGTACCTATTGTTACAAAAGCTCCCTCTTTGCGAAACCATCCTTATTCAAGCGTTATAATATAAGCATGTTGGTGCATGTTCCATAAGAGTATTGCGAAGTTGTGGTGGGAGTTCTATTAACGTTGATCAGCACCGAAGTCTTGCTGATTGCATTCCGTAAAAAGCTCCGTTGCTTAACCGGTGTCTCAGAATTCGTTCGCAACGCGCATATAGTATAGATCAAACAACTTCTTGTGCATAACTATTTGCAACGGCGCCTCAGCACGATCCTCTTTCTCGTACTGATTACAACTGTATATAGGGTCCCGGCGTCCCGGACGTTATTGTTAATGCTAATCTTCGCTTATCAATACAGGTTAGCCACACGCCCTTGCCCTCAAAGTTTTCTGCCGCTTTTCTGGCACTGAGCATGTAACATTTCCAGTCCGACAACGTGACGCTAAATCTCTTCCCTTCCACGTATCTGCGATTGATAAAGCGCTCTTTCCAAATGCCATAAACATCTGTAAGGCGGCCGACCCTCTGCACGTGAGAGAGTAGAAGCCGGACAGACTCCTTATGCGCCACGCAGCAAGGAACACGCGCGGAAAGACAGCACTTTGGCAGCCTTGGGTGCGGTGCAGTGGCAGTATACGGAGGCGGCGTGCTCAACGTGGCGAGAAGCTTGCCAGGAAGCCGCTTTTCAAAGCGTTACCAAACGCTCGGCGCGGTGCAGTAAGGAGTGAGATGCGTACCCGATATAACCTCGACAAAGCTTCATCCCAACTGCTGCCGGCCGGTTTCGCCTGCGTTTGATTTAAAGATAGCGGACGAGAGGGCTTGCGTTCCCACCAACAGTGATCTCCAGAATACGACCCTTTGGTGCAAAACGCCTTGGGCCTGCTCCTGTTTCATCGTTCTTTAAACTTTATGCGCCCGCGAATACTTGACGCTGGCACGCGTAGCAAAAAGAAAAAAAAGATAAGAGAGAGAGAGAGAGAGAGAGAGAGAGAGAGAGAGAGAGAGGGGGGGGGATCAGCAGTGGCGTTCTGCGAGCTATGAGAGCAAGCTAGCATCGCGTTTCATTTATCAAGCGCGCGTCGTGCTCAAGCTAATCCATAAGCGCCACATCTATACTATATAAAACCCGGCCGCCGCTCTGGCTTCGTTCACTCTATACGTACAAGACTTCTCGTCGATTTCAAGACAGCGTCGGTGTTCCGTTGATCGCGAACAGACATTGCTTGGGATGCGGCGTGTCCGCCTGCCCGCAGGACGTCTTGCGGAAAGCCCGAACACGAGAGGGAGAGAGGACGCGAAAAGCGGAGGCCGGCAGTGCCACCCGCAGCGCGCGTGTGCACCGACGTCGTGAGTGTCGCGCGCATTAGCATCTCGCTTTCGGAGCCGCATAACGACGTGGACGAGAAAGACATTTGCGCACGCTGGGAAGATGAAGGAGGACGAAGACAGACAGAAAAAAGAAAGAAAGAGAATCGAGGAGGGGGGTAAAGAAAAGCGATGTTACGTAGGACTTGGCGAGCGCGGTATGCAAGCGTGTCCGGCGGTGCTGGTCTCTCTCGTATTGCTGCTCCCTCCGCGGGGTGGCAGAAAAGAGACGTCGTAGCGGGGCAAAAAAAAAAAAAAAAAAAAACGAAGGAACGAAACAAGACGGAATTTGGAGACCCGCCGCGCGAGGCCATGATTTGTAGGGGCCGCGTTCACCGCGAAGTCCGGCGTGTGAAGTTGCTGCAAATTATGTCCTGTTGTGGCGTCGCTGTTGTGTACATGTGGGGCTGTTGGTGATGGTGCGTGCCTGCGGCCAGGCGGTGCGGCTGCGCGTGTATGCCGCCGTGGGAGGCGTTGCGGTTGACCGAGCTTTTGGGAATGTACAGCGGGAAGATTTTAGTCGTTCCGGGAAAGACACGTCAGTGACGAAGCAACAGAATTGAGAAAATTGAGAAAGCCACACGAGCAAAACATTATCCTGTGTCTATACTGCTTGCTTCCTCGCTTTAGAGACACGCTCGAAGCGAATGGTCGGCCCGATTTGTTACCAGCAAAAGACAGCAACGCCTAATGCGAGAGCGCATGAATTGAGAAAAAAAAAAAAGAGACAAAAAGGCTAGACCTTGCACTTTTCCAATCATCTCACGTAATGAGTTTTAAGAAAATTCTTCAAATAAGACAAATCGGCATTTGTCGGTTTATAATGTTATCTTGAGGCGAAATTATTATGCAGAAGTGATTGTGCTACCGAGCATGTCCTACATGGTGAAGTCGCAACACACACACACACACACACACACACACACACACACACACACACACACACACACACACACACACACTCTTGTTGTGTACATGCCCCGCAAATTAACAACTGTCATGTCGGGACGGTCTAATATACACGTTATCCGAACTGCCGTCACTGTAAATTACGAGTATTAACGCAACCGCGCCTACTAAATGCGCAGGACACCCTGCCCACAAAGTGCCTGTTATAACACATGCATTCGATGCGACGCGAGGCTCTAGTCACATCCCGTAGCTTTCACGCGCAGACGTGTAAAATCCAGACGCGTGTTTCTCAACAAAACACATGTACAATTTGCGCAAGTGAAGCACAAAGCAACCTCGTTTTCGCAATGGCCATTCAGGTGCACGGTCCTGAAGAGACAAAGTGTGCAGAGGCATCCCCATCAAACATTACAGGAAGCCTTGCGGTATTATTTCTACAGCAGCAGCGATCGAGGCCCTGCACAATATGTACGACTGACCACGTCAGCGGTAGGAATCAATACAAGAATCACTATAACGTATGGCTCGAACAAACAACCAACTCACGTCGGACACAGCGGTAGTATACAAAAGATTTGCGACGCGCCGGGTAGACAGAGACCGATTTGCGGCCGCACGCGGCTGGAATCGCGACGATCCGATGGCGGCATAACTGTGATCGCCATAAAACGGCATGACCATGACCACTGACAGAGCAGAACATGGAAATGGTGCTAGCGAGGAAGGGAGTGAAGCGTAAGCACTATACGTGACATGCTACTGAACTCAGCACGATGCCATATCTATACGAAGCGCGCACAGGCCCCTACTGCGACGATGGCAGGTTTAGGACATGGCGCAATGTGCATTAAACACCAGCGATTGCACTCTGAAGAAGAGTGAACTGCTACATATAGCTGGGCGTGTTTGGAAAAGCGCGAACAAAACGAAGCAGGGAAAGAGAAAGAGCACGAAAGACAAGCCTGAATGACAGAAAAGGTTTCTAGAGAAAGAAAAGTAATTTGCATACTATAACCTGTGAGAGACATATGGACAGCGTGAAGGCAAACCTAAACTGAGAAAATTTAATTCCCGGGTTTTACGCGCCAAAATCACAATCTGATTATTAGGCGTGTCTAAATGGGTGGCACTGTATAATTTTGATCAGCTGGTGCTCTCTCACGTGAACCTAAATCTCTATACACAAGCGTTTCTTTCTTTCTTTCTTTTTGCACTTCGCCCCCATCGACATGCGGCCGCCGCTGCCGGGATCGAACCCACGACCTCGAGCTCTGTGTCCACCTGCCATCGTCACACGTGCTACCGCGGTGGGTGACAAGGCACGAACGACCAACACGAAAACCTTAAGAAGGCATATTACCGAACTAATAACGCGTTGCTTGTATATGTTATCTCGACATCAATAATAAAAAAAAAGAAACGTACGAAGCGCTCCGTCACGGGTTTTAATGGGATAGCGTTATAAGCGCACCTCATACAATTTTTTCTGTCTGGCGAGAAATGTGGGTCGATGCCGAAGGCAGTGCAGTCTAACACAGCGTCTCAAAGCGCTCGCTGTGACGAAAGGAATGCTGCGAGAAAATGTCACGTGACGTACGTGCCGGACGTTTCAAATAACGCTAGGAGGCTTGAAATAACGAATTTGGCACAATAGAAGCCCGCGTGCAATCATGGCCTAAAAATTGGAGCATCGGAATGCTGCGCTGGAAGGCAGCGGTGCAATTCCACCTCGGGTCACGCTTTTGTGTACAGCATTACAGGCAGACTTTGGCCACTTTGGATGCATTTCTGACCTGAAGCTCGAGGTGCGTTGAGTGTATACGCGATCATGTCACAGTGTGTGCGAGTGAGATACGAGGTATAGAAACGTCACTTTCTTAAATGATAGCGTGCAAGGTCATCCGTGACGCACGCACGCGTAGCTGATGAGACGTCACAATCTAAGTATGTTATTGCATACTTAGACATTTAATTTAGAAGAGTTAACTGCTGGACTAGTTGGTGATCTTGCATACTAAAAAGATTTTGCGCCAAAAGCAACACACACGAGAAAGACGACACCACGGGCGCTACTTTAACTGTTTAATATAATTCCTGATGCAGAACTCAAGGTACCTTGCACGGGATGTCGCAAACACGATGTTTGACGTTGAGCTGGTTGAGTTGAAGTAGCGCCTGTGGTGTGGTCGTCTTTCTTGTGTGCCCTGTTTTTGGCGCAAAATCTTTTTACTATTAGAGATTTAGCGGTGCTAAATTCTGACGCGAGCTTTTTTTTCTTTTTTTTTCTGTGAATACGTGCTCTGAATAGTGGTTGGGATGAGGACAACATGTTCGTCTTGCTGCCAAACATTTTTTTAAGGTTAGTAGACATGTTGCTTGAAAAAAAAAAAGATTACGAACTTCCTATGTTCTTTGTGAAATAAAAGTGAAGCCAAATCCCCGCTTTAATCTTCCTTTCGAGCATTTATTTTTGCCGTTATGCAAAGACGTTAGAAGAAAAGGGCTTGCAACTTGTGAGGTCTTAATATGGCTTCTTCTGAAAGCCGGCTACACTGATTATAAACAAATGCAGCATCACGTGCAGGTACTTTTAAGCTTTTGACCAACAGGTGGTCTATTTCTGAGCCTTAAATGCGGATCTAAACAGAATCCAACTAATCAATTCACGCAGTTTGTGCGGCCAGGCACCGAAGTCAGCGTGCCATTCAATTTGTCGTACCGTTATCAAATGATCCCATTTTGACACGTATGACACATATCCAGTAATGTCATGGTATTTTATGAGAACACATATAAAATATATGCGTTCATTTGACGTTATTGGTTATGTGGTATAAGAGGTGACGTAGTGTCATTCTAGTTATGCCAGTTTTGCTTTGTTCACTTTAGGCGTCCTTCCCATTTGTAGGTTCCTATAAACTACTTCTGAAGTGCACCTTCTAATTTTATAGACAACTGTTGGCCCGACAACGCATTACAAGAATGGCAGTAAGGCGGAACAAAAGCCATAATGAATAACAAGTAACGTGAGAATGCATAAAGCGCGAAGGATGTTTACTCTCAGAGATGTATTAAGAACGCAAATCGCTGTTGCCTGCTCGTAAGACGAATACGGAACAAGGCACCCAGACACAGAACACAAAGTGCATTAAGCTATAGCTCCGACAGCAAATGCATTCAGCCGTGAGCGTTCGTTTCGTAAACTGCAAACGAAAAAGAAGCAGCCCTCCACTTTAGGCAGGACCAGCCCGCCCTCACGGAGGTCGTAATTCCCCGAATTAAAACGCCGCCGCTCCGTCGGGTCTCCAAGTAGATACCGCCGCGCGGGAACCAAACTCAATCGTGCGACAGCCGCTTAGCGGCTACTACGCCGGGCTCGCCTCAGCTGGCGTCCAGCGGCGAAGCCGGCGGGAACGCGGCCACAAGCGAAAGGCAATTCAGGAAGCAGCACGACGATGCAGTCGCCGCCGGGACCGCCATAAACGTGAGACAAGGACGTCGGCGTATAGCGGCGAAGCTATATAGCAGCGCACCCCCCCTCCTCTCCCGTCATAAACAGAACTCCTTGATACCCGACGCACATTTGGACGGGCCGTCGTCTCGAGCTTCTTATGCCGCAAGGTTTTCTTTTTTTTTTAAATCTTTGCTTTCATTCATTTCTCCTTGTCTGTCGCCCACTAAAATGCGAGAGGTTCGCGAATCGTTCGACTGACTGTCACGACCGTCGTCTTTGAAGAGTGCTCGCCGCCGCTCGGAGTTCAGCTATCTTCGTCCCTCGATCGGCATAATTTTTCCTTCGTCTCGGTTTCGTCGTGCCTTGCGCTTGTTCGCGTTCATTTCGAGGTACTATTATGTGCTTACGCGGACGTTTTACGCGGCGACTGCGCGGAAGATACAGGAAAAGACAGCAATCTGAAAGTGCGCGCGATTCGCGAGATGCCCACCAGTAATCTGGACGATGCGGCTTAATTCGCCACGCAGTTCCTACAATTTAGCTAAGCGCAATCGGCCACGTTCTCTCTTCTTCCTCGCGCATTGCATCGTTAAACGAAGTAAGAGAAGTCGCGTTTTCTGAGACAGGCATAAGTGATCGCTTTACGATCCTGTGTGCAACTTAGCTATGGACACTGGTTTGCCTCAACTTGCTTATTTCTACTTTCTTTATTATTATTTTTGGCTTAGAGAGGAATAAACACCCGCCGTGGTTGCTCAGTGGCTATGGTGTTAGGCTGCTGAGCACGAGGTCGCGGGATCGAATCCCGGCCACGGCGGCCGCATTTCGATGGGGGCGAAATGCGAAAACACCCGTGTACTTAGATTTAGGTGCACGTTAAAGAAGCCCAGGTGGTCAAAATTTCCGGAGTCCCCCACTACGGCGTGCCTCATAATCATAAAGTGGTTTTGGCACGTAAAACCCCATATATTATTATTATTATTAGGAATAAACAACACTAAGTGGGCGGTAGTTACGTCAATAGTATGCGACTGATGAAAATAGCCATAACTTATTTGCGCTATATATATTGTGTCACGTAACTTGCGCCAAAATCGAGAAAAAAAGATTATGCACGTGCCACGTAGCTGAACAGAACCAAGTTGCGGTTTCTTGCCGTCACATTTCAAGTCATATGCCATTTTTTGTATTTCGCCTAATTACATATCTCAGTTATTGTTAATTATTAAACTTGTCAAGTATTACATTCAGAACAAAAGTTCAGATAATTAAATTGTGTACCATCGTGAAAACTTCTCGATCCAGCTGCCTGTTGCTCAGTAGGCGCCACATAAAAGTTATGTCCTAGCCTGAAAGAAAGGCTGCAAAATGGAAGCACATGGCGCGCGACTAGTCGTGCGGCATGCATCATGGATGTGCAGCCTACATGAGTAAGCTGTAGAAGGTCGTTTACGTGATTTTGGCGTTTGTCACGCGGACCTATATGTATTTCCACTAGCATAAATGTTTGATACAGTCGTAGCGACGTCTCCACAGTGCACAAGTCGCTACGGCAGCTGTTCTGGTGGACACATAGCTGAGAGGCTTTGAACATTGCACATGTTATTTGTAATCTGTTCATTCATTTTGCGAAGGCGAAGGGGGGGGGGGGGGGTCCGTATTTCCGGAGTTCCCCACTACGGCGCGTCTCATGATCAGATCGTAGTTTTGGCGCGTAAAACCCCATATTCCATTCTCTGAAGCCAGGTTTTCCCTCCCTGCAAGCGGTTTCGATTGCTTTTGACTGAATTAGTTGCTCACCTTGTATTGAACATTCGTTATTCAGTAGATATGCGTTACTGGAGTTTGGCCCGAGTTCAACAAGATATGTAAGTCTTTCATTATGCATACTTGTTCTCATACATGTTACGTTTAGCTGACATGGCTAATAATTATGTATTTCTTTTTTTTACAGCATGCTTTCTGCAGGGTTTGTGAGCTTGATGCATATTTGTCCCTGCTTGTAAGAGGATGGTCTCTAAACGCTCGTTTCAGAAATCATGAGTGCAGGGGTGTCCGAATTTAAAGGATTGTGCCTATTTGATTTTAAAGGATTGAACACTGCCTACACATGTGGCAGTGCTCATTGCAGACTCTCAGTGTATCTGTGTCCAGACTATGCATGTAAAAAACCGGAAAAGGCACCCTCATATACGTGAACGTGTTACGTAGCTGAAGGTGTCCTTTTAGACTTTTCACGTATGTGTACAAAGCCGCCGTGAGCCTGGAATAAGCACTGCTACGTACGTAGGCCTAAGTACAATCCTTCAAAGTTGCATGTTCCTGCTCTTGTAATTTCTGAAACAAATGTTGAGTTACTCTCTATTACAAGCACGAGGAAAGCTGCCTCAACTAGCTGCAATAGAGTAAAATGGACACCACTGCACTTTTTCTGACCAGCTGCAACAGCTTTACAGCAGTTGCAGTGGCAACAGAGCAAAATCAGTTATACTGCAGCTACTCCCCTCCTGCACAGTAGAGCTAAAATACTCAACAGCTACTACTCTCTGGAAAAGGCAGATTACATCTACGCTACCCCTGATAGATACATGTGCTCTAGAAAAAAAAGAGGTGTCGTATATGTGACATCTAACTACTCCACCGATAGAGTAGCCTCTAGAACTTTTTCACACCTTTAGTCTTTAGAGTGTAGACATCTATTCCTGTTGGTCACACATATGACCCTTTGGAGGCTATGTGGCCAAAATTGGACGAACTTATAACATGACGATTGCCCAGCGTTCTTGAACAGGCAGTGAAGCACCCATTGAGCTTAACGTGCACACACATTCTGCGCAAAAAAGGTGGTCAATGTTCCCCTCGCAGTCACTGTCCTCAACTTAAGACAAAAAGACAATCTACGGATGTCGCATTAAGGAGACTAGATGATCCTCCTCTAAGTGAACAGACAGTACTGGAACACCGTCCTCACCGATTATGGGCTCAAACGACCGTGAAGGCACTTTTGTGCTATCTGAGAAGTACTCGCTTGTGCGAGCGCCCTTTGACTGCGTAGCGCTGTCCATACATGTGGTAACATTCATCGCCTTCCTTTCTCTTTCTCCCTTCTTTCTATTCCCCCTTTTTGAAGGCAATAGAAGCCGTACAGCAAACATGCAGCTTGCTATACTGCTTCATACGCGAAAAACAACAAGAAAGTGGCACAACAAAGGACAATGCGATGGTCTGTCTGACTTTAAACCGTTTTCCGTAGCCTTCTTTTTACTTTTTATTGCGCCCAACAAACCCTCGTATTCGCAGAGCTCCTTGTGCTTAAGGTAGTGGTTTATATAAGCGCTTGACTGGAAAAAAGTAAACATGGTCGTGCGAGCGTTACCAGAGCTGTTCGCAAATACTAGACAGTTTTAGTTGGGCGTCCGCAACCACCCACGTACGCAGCGCGCGAGGTCATGCGTACGTAGCGAAGCTCGAACACGAAACGGCATTAGTTGGCCGGACGCAAAAGTTGATTAGGGGATTGCTGACTTACACGCGCAGGAGCCGGTAGTGTGCAAATCAGGGCCTCCATATGCCAGCTTCTGAAACTGCGTAGCCAATATCAGCCGACACGAAGTCAAACCACAAGCCGGAGTAAAATCTTCGGCCGGACCATGGGCTGGAGCCATATAGAAAAATGTGCTCTCACTGATATGCAGAACACGCGAGAACGTTGAAAACGTTCGAGAGCTATTGAAAAGCTGCGGGTGCACGCAAAATGCCTGAAGCCCCCAGATATTTTTCGAACAGAAAATCTGGGGACTCAATAAAGAGAAGCATGCATGCTTCTGCGTAATGCGCATGCGCACTGTCACCTCCGCGGATTTCCTGCGTGCGCAGGGCTGTTGCCGACACCAAACTAAAACTGCCTACTTTCTTTTTGCGGGCAGAACTCCGTCGCCAGGGGGCATGCAATAGCCCTTTGAAACGATTTATCTTCTTTTTATCTGAATGTTTTCTTGCGGTATTTCCTTTGTCAGGTGAACTGCGAACCATAGCACGGCGAAGTCTTCCCTGGCGTTAAAGCTTTCATTCTCAGCCCGCTCCTCTGCTTCCAACGTGGCAGACGCGACAGCTGTGCCCAAGTGATCCCTCCTGCCACGTTCCACCGACTGCGGCTCGAGCCTTTCCAGTGGCGGATCCCCAATGCTGTAGTCCAGGCTAACGAGTTTAATTTCAAGTCAACTTAATCTCGATCTCAATCGGTATGCACCTGACGAAAGCGTCATGGATCCTGTGTCCGTCCTTATTATACGTAAGTATACTCCCATAGAAACCAATTGGAGGCAAAGTTATCTACAGTTGTGCTATAGATTCACACGTGTACATTGTTTATCCAGTGACTGTTTTTCACCGGCTACGCAGTCTCTATTACAGTTATCAGTCCACGCCAGACGCGTCTTCATGTACTGAAACTGTCTCTAATGTTGTCGCCGTTCCTGTAGCGAAAGAATCTTGCCTTGTGTTATCAGATTGCGTGCACGAAGCGAATAGTGGTGTAGATTCTAGAACGTCCGCGAATACCAGGGATTGCGCTGGAATGCATGATGAGTCACGTATGAAAAGCCGACGCACTTAACCCGTAGATCATATTTTGATGACCTACGACGTCGCTCGCTACTAACGATGTGCTTCAAGCGTCACTTACTTTTTTGGGAACAAATGTGCCAATTCGTGACTCACACTTTTGCTACTGTGTGGTTCTTGTCATTGTTATTTTTTTTTCACTTCAACGTGACAATATACGTGAAAACATATTTATTTGATCTCTTGTGCATAGCTCCTTTTTATTCATGTTGGCTGGTTATTTCAACCTTACTACACACATGCAGCAAGGCTTACCACCTTGCAACTGCGCAGCTTTTGTTCTTCCTCGTAGTTCAAGCCTGTTAATGGCCAGTGATTAGTCAGGGAATATAATTGTGTAACGTATGTCCTCGAAAAATAGAGAGGAAGAAGCGATAATTACGATTCTAAACCGTCTAAGGGTCATCATCATCATCATCAGCCTAGTTACGCCCACTGCAGGGCAAAGGCCTCTCCCATACTTCTCCAACTACCCCGGTCATGTACTAATTGTGGCCATGTTGTCCCTGCAAACGTCTTAATGTCATCCGCCCACCTAACTTTCTGCCGCCCCCTGCTACGCATCCCTTCCCTTGGAATCCAGTCCGTAACCCTTAGTGACCATCGGTTATCTTCCCTCCTCATTACATGTCCGGCCCATGCCCATTTCTTTTTCTTGATTTCAACTAAGATGTCGTTTACCCGCGTTTGTTGCCTCACCCATTCTGCTCTTTTCTTATCCCTTAACGTCACACCCATCATTCTTCTTTCCATAGCTCGTTGCGTCGTCCTCAATTTCAGCAGAACCCTTTTCGTAAGTCTCCAGGTTTCTGCCCCATATGTGAGTACTGGTAACACACAGCTGTTATACACTTTCCTTTTGAGGGATAGTGGCAACCTGCTGTTCATGATTTGAGAATGCCTCCCAAACGCACCCCAGCCCATTCTTATTCTTCTGGTTATTTCAGTCTCATGATCCGGATCCGTGGTCACTACCTGCCCTAAGTAGATGTAGTCCCTTACCCCTTCCAGTGCTTCGCTACCTATCGTAAACTGCTGTTCTCTTCCGAGCCTGTTAAACATTACTTTAGTTTTCTGCAGATTAATTTTCAGACCCACCCTTCTGCTTTGCCTCTCCAGGTCAGTGAGCATGCATTGCAATTGGTCTCCTGAGTTACTAAGCAAGGCAATATCATCAGCGAATCGCAAGTTGCTAAGGTATTCTCCATCAACTTTTATCCCCAATTCTTCCCACTCCAGGCCTCTGAATACCTCCTGTAAACATGCTGTGAATAGCATTGGAGATATCGTATCTCCCTGTCTAACGCCTTTCTTTATAGGGATTTTGTTGCTTTCTTTGTGGAGGACTACGGTGGCTGTGGAGCCGCTATAGATATCTTCCAGTATCTTTACATATGGCTCATCTACACCCTGATTCCGTAATGCCTCCATGACTGCTGAGGTTTCGACTGAATCAAACGCTTTCTCGTAATCAATGAAAGCTATATATAAGGGTTGGTTATATTCTGCACATTTCTCTATCAGTTGATTGATAGTGTGAATATGGTCTATTGTTGAGTAGCCTTTACGGAATCCTGCCTGGTCCTTTGGTTGACAGAAGTCTAAGGTGTTCCTGATTCTATTTGCGATTACCTTAGTAAATACTTTGTAGGCAACGGACAGTAAGCTGATCGGTCTATAGTTTTTCAAGTCTTTGGCGTCCCCTTTCTTATGGATTAGGATTATGTTAGCGTTCTTCCAAGATTCCGGTACGCTCGAGGTTATGAGGCATTGCGTATACAGGGTGGCTAGTTTCTCTAGAACAATCTGACCACCATCCTTCAACAAATCTGCTGTTACCTGATCCTCCCCGGCTGCCTTCCCCCTTTGCATAGCTCCTAAGGCTTTCTTTACTTCTTCTGGCGTTACCTGTGGGATTTCGAATTCCTCTAGGCTATTCTCTCTTCCACTATCGTCGTGGGTGCCACTGGTACTGTATAAATCTCTATAGAACTCCTCAGCCACTTGAACTATCTCATCCATATTAGTAACGATATTGCCGGCTTTGTCTCTTAACGCACACATCTGATTCTTGCCTATTCCTAGTTTCTTCTTCACTGTTTTTAGGCTTCCTCCGTTCCTGAGAGCCTGTTCAATTCTATCCATATTATAGTTCCTGATGTCCGCTGTCTTACGCTTGTTGATTAACTTAGAAAGTTCTGCCAGTTCTATTCTAGCTGTAGGGTTAGAGGCTTTCATACATTGGCGTTTCTTGATCAGATCTTTCGTCTCCTGCGATAGCTTACTGGTTTCCTGTCTAACGGAGTTACCACCGACTTCTATTGCGCACTCCTTAATGGTTCCCATGAGATAGTCGTTCATTGCTTCAACACTAAGGTCCTCTTCCTGAGTTAAAACCGAATACCTGTTCTGTAGCTTGATCCGGAATTCCTCTAGTTTCCCTCTTACCGCTAATTCATTGATTGGCTTCTTGTGTACCAGTTTCTTCCGTTCCCTCCTCAAGTCTAGGCTAATTCGAGTTCTTACCATCCTATGGTCACTGCAGCGTACCTTGCCGAGTACGTCTACATCTTGTATGATGCCAGGGTTCGCGCAGAGTATGAAGTCGATTTCATTTCTAGTCTCACCATTCGGGCTCCTCCACGTCCACTTTCGACTAACCCGCTTGCGGAAAAAGGTGTTCATTATCCGCATATTATTCTGTTCTGCAAACTCTACTAATAATTCTCCTCTGCTATTCCTAGAGCCTATGCCATATTCCCCCACTGACTTGTCTCCAGCCTGCTTCTTGCCTACCCTGGCATTGAAGTCGCCCATCAGTATAGTGTATTTTGTTTTGACTTTACCCATCGCCGATTCCACGTCTTCATAAAAGCTTTCGACTTCCTGGTCATCATGACTGCATGTAGGGGCATAGACTTGTACCACCTTCAATTTGTACCTCTTATTAAGTTTCACAACAAGACCTGCCACCCTCTCGTTAATGCTATAGAATTCCTGTATGTTACCAGCTATTTCCTTATTAATCAGGAATCCGACTCCTAGTTCTCGCCTCTCCGCTAAGCCCCGGTGACACAGTACATGCCCGCTTTTTAGCACTGTATATGCTTCTTTTGTCCTCCTAACCTCACTGAGCCCTATTATATCCCATTTACTACCCTCTAATTCCTCCAATAATACTGCTAGATTCGCCTCACTAGATAGCGTTCTAACGTTAAACGTTGCCAGGTTCAGATTCCAATGGCGGCCTGTCCGGATCCAGGTATTCTTAGCACCCTCTGCAGCGTTACAGATCTGACCGCCGCCGTGGTCAGTTGCTTCGCGGCTGCTGGGGACTGAGGGCCGGGGTTTGATTGTTGTATTCATATAGGAGGTTGTGGCCAAGTACTGCACCAGGGTGGCCAATCCTGCTCTGGTGAGAGAGTGCGTCACCGGTTCTGGTCACCGGGATCAGGCCGCACTCCAGGCCTGTTTGTGCAATTTCTCAACACACGGTTTTTTTTTTCTTTTTTTTTTTGTATTTCCCGGAGGAGAATTGCGCGGCACCGGGATTTGAATCACGGTCCCCTTGCACTGGAGACGGATACTCTACCGTCCCCGCAGGAGTTAAATTAAAATTTGAATTATGGTGTTTTGCGTGACAAAAACCACTTTCTGATTATGCACGCCGTAGTGGAGGACTCCGAAAATTTCGACCACCTGGGGTTCTTTAACGTGCACCTAATTCTAAGTACACGGGTGTTTTCGCATTTCGCCCCCATCGAAATGCGGCCGCCGTGGCCGGGGTCCGATCCCGCGACCTCGTGCTCAGCAGTCTAACACCATGACCACTGAGCAACCACGGCGGGTCCCGCAGGAGTTGTACGCCTCATTTAACCTACAGTGGCGCCCTATTTGATCAGTCAAGGTGGACCAATCTGAGCTCGGTTATACCGCATGGATGGCACTCGGCTAGAGAACCTGGTATTTATGACTTGCACATGTGTGGCCACACATAATTGAGGATATATAATTTTTTTTTTTTAGGAGGGTTTCCGTACAGTGATAAAAGGAAGGAAAATACATTAAAAGGAAAAAAAAGGAAAAAAAAAGGAACATAACATGTGATTTGAACTCGTGATCCTTCAATGTTGCCCGGAAAGGTAGCTCAGTCGGTTGGTTCGTCAAGCCAGCGGTTACTTTCAAGCGCTATAGCTCCTGCTCCGAGCCTCATACTTATGTGGAAAGGGGCTGGTGTTGTCCGCGACAGTCGATTTTGGTTGGAAGGCATTATTTCTTGGAAAAATGGCCGCCAGAGGAGCTGCGTGAACTCGAGCGGCATTAGAGACTAGGAAAACTGCCTTACAATATTTAGACTTGAGGGGAAGCTTCGTTAACAAACTATAACACGGCAATGAGCACTCGAATACGACGAGAGAAATAATTGAGACGTGGAAAATTCCCTCGAAATAAATCTGGTTTGCGAGACAAATGCTTGTATGTATTGAATCTCTTAAAAGATGAGGGGGGAAATATGCGCTCACCGAGAGGGCATCGTCCGCACGAGACCACCGCCAGGCTCCTTACGGGGATGTGGAGAGCTTCGCGGCCGGAACGAAGCCCCCCCTCTCCGCCGACCAGGCGTGGAAAACGCGCTTTCCGATCGCTCAAGGTTGCGTAGGAATGGTATAGTTCTAGCGTCTAGGATAAGTTTTAACAGGTGCGAGGACGGCACGCATAGCGTGGGAAGCTAGCCGCCGGAATAGCTATCTTCGAGAGCTATTCTATATTATATTATATTATACTTCGATAGCTATGACTGATGCTTTTCTATATATATGTATTCATCTCATCTATGCGATCGCATGCGCGTGCTGTTTCTTTGTCTCTGCGTGTAGTAGTTAAGAGAGTCAGTTTAAGGGCGGAGAAGAGGGAAGGAAAGGAAAGCAAACTTGTAGCGCCGTGGTTTTAAAGCGCAACCGTGGTAGAGAAACGGAAAGGCGATATAAGCATTCGTGGCCATGATACGCACACGACAAACTGCCTTAAGGTATTTAGAATTGAGGGGTAGTTTCGTTAACAAACTATAAGACGGCAATCAGCACTCGAATATAATTATAACCCTAATAATAATTGTAAATATTCATCTCATCTATAGTATATAAAGCGCGCGTTGTTTCTTGCCTCTGCGTGTAGTAGTTAAGAGAGCCAGTGTAAGGGCGGAGAAGAGGGAAGGAAAAGAAAGCAAACTTGCAGCGCCGTGGTTTTAAGGCGCAACCGTGGTAGAGAAACGGAAAGGCGATATAAGCATGCGTGGCCATGATACGCACACGACAAACTGCCTTAAGGTATTTAGAATTGAGGGGTAGTTTCGTTAACAAACTATAACACGGCAATCAGCACTCGAATATAATTATAACCCTAATAATAATTGTAAATATTCATCTCATCTATAGTATCTAAAGCGCGCGTTGTTTCTTGCCTCTGCGTGTAGTAGTTAAGAGAGCCAGTGTAAGGGCGGAGAAGAGGGAAGGAAAAGAAAGCAAACTTGCAGCGCCGTGGTTTTAAGGCGCAACCGTGGTAGAGAAACGGAAAGGCGATATAAGCATGCGTGGCCATGATACGCACACGACAAACTGCCTTACCATATTTAGACTTGAGGGGAAGCTTCGTTAACAAACTATAACACGGCAATGAGCACTCGAATACGACGAGAGAAATAATTGAGACGTGGAAAATTCCCTCGAAATAAATCTGGTTTGCGAGACAAATGCTTGTATGTATTGAATCTCTTAAAAGATGAGGGGGGAAATATGCGCTCACCGAGAGGGCATCGTCCGCACGAGACCACCGCCAGGCTCCTTACGGGGATGTGGAGAGCTTCGCGGCCGGAACGAAGCCCCCCCTCTCCGCCGACCAGGCGTGGAAAACGCGCTTTCCGATCGCTCAAGGTTGCGTAGTTCAAGGGTAGTTGCCTTTAATTGCTGAATTAAACGATACCTTATCTTGTGGCTGCTGTTTGCAGCTTCTGTTCCTTACAAGCGCGCATAACCGTCACCTTTGTACCAACTACACGCAGCCGCTCACAAAAAAAAAAAAAAAGCTTTATGGAAGAATTTATGATGCTCAGGCGGTATCCTTCCGGGCATTCTTGTAGCTTTACTCAACAAACGTACCCCACGCACGGACCACACGTTAACTAACGCACACTGCTTTCAGCTATACCTTGCAGCTAATGTCGACCGCATGCCCCTCCACCTCCCACCCCCCTTTCGATGTACCAGCTGTCTTTTCTTTTTTTTTCGCGAGGAAGCTGATTGAGGCACGTCTCCGACCGAAGGCGTTTGGAATCGGCGCATCGGCACTCGAGAGCGCTTATCCGAGTCGTCCTTCTCTCGGTGTGCTCCAGAAGCGTCTACTCCGTTCCCCAACTCCACAGGCCGCACGCAGACGCCATATAGCAGCTTTGTGGTTATAAGATAAGGTGCGAGATTCGTGCTTCCATAAGCTGAAGGGTTGTACCGCTCGTGTAGCTATGTAGCGCTAGCCATCGTTACACAACTCCTGGACGAAAAAAAGAAGGGGGGGGGGGTTAAGAACCATACGGGTTGAGAAAAAGTCTTAATCTCAAGTGCGTGGCGGCGCCAGCCCTGCGAGCACCATCAGCGTCAGTGTGCATTTCAAGCAAAAGGACGTTGCGTGTCTGTCCCTTTATTTCTTGTCTTTTTTTTCCCTTTCCAGAGTGCATCATTGAGAGTCCGGCGGCGGCTGTGCGCATCCATGCAGTGAAGGCAAAGAAGCTAAAGAAGAACTAGGAGATTGAGCGCAACTGTGTCCAAGGGCCCTTAAGTGGTCCTGCATTAACGTGTCGCCAGGCGCATTGAGTGAATAATGCACCAGGCGCGCAAGAAGCATCCTTCCATATGGGCGAGATCGGAAACGTATACATCGATACACGAGGCACGTAGCCGGAACGATACACACCCTCCTCACAGCGAGGTAGGAGTGGGAGAAGGGGACGCCTTTAAAACGGTGCGTGATAGTGGCGCTGAAGCAACGACGCCGATGGGATTTTTTCAAGATTGCTTCTCCCTTTTTGAAGCCACGTCCACTTAACAAGAGAGCTTTTCCTTCGCGCTATATGGTGCCTCGAAAATGCATGGAAAGATTGGCGGTATTGAATGGCGCAAACAGCGGCGTGAGTAAGATGCACGCTATGGTGACAGCGTCCCTTCGAGCGCACTGTAGCTATATAGCGCCTGTGTTCGTGCCGCTAATGCATGCGTGTGTATGCATGTACACGAATACATGGCCAATCGTGCACATTGCTGAAAGAGACGGCCCACTATATGACATACTAACACACGTCTGTGAATGTTGTAGTTTTAAGCTATAGCAGCGAGCACGTAAGGGGACTCGTTCGGTAAGTATAAAACACCCCGAGGAGCAAACATTCTATTAGAGCAAAAACCAGAACAAAAGCGTTTAGCTTAAAGTGCTTCAACTGTAGATGGAGACTAATAATGTTTTCATTTTGTTATTGTTGAAGAGATGAAGCTGACATATATATAATTAAAGAAAGCACAATACGTACCGGCAGCAAATTGAATATTTTTATGAATGACTAAATTCACGTGTCTACAGTCAAAGGAGTTCTAGGTGATTTGGCGTTACGTCGCGAAGGTGCACTTGGCATATCAATGATGTCGTATAGTAGAGGACTCTGGGAGGGTAATATTGTTCACCTGGGCTTCTCTATTGGTCATGGATATCTCGGCACAACCTGGCTGCATTCAATTCTCTTATAATGCGGCATGCAGCTGCTATAAACCGTAGTTTACGAGCAGTCACCCCAGTACGCACGTTGCTCTGGCTTTCCGCAGTGTTTTCTTTGTATTTTTTTTGTTCGTGTGTGCAAATGACCGGTCAAAAAAAAATATTCTTCTCGAAATCAGCGCCCTGATACCGCTTTTGCTACCCTTACCATGTTATGGGTTTTTCTTTTTCTCTTTCGCCGATGTGTCGGTAGCCTGATGTCACTTTTGCAACGTTCCTCTGCTGAGTGCTCTGCTGAGTGTCGTTTTTCATCTCAGGTATGTGCAGACAACGATCCAAAGTGCACACTCCGTAGCTGATATCGAACAAACCAATTTGGGCTGAAAAAAAAATTGGGGTTTTACGTGCCAAAATCAAATTTGGGCTGAATAGAGCGCCAAGGACGATCAGGAACTGCAGTGAGTGAATTGTTTCACTCTTTCTATGGTTTCCCATGGTTTCAGCTGACGTTGTCCACTTCGTTTATTATTCTTATCTCGTGCTACGCAGTCTAAACACAACATTTAAAAAGGAGAAATCACAATGTTTTCCCCCGTCCGTGAGGAACAGCGCGCTAGCGTTTGATCGTATCGCGCTATCGAAAAACACGTTAGAATCTAAAAGCTATTGGGACATTTCGGACGTAACAGTCGCATGAGTAACCAGTGGACGAATGAGCCCCTGGCACAGTTGGCACTGAGCGAGCATTTCGGCAATTCCTCGAGTAACACATTGGGAAACTTCTGCATCGTGTTAGTACGAGTATAGGGAGAGCGCAGCAGGAAAGTTCTTTTTCTTGGCACGCATGTTTTACTAATGTGAGCATATCCAGGGCGCACGTATACAGAGACTGCTATATCTGTAGAAGAGGAAGCTCCCTACGTGAAAATGCAGCTTAAACGGCCGGAAAATGACGCAGGCAAAATCTTAATGAATCGTTAATGGATGCATTTCGTTCTTTCTCCGTTTATTTTCCCCCCGGTTCTTTATCTCGTTTGAGACGTGTTTTGTTCCTGTTCTTTAGTCGTATACGGCTTTTTTTTTTATGGTGACAAGGCGAAACGACAAACTTAGGAGCTGACGTGTAGCAACATTTGTTCGAAACAATTCAGTTCAGGGTCGCCAATTCTATACACTTATACGGACGTTCGAGACACGTTCACGCCTTCAGCGCTGTCACGGCTGTTGGCGCCGCCGCTGTCGTTCTACTGTCGCGGCATCGACGCGCGGCTCACTCGTGGATGTTTAGAATGCCTTCAGAAGCCGCGCAGTACGCACGTCGTGCTGCGCGGCATGCAGCAGCACGCATGCTGCGTGCTGCTGCATGCGAGCGCGGCCATGCCCGCAGCAAGGGCAGCGTTCTGGCTTCCGCTGCTGGAGTAAGCGTTGTGCGCAGGCGCACTACAAGCACACTAGCGTACCTGCTGAGTTGCCGTGTGTATAACCTACATTACAATCAAACGATACCGACAGGTTTCGCATCATGCACCATCGAGATGCGGCGCATGCAAAGGCAATTTTGGAAACTACTAATCACGCAAGCGTTGTGAGGTGCTTGGTAGCAGCCAGGGCGCTCTTTCTTTCGCTCAACAGCAGCTGCCTTGGCTGGTGCGTCGGGCCAATAGAACATTGTCCCAGGAGTTTCCAGCTAGCGCAATATTTATCTTGCTATCTCCGTCAATGCATCGTCATTCGGGCGAGACTAGCTGTATTAATCGGTTTAGAATTCTTCGACCACTAACCGTGCTTTCGTATTGTGACTGTCTAACCATTCTGGCGTGCTAATCTCCGAGATAGTGCAGTCTAAGACAGTTGTAGGAACAGAAATGTGGTACGATACTGCCGTACCAGCACAACAACAACAACAACAACAACGACGACGACGACGACGACGACGACGACAAGAACGACAACAAGAGCCTTAGAATGTTGCACATGTTAAAGGTACAGACTTGATGGTCGTCCACTTGTCGAATGTAGAAGCTGGCCGAAGCCATGCTTGGTTCCCACAAGTGCGAAGAATTTTCCTTTTTAGCCTTGGGTATCATCTTCGGACGTTGGTGTACTCATGATTCAGAGTACACGTTTAACTTGGAGAAGTACTTAAAGACCGAACGATAAAAACGGGGCACGGAGGATGGGGGAGGGTATGGAATAGTAAGGAACTATACTTGTAGAAGCTGACAGCATATAGATGCTTATCGCGCATTGAATCCGCGGTGAGCGGACATCTTTCCAGTTCCCACGACAAGGGGGGATCCTTTCATTGAGGCACGCCGTCAAAAACGCACTTAGCAACGGCAGCAGTGGCAGGAGCCGCGAAAGGACGCGTATAATAATGAGGTGTCCACGATGCCGCCGCCGACGACCGTCGGCGCCGTGCTCTGGGAGAATAATTGTTTTATAAATAACGCTGCTGTCAGTGCTCATTAACGAAAGGGGCGGCCGACGGTCGACGCTGTGCCCGTTACCTCCCCTCGTTCCCTCCCCCTCCACTTCCCATGACCTCCCCCGTCTCTTTCACCGCCGAACCTTTTTTTTTACTGCGCACTCTCGGCGCCTGCCATGCGTGGTACAAGCGGTAGCAGTGAACCCCTCTGCTTGCGTACTGGGTGTGGCGCCGTCGTCGCTTTCTCTGCCTCGTGGAGCTCGTCGACAGCTCTGTGCACCGATACTAAAGACGACTAGGCGTAGACTTTGCCTCAAATTTTACCACAGGGAACCCTGATGCTAGTGTCCGCAAGATCACCAAGCACGGTGGTTGGGCCTACGTGGGAATGATGGGCAGTACCTGGATTTTCTTAAAGCATGCCCTGCTGGCTTCAAATGGTTTTGTGATTTTCGCAAACTGATAAATTTTAACAAAATGCAGTGCTATAAGCGTAATGATTTCCTTTCAGTATGTATGTGCGCAGATACTGATAGCCTTACTGATAGTAGAAATTTCTTAGTAACAATTTCTAAATATATATCGCAAGACGTAACCCTCTAAGAACGCCAGAAGGCACAACTAGGAAGAACAAACGTTAATCCATGTACTACCCATAATTTCTACGGTAGCTAACCATCGCGACGCCAATTTTCCCTCTGAAAATTTTTGTAGATAAAAGCTACGCGCAACTCGCACAATGGTTCTCAAACTCGTAGCCATAAAGGACGCCTCGACGAGTTCGCAGACTATTTAAGTACGCCTCGGATACGCGAAAACCTAAATAAGAACACGCGCAGAATACTCCCCTTTGTGCTATGGCGATAACAAATAAATTTGCATTTCAATCTGCCACAACTATATATATGTTTTATAAGCATGGAAAGAAGCGCGGTGTGCGATCGATGAGTAAGGTGATGATTATGCGAAAGGAAAATGCTGACGCCAGTTCTCAGTCTGAAATGTTTTGAATGAGGTTTATCGATTTCCATTTGATTTGAATGAAAGTACGCAAGGAGGGTTCGCATGCATTGATCCTCACAAGTGTCTCTACCAGACATTTCTTTTTCATTGATTGTTCTCGTTTACACCACTACCTTGGAACGTTCTCTGCGGGTATTCTTGTAAGCTCTCAGAACCTCTTAGGCTCGGCTGGCCATATAGTTCCAGACACAATGTATTAGAGATGCACTATGCCTCTCCTATGGTGGTAGTGGTGGTGGTGGTGCGTAGAAGGAAACATGCCTGCGCGTTGGCTTCACTTTCTTTTGTGCGAATTTCTTTGCGCAGTCATTGTGACAGCGTTTTGTTGTATGGTCGTACGAGTCTTACTTGCTGTTTCAACTAACCGAAACAGTGAGGAAAGTGTTCAGTGGTTGAAGCCAGCCTGCACTATCACTTCGGCTTTGGCATTCGTGCAAGTCTGACTGGCTCACCTAGAGGCGCAATTTATGCGTGGTACACATCACTTATTGTTCACTACCACGACATAAAAAAAAAGAATTTGCCGGCTGCAGTGGCAGGAACAATATCGGATATCTGCCCTTCAATTTTCAAGCACAGCAAATTTTTCGGACGACTGGTTGCACTCATCGAATGGCGCAAATAAATATTTTCGTATTTGAAGCACGGGTGAAGCATTCGTTCTATTATGACCTCGTATAATTTAGTTACCGATCCCACAAAGCTTTGTTTACACAATCTTACGTAGGGCCGAGTGTATGAATTAGTAGAGTGTATGAGTCAAGAATTAACTTCGCACTGCACTTGGAAAGCGTATGCAGTGTTTCATCTGTCGAGGCGTGGAGACAGCGAAGCCATATGGCTGCACCAAAACAGAGCGTGGTCATGAGAAATATATTGATTTAATTATCACCTACTTTCGTACTGAATGTAATAAGGGTTTATTAATTTCATCAAGCAGTGCATTCATTTACGTTTGGTCACTTACAAGTGCACTTAGGTTTGTCACACACATGCCACTTATTAAATTAAATTACGAGGTTTTACGTGCCAAAACTACGATCTGATTATGAGGCACGCATTATTGGGGACTCCGGATTGATTTTGACGAACTGGGGTTTTCTCAAGTGCCCCTAAATCTAAGTGCATAGATGTTTTTGCATTTCGACCCACTCGAAATGCGACCGCCACGGCCGTGATTTTATTGCGCTTAGCAGCCCACCACCAAAGCCACAAAGCAACCACGGCGGGTACAAGTCACTTATACCCGCCGTAGCGGCTACTGCGTTGCCCTGCTGAGGACGCGGGTTCGATCTGGCCAGGGCACCGTATTTTAATGGAAGGGAAAAAAAGAATTTCGTGTACTTATATTTAGATGCCCGTTAAAAAAATGTAAAAAAATTGAAGGTCAAAGTTAATCCAGATTTCGCAACTACGGTGTGTCTCATAACGAGATCGCGATATTTAGATGCCCGTAAGACTCCACAATTGTTACTGACCCCTTCTTACTTGTAATTAAATCCCATAAAGCCGTATTTGAGAAAAAGAAAGAGAGGCAGACGAATAAACAGGATTACAGGCAAGTTTATATGCGCCTCGCGTGTAGGTACCCTAGTTCAGCGCCAAATATAGGCAAGAACCAATTGAGTCCGTGCCAAAGCCATTATAGGGGCGGCGACCATGAGGATTCAGATGCGTTTGAAATATAGTTAGCGGAGTGACGGGCTAGCCATTGCCGGACTATGGGGAAGAGGGAAGGGTGATCTCTCCAGTGTGAACACTCAGGCACACCATTTGGTGGTAACTGCATTTGTGTACTGAGTGATCGAGGCTGTATAAGGAAAGATTGTAGTCCTCCTGTATGACTGCGCCAGATACGAAGCTGAGAGAAGTGCCATTCGTAAGCTTTGGAGCACCTAGACGACCGTCCTTTCCCAGAGGAGATCTCAGGCCCATGGCCTCGTGTGTCTGCTATGTGCAAGGCCACAAAGGCGCTGGTGCGTTTCTTCACCTGCGTGACCGCCTGTGACTGACTCAGTGGTGCACGCTTGTGTGCGTAACAGTGCAAACTGTGAGCTTCTTTCTTCCTTCTCCTCTCTCAATCCCCTTTCCCCTTCCCCAGTGCAGGATAACCTACCGGGCTCAGCCTTTCCCTGATGACTTTCTCTTTCTCCGCTAGGTATTCCAATGAGTCAACGTGATAAACCGTGCAAGATGGCAAAGCTCTCTCGCAGCATCGACTCTTGGTGACAGCATAAAAAATGTCGGTGCTCCAGCGTGGGCACATCGGCCAGCGTAATCGACAAGGTGGTTACTAACGATGTCACAGTGTCCCGGCCGTTAGTGACAGGTTACATCTCTCCCGACGTAACGCAAGAGTAATGAGTCGACTGTGGGTCGGAGATGCATTCACCGAGTCGTACAGCTATCGCATTCGAATGACTGACTCACCTATGAGCACTCGGTGCAGATGTGGAGGATCTATCAATCACCTTGAACAACGTCGGACTCTCCAGCGCACATTGGACAGACAAGACTATCGGCCTTTTACCGAAGCACAGGTCCTGGGAGCCTGGCCTGACAGCGCGTCATTCCGGAGCGCCACACAAGCTCTTCTCCAATGCACCTGAATGCGACAGACTTGAGTGTCCGACTTTGAAAACGCTGGAAATCGTTTAGTGCAGGTGATAACTTGAACTGGTCTTTTTTCTCTCTCTCTAACTCCTTTACCCAAATTTAGGGCAGCAAACAGGGCAAAATGTATTTAACCTCCTGCCTTTCGTTCCCGTTTTCTTTCTGTCTCTCTGAGAAGGAACAAAGGAGAGTTGGAAGTGAGGGTGAAGGAGTAAATATAGGGAGAGTCAGTTTCCAACCACCGCGTGGCATCTGCTTGTAGCTGAGACGGAAAGGGATGGGGAGTGGAGCATAGCTGTTTTGCATGTCTCAGGTTAGTCAGCAGGAGAAGTGCAATAGGAGCAGAAGGTGAAAGCGTGTTGGTAAAGTGCATCCCCTGCGGTTCTGCGGAACGATTATCAGGCTAGCGAATGGACGCGATCATTATTGCGCATGGCTACTTGACCGGGCACCCAGAGAAGTCGGTATTTACATTGGTAGTGCTTTACGTGGAAACTCGCAAAAAGCTACGATCGTGTCTGCATATGGGTTCAGACACCTTGAAGTTTGGGTTCTCCGCAATAGAATGCCTTGTGAAGGAAAAGCATGCTTTTGCATTTGTCTTCGTTTCAATGGCGATCGCTAACAAGCACAAAGAAATTGAGCAAGGGTCGTTCTAAATAAGAAAAGCAGTTACTAAGGAAGACAAAGAAAGCTTCACCTTACCTAAGGTCTCGCGACTCCCTGACTGGCACTCTCGCGATTGCAGAAGCGTAGGCCTCCGGACTGGGTGTCTATAACGCGAGCACAAACAGCGCTGAATAACAGGACTTGAGAAAGGGACTGATGACCAGCTAGGACTAACAACCAAATGTTTATTTACTTCAAGCAGAATATATAGCGAACGAATTTGCAAGAAAAACAGAAAAGACGGAAAGGGACCACACGTGCAAGTAAAACAGAACGTAATGACTCCGATAAGAATGATGTATCTCCTTCGGGAGGAGTGAAATAACCGGAACAATTATGCAGCCAATACCCAAATAACGTCAGTAAGCAAGCAACAGATAGCCACCTGTCATTGCGTTGCGTTGACTATGGCTGTGAGCCACGTTTTAAAGATTGCGCCATACTGTCAAAATACCAAGATGAGTGCGTACGACTTATATCTGCGCCCTTCCACATCAAAAGCAGTAGCGACACTTGCCTAAGCTTTCATTTCACTGCTTCCGAAGGAAATATCGTTCTTGTCGCAGTGATTATACGTTCAAATTTACTTCAATGCACGCTCTCTTTCTGTTTTTTTTATAAAGTGCTGCATTAGTTGCGCTAGTTTAAAGAACAAACATTTGCTTGTTAGTAAGCGGCGTAATTTGTCCCTTTCTCACGTCCTGCTATTTTGAGTTGTTTCTGCTCAACTCTTTCGAATATTCTGTGATGGCAGCGGTCATTTGCGTGAGCTAAATGAATGTAAAATAGCAGCTACATCGAATTAATTGCAGACGCTCTGTCAGTTCATATTGCTTGTGTGCACTTGATGAAATTCGTGTCTCCTCGTACCATAATAAAATATTCTGGAAAAGTGTCCACAGTACTTGTCGTTTCCAAAGCCACCTTCCGCCCATCCCATCCACCCATTCATTCTGTTACGCTGACGACGAACGTTGCCGTCATTGACGATACACAACGACAATATTTGTCTTCGTTAGGCTGTTTTATCTGTCCACAGCTTCGCCATTGAAACAAAGCGAAGAAAAATTAAAAAAAATTGACGACCGTCTCCATCAGAATTTGAATTCTGTCAGCGAAGCAATATACGTTTGCGAGTCGAGCGCGCTAACCGGTGAGCTATGGCGCAACTTCCTTTCTTATTTTATTGCCTGTACAACTTTAGTACAATAATTTCGCAATGACAGGGATGTTTTCTTTCGAGTGGCTTTCTTTAAACCCCCGTACCAACATCACTAAAGAATAGAAATAGCAGAAGTCAAAACTTCCTCAAACGGATTTAAGTCGCCGTATTAGCTGAGCTATCGCACAACAATACCGGTAATTAGAGGAAAGTATTTGCGGTCCACCCAGACTCTCAGAGCCGTCGCATCTGAGCATTTATTTAGTTTTGAGGCCAGAGCGAGCAATACTGCAGTGGACGAGAATTACATTATGTACGTCACGGGCACATAAGTCTACTGTTTGACTGCCTTCGCCCATTACACAGTGCTATAAAAGTGTAATCATTAAAAGCAAGGATATGAAAAAAAAAAGAAACAAGATACTGTAGTGGACAAGAGTTACGTTGTCTGCACCGCACAGAAATTCTTCTGGACATGATGACGGTGCATTTGGGTGCAATTTTTCTTTGTGATTACCCTGGAAACGGCGTCGGGGTTTCAAAGGAGGTACACGACAACGACAATATGTCCTTAACCTTGGGCATATCGACAATAGAGGATGCATAGAGAGTACGGTGGTTGGCGGAAAGCAACGTCGAAAGCATCGACAACGTCGATGCCAACGTAGACGTCGCAGCGGTAACGTCACATATAATAGTGTACACAGTAGTTCAAAGGATTCACAGCCCACGAGTGATCTATATAGCGGCCCTGCAAGTACATCGGGTAAGTGAAATTGCTCAAATCTTCAAGGTGGAACTGCGTCACTTCGTTCTTGACATCAGTTGTAGTAGTAGTTTTGGCCTCGGAGTTGATTCATCCCCAGGCGGGACCTTCAGATTGAGACGTCGATCTCGAAAACCCAATGCAAACACAGTAACTGCCCCCTCGCCTCGGCCTAAATATCGATTTAGACAAAAAATTGACTTATATATATATACATATATATATATATATATATATATATATATATATGAATACGTACGGTGACTTGAACTTTGAAGGCCACCTGACAGTCTGCGGTGTAGTCACTTCGGACAGATAGGTGCATGGGAGTTGTACCACTGCACGGTGAAAAAAAAAAAGGCTGTTTTACACAAGTTATCAAAACTTGTTACATTGACCACAACACCACGTCACATTTATAACACATAGAAGAAACGAAAATAAAGATGAAGCAGTAAGATTACCTTAATCAAATATATTCAAATACATCTTTGAATTGATTTTTAAAGCGCAATAGACAACACGGATAGCGTGACTTCTCTGTCGTCCATGTTGTTTATTGCACTTTGCAAGTCCCTTCAAAGCTGAATCAAGACCAACTAGCCCGGCTGTCAGTTCTGTTATGTGTAATCAAATAGTAAAATATCTCCCCCCCTCCCCCCCCCCCCAGATAAAGAAAGATTCGCATTAACCTTTAGCCAAACAGCTGCAAATAAAAGGTTCCGCAAAGCTACACATTTTAAGTAAAAAACTCTAACTACTTAGACAGGGGCTGCCTAAAAATACTAAAATCCATCTATGTACGCATTCGAATTCCTCAATATGCATTTTATGATGCGATATATAAAGGAAGTTGCTCACATACCAAAGAAGAAAAAGTCATAACTTATTTATCTAATACACGCGCTATTATTTCTGTACTATCCCACTAGTATAGTCGCCTTGTAAATAGCATATTTTGTTTCTTCAAATTGTACTTTGAATAGACACATTTTAATACGACCGCACACATACACCCTACACCTGTGGTTTCTTGTCTAGTTCCCCTTAGTGGGCAAATACAGTTACTTTAGGGAAAGGCAGGCACGCCAAAATAAGAACGCGATTTTCACTGTGGCGGAATGCCGTGGTCGCAGTAAATAAGTTCAGAACCGCAGCAGTCGCTGAAGTCTGCTGTCCTTTGTTTACCACCTGATGTCTGAAAAATGCGCTTGGTAATCAACAAATAACTATTCGATGGCATAATCTGTGAATTCGCAAAGCGACTCTGCGAAATTTCTAACGTGGCGCTGCTCCCAGTTATTGACAATAAATAGGACACTGTAACGTAAAGCTATTCCAGACGGTTTCTACTGCATTTGTGCAATCAGCCCTCCACGATTGGTCCAACATTTTTCGGGGCCAAACTCACTTGGCGTGCCTGTCACGTGGCGTCACGAAAACCGCGAGAACCGCGGTGCTCTGATATGACATGTGCACACTGATTATGCACGATTGGATCTAACAATCTAAAAATAATTATTTGCAACACAACACCTTTTGCACAATTAGCCATCCCCTGTTGGTCAAACGTTTTCAGGATGCGCCTACTTCACCTGTCTGTCAGGCCACGTCACAATATTGCGAAAACTCACCACGTCAAAATGACTTGTGAGATAGATTATTATGCCGAAAAAGACCTGAATATTTTTCGGAATAGCCGAAGACTGCGCCGCTCCGATTGTAACGGAAGATGACTGCCAGCCGATCACTCTGACACTGGCTACTCGGAGCTGCCGGGCAGAGTGCGCGTATTTACGTATAATAAATAGTTTTTCGTGGCACTATAATGCTGTCGATCCCTTTCAGTACGTATATGACATCGTTCTGCTAACTCTTCGCTGATGATCCGTTTTATTGGTGTTTTTAAACTTGCCTCGCAGGCCGCCGCAATTTTCTCCCAGCCACCGCAAGCTAAGCAACGGGAAGCGGGCCAATCGCAGACGCCAGCACCACCTTCCTGATCGGCTTGCCTACCTTCACTGCGCTATCTCGGCCCCACCGAACCTCTCTCCACTTCTGTGTGCTCCTGGCCTCCTGTCAGCCAATTAGTTAAGAAAAACCTGTAAGATAGGCACTGCTATTCGCTTTCAAAGCAGACAAAAAGTGACCTCATACAGTAAAAATGACACAATACACCAAGGAACAGACAGGCGAAAGGAAAGGACACCCTTTCCTATCTTCTCTCTTCCTGGTGTGTTGCGTTGTTTTCGTTGAAGTATGTACGAACCAGCCCAACAACATGTTTCATTAAAAAAATAAGTGACCTCCTGTAAACGAGGAGAGCGCTTGATTGGTCTGTTCAAACAACGGTGCGGGTCGCCGTCCAATGCTGCGTCGGCGGTTGCGTAAATTTGTCCTAGTAAGCATGTAATAAAGAGAGATTGGAATAATTATAGAATCCCTAAAGCCAGAAGAATGATTCGACACTCCGCGACAAGCGATTCGGCTCCCATATGCGCAACCCAAAATCTTAACGAGCGCATTTGTCTCCGCCGCTATGCATTATATATGCTGAAACACTTGTACATTAGAAAGCTCCGGCTAAGTGTTGCCACCAATCGTTACCTTTACACTCATTTTACAACCACTTGTTTGCGTGTTGGCTAATATGCTCCGGTCTTGTGCAGGTGGAACCTGGCGGGGGCGGTGACAGCAACTGAAACCAAGATAATAACGTTCTGTGTCCTTGCATATAAGACCGCTGGTCCTAGCGAAATTTCATTTCAGTAGAATCAAACTTCCTCAAATGTTTTCTGCCTGTGTGCCTCAAAAGAGAGGGGCTTGGCATGGGCAGGGCTCGACTTCGTTCAGTGACCAGTTACGAACGGGTACATGTGGCACTCCTCCAACCTCCGCCCTGACAGGCCGGTCGTCGAAGACGAATGCGCGGCTCGTTAGGGACGGCGCGCTTCCTGCATGCGACGACCACAGCAGCTGCGGCGGCCACGCGACGGGCGGCGATTTGTACGCTAGACATGAGCCGCGCGGACAATGCATGCGCGGGCTGTCTCCCGGCGTCACTCCCTAATGAACCGGGGAAACGCGAGTCATCACGCGGTACACGGAAATCGGTCGGCGGCCGTTTGCTTCGCTGGCTGACGATCACGACGGAAGAACAGCGTAGTAAGCGGACGCGATGCAAGGATAGCCCGGCGAACGGATCGCGAGCTCGGACTATCACTGATTTCAGATGTAAGCAGAAAAGTCGCCGGAAGCACAGCATTACGACAATCATCCTGAACCGCATACTGCACATGAAGAAAAAAAAGAAAGAAGGAATAGAAGGGACGCGTAACAAAAGTTACCACAACCGATGCCTGAAAGTGGTACTCGTTTTCAATTGTTTGTTCTTTTTTTTGTAAAAAGTGAAGTTTCACGATATCCCAATGGTCGTTGCATCAAAATAATCCCCAGAGCACATTTTTTTTTTCTGTCACATTTGACGCATTCACCATGTCAAACTCAAGTTTGACATGGTGAATGCGTCCTTATGGTGTCGGCTTGCATGATTGTAACATGTAAAACAGAATGCATATCTCGCCGCCCTTTGTTATGATTGCCAACCACATGAAAACACGACTGATGCTGGCGCAAGCAATGTGTCTTCCTTACAGCCTACAAAGGATCGAGTCGAATTTCACTCGGAGCTGTATAGAAAGGGCCATTACGACCAAACATTCCCTTCCTTGAAGGAGACAGCTACGGCCCTGAGCCAAAATTACATTTCATTGAGGCTCGCAAAACGCAGAGAACGAATGAATGAACAAATTAAGATAGCAACCAAGCAAAGGGGTGCCATTTGGAAGTCTGTGACTTCCGTATGATTCACCATCTTGACAAATTGGGCTTCTCGGTATGCCAAAGAGAATGAATGGCTTACAGGATGATGCAGCCGGACATGTCCCGTGTTGTCACTGAAATACCTGAATAGTTGCTTCCAGAAATAAAGTGCTGTTGAAAGTTAGCGCTCTGTCTTGTGTATTCTTTTTTCTTCCCCGCGTACTAGCCCCATGACAATTTCCTACATGCTGACACGCTTAACTTCAGCTGTGTGAACTTTACGACCTCTCGAAGCGACACAAGCGGCAGCGGCAGAGAAACGAAACCCCTGCGGCCAAAGATGACATCAAAGGTCGGAAAAAGACGCGCCATTGATCCGCTCAGCGTAAAGAATTGAGGCTGTCAGTCGCGTATAAACACACGCGTGCCAGAGTCCAGGTGCGAGCAGTGTCGCACAGCTGAACGTTTGCAGCTGTACCCGTGGATGGGCCATTCATTCTCGACGATTTATGAATGATTGCCGAGGGAGGCGAGTCAGCAAGGGTTCGACTGGGTCTTTTTCTGTGTAGTTTAGAAAGCAAGGCAGCTGGCCAAATGAGTGCGAATGCGTCGGCGAATCATCCAAACAGCAAGCTCTTGGTCGTCGACCTTGACCCGGCTTGTTCCAGAGTCAAATTCGTCGAGGTTAACAAAGGTACGCAATGCGTTAACTCTGCCAATATATCGGGAAAGTTGAGCACGAAGGCACCCCTTGGAACGCATTACTAAACAAACATGTGTTCACTCGAGGTCAGTCGGATGAAGTTAATCTTCAGTGCGTGACACTGGTGGTTTAATTGGTAGTTGCTGTGCCGTAAAAGCCACCCCTTGTGTGTTAGATAAAGCAGCTGAGAATACAAAAGAACTGGTGTTACATTTCACAGTAACCAGTTGTCGGCCATGGACTTTGACGCGAACAAGCGCAATGCACACGAGAACATTTCAGCGTTTCAGAGATGTGTGTTGCAATATTGTCTGAGGTCATCAAAACCGTTGCTAAAGTTTTCATCCAAGCTCTCTAAAGTTGTGAAAAAAAACTGAACGGCCATGTCTTACCTAAAGTCCATTCTCACCCATTTGTGTGTGCACAAAACAAATAAATAAAGAAAAGAATAAATTATGGGGCCTAACGTGCCAAAACCACGATCTCTTAATGAGGCACGCCGTAGTGTGAGACTCCGGAAATTTGAACCACCTGGGGTTCTTTAACGAGAGTCAGCTTTATAGGAAAGTTACGCGTTTATTAGAAGTGGCCAGGTTATCCTCGCAGTGCGTTCACCATAGATCCACGAAAGGCGTGGCTCGTACGGTGGACCTTCCATGCAGTTCATATGATAATAAATGTGGCCCCTATTGCGAATTTTTAGGCGTATGACTAGTGCTGTCATACGATGATCAAGAAAAAAAAAACGTAAAGAAAGTAGCCCGGTTATCATATTTACTGGCACTGTCCGACGTCGCGCCACTTCGGAGCATCACAAGCTCTCTAATGAGAGAATTTGAGGGTGTACTCTGTCCAGACCTCTTACGGGAGTCCTCGCTACGAGCACGTAGGCGTGTTCCACGCGTAAATGTATACTTTCCGAGCCCTCATACCGCCTCCTTCTGCGGGTTGAGACCGGTGGAGTAACGAGGGCGATACGTCTGCCTACTCGGAAGCTCGACGATAACGCGCGGGCGCCGAGCACTAACGATGGGAATCTGACCCCGTGTGCGCCCCCGCCTCTGATTCATGGAGATATGCTTTTCAAGAGCTCGTTTTCGCGTCTCCTTCTGCTCCATCTCGGGAGCCTCTCGATTCTGTCGCGTATGTGTACCTCACCGCCCCCTGTTTGCTCTCTCGCTCCAGTGCTGATGTTTGTGACACGCCCGCAGTGTGATAAAAGCTTCAAGACTGTGGCCTGTTTTTCTCCCTCGGTTTCTTTCCTATCGCTTCACGCATCGTGCGGCCATGCGATTTTGGCGGGAAGCAATGCAGTGTGGGGACTCCTTGTCAGTGGCCTTTCTTTTTCGGTAATTTTTCTTTTCTTTTAGATACAATATCAGGGCCTTAATGAGGGTGCGCGGCGGCTTTGAATGGAACTGATGGGCAGTTTGTTTATTGACTCTCGTGCTTTTGGAGATGTTATCCAAGGCCAAGGTTGACGTGCAAGAAAGCAGACATCGCGTCTTCAATTAATGCGGCGGTATCAACATTCCGTTGATGAATCGGTAAAGATGGCAGCGGGATGAGGAGCGAAGGAATATTCTGTGTGCGTCCGTCCCTGCTGGTAGATTACGTAAGTACACGAGAGTCGTCGATGGACTTCTTTCGCTTTATGTTTCGATCGCGCTCTGCCTTAGGCGATTAGACGGCAGTCATACGGCAGTCATGCAAGTACATTCTTTTCTAAGTTTCATGTTCTTCCATTTTATTACAATTATCAGTTTAATCTTGCTATGAAATATAAAGAAAGCGTAAAACTAGGCCACACGGCATTTACTGGCCTTTGCAATCTAAGCAAACCTCATCACCTCAACTACGACATTCGGGAGCGAGAAACTTGGGCCGTGCCTTTTTCACGAACTAATCATGGAAAGGACAGACTACCGTGCCGCATATCGGTATTACTGAACAGTCTTGAAAAAGAAAACATGGATCTTAGGACTGTTTCACGTCGAATTTTGAAGGAATATTTCATTAGCCGTGCGACTGCATGTGATTAGTCTGTTGTATTTGCATTTCCTTTTCTTGGTTGTGACTTAAGTATGGAATTGTTTTTGTATTTGTCTTGTTTGTGAAAGTGCTTTTATATATTGTTATGTAATTGGAAAAATGTGTTGTTTCACCACGTTACATAAATCTGTATTTTTCTGTTAAGAGAAGGCATGTATTGCTGGTAAAAAAAAAGAAAGTTGGTTATAGTGTGTTTTCAAAAACGCATGTTATCATTCCCTTAGACATGTTTTTCAAGAAATATTTTATGTACCGGTGTATTGTTGCGTGAAAAGTTTTCACAAACTGTCTGCTGCCAAATACTGTAGGGGCAGGGGCCTTTGTCAAGCCGCTTAAAATAGCGGCTTTTTGCTCCTGTCCTAGCATTTGTACATTTAAAGTTGAATGCTGAAATAAAGGAATGGAATGGAATGGAATGGAATGGAATTATACAGGGAATGTCGGCTGATTTTGCTCCATAGCCGCGCTTGGCTGTGTGCCCTTAGCTTACTGCACACAGGCGCCTCTTTTAAGCTTGTAGAAGAGGTCGTCATGTGTCGCGTATGAGCGAACGTAAATTTGGTTTTGACTGTCTGTCCAGAAAAGCTCCTGCAAGTTCATACTCTTGCTGCAGCAAATGTTATGCTGATTCGACTTGGCAGAGTGCTCAGTGGTAAATGCCCCTTTCTCTTCTTTTTGGCCCTGTTTCTTCTTCTCACATGTGATATAATGGGGGATTGGAGAGCAACAACCAATCACTTTGGGCAGGTTTTCGTTCAAGGATATTTTCGTTCCTTAGGTTGAAAACTGCGTATCATTGCTGCATAAGAAGAAGACCAAATTTCACTCTTTAGACATTAATGCCGATGCTTTGCTTTCGTTGTGTGAGTAGAGAGAGACATTTCTTAATGGGCACCGGAAATGTTTGCCTTGACATAAGTATATTATGCTTGATAACAAAGATGATGTATGAAATGATTCACTTAAAGATAGTATACATCTACACAATATCTACGCAGCACACGCGGCAACAATGGGCGAATAAAATGCCTGGTTCAGGCCTGTGTCCTGAGAAGTCTGGGAGCGCCTTTCTTGCGAACGAAGTACGAGTACTAACAGCAGCGCGTCAGGTTAGCGTGATTACCGTATCTCAAGGATCTCAAGGTATCTCAACGTATTTTCTCGTATTAATTGGGCTGTTTTGCGCAAGAAAAGATCTCAAAACTTGTTGGAATGCAATGTAGTCCATGGGCGCTATAACGTAAAGCTATTCCAAACTTTTCTATCCCAATTTGCAATCAGCCGTCCATGATTCGTCAAAAAGTTTTCGGGCCACCCTCGCTTCGCCTATCTCTCACGCGAGATCACGAAAACCTCGAGAACGCCCGATCTGATATGGTGTATGCACACTGATTATGCATGATTAGACCAAACGAAAGGAACAATTATTTCTCATTAGACGCCTTTTTCGCCATAATGCTCTGCCATTCATCAAACGTTTTCGGGCTGCGCCCACTTCGCCTGCCTGTCATGCGACGCCACAAAACCACGTAAACTCGTAGCGTCAAAGTGACGTGTACGCGTTAAAGACGCGTTAATATGCCGAACAAAACTGAATTTTTTTCTGAATAGCCGGAGGCTGTCCTGCTCCGAAAGGAATAAAAAATGACTGCCCACTGATTGCTCTGGCACTAGCTACTTGGAGCAGCCGCGGTGGATGGATTTATTTGCGTATAATATACATTTTTCCGTGACGCAATAACATTATCGAGCCCTTTCGGCACGTACGCAACATCACTTTGCCAGTCTTCTTTGGTGAGGATCCGTTTTGGCAGCATTTTCAACGTTCCGTTGCACGCTGCCACGATTTTCGACCAGCCACCAAAAGCTAAGGGGAAGCGAAGCAATCACAGACACCGCACCAACCTCTTCAGCCGATTATTTACTTTCACTGTGCTGGCTCGGCCCCATCGAATTCCTCTCCACTTGAGCGTGCTCCTCATCTTTTGTAAGCCAATTCGACAAGGAAGTCTGCGCAATGTATGCAATGCTATTCGCTTTCAAAGCAAGAAAAGTGACCTCCTATAGTTGAGGAGCGCGTTTGATTGGGCTTTTATAATAACGCTGCGGGTTAATGCCCCATGCTTGAGTCGGTGGTTACGTAAATTTGACGTCAGGAGATTGGAATAAAAACAGATTGAAATAGTTTTACGTTATAGGGCCCCATTTTTACTGAAAAAAGAGTAAATCGTGCAGATACTGACAAAACTTATGACGCACGTCATAATCATGTGGTTTGGGAACCTCGGGGCGCCTTTGCTACCCGGCTTTCGCTTTTGCATTGTTTTTGTCATATTGAGGCAGTGCTTGCGTCGCAGCTCTTTACCATTATCTTTATGCATGCCGCACGGAGAAGACCATTTCAGACACCAGGGCCAGTTTTCAAGAAAAGCGCTCTTGCACAAGAATTATTTGCAGGAGGAAAGCTAGCCAATAAGGAAGCTGGACTAATTATAAGCGAAGATGGCTTGCAAGTGGCAAAAAGAACTTACGACGAGAAGGTCCGTGAGTTCTGTGAAGTGTATAAGGCGTTTAGGGCATTGTCCCAAGGACTCTCAAGGCTTTACTTCTTTGCTTTCTTATCTCGCAACTTCCGTACCCTTTTTTCCTTTATACTCAGCACAAGGTAGCGATCTAGATATATCTTCTGCTAACTCGGGATATAACTCGCTTTTATCTATCTCTTATCTGTCTTTGTGAATTGGAGTCCTGTCTCCTTACTTATGCTGGTGATGTTACACTCTGGTGAACAGACAGATAGCTCAATGCATAGTGCACGCATCTATAAGTATCCCTAGATGCCTATTCCGCATACGCACAGAATGCTGGGCTTGAGACACCACCGCGAAAATCTTGCTGCATACATATGACTTACAAGTCACATGTATGGACTCGTCAAGGAGACGAACTTTCGACTAAAAATTGGACTATTATATATTCCAGAAACAAAAGGTTTGCGAGTCCTTGGCCTTGAGAAGGTCGGCTGAAACTCTGCCCTAATTAGTATTCTGCACAAATTAGTACTCCACACTAATTAGTGCGGAGTATACTAAATAAGGTGTGCAATAATTAGTACACATAACTGCGCCACTGAATAGTGGATCTAGCAGTGAAGGGCTAACAGAACAGTTCGCTCGGATCTTGAACGGTGCATCATCTACAAAGCGCAGTATACTGCGCTTTGTAGTAACTTTGCAGTTCGGTATACCGAACTATTCACAGCGCAGCACTAGGCGAGTCCCCGAGTTGTAAGCGGGGGCACCATATGGACGATTCCGGAGCCCCCTTGTCTTGCACAGTACCCATACTACCAAAACACGCCATACTCAATACCATATCGGAGCTCGTCTATCAATGGGAACGAGCGTGTTATAACTAAAGAGACCCCACATTTCGTGAGCGGCAGTTCTCGGTGACCCTCGTGCTCATGTTGAGCTTCTGCACATGGTGCTATCCTTCTATAACATTACTAATAAAATGCCGAAGTTTAGGCATCGTGCTGAACCATTTTGAGCATCAGAAACGATTGCCTCTCGTGTTCACTGCGTCGGCTAAGTAAACACGGCCGCTGACCCGCTTGGAGGACGTTTGTCTCAATTTACACTCCAAGGTATATTCAAATTTAAACTATTCGATGGTATACAAGACAGAGAGAGGCAGGAAAGGCAGGGAGGTCAACCAGACGAGAACCCGGTTCGCTACCCTAAACTGGGGAAGGTGGAAAAGGGAATATAAAGAGGGAGAGAGGGAGCACTGAGTGCGTGTGGGAGGATGCACAGGGACACTATAGACGGTCGCTTAAGCCGGTGCACTTCAAGTATTGTGTACTAGTGCACGAATCGCTTTTTGTGCCAGTGACGGGTGTGGCCACGGTCCGAGTATCTTTGACTCGGAGAACGGTCTTGAGTCCAATCTGTTTAAAGTTGTCGTCAGAGAGAGGCGTTGTACGTCGTAGCGAGGGCAGGTGCACAATACATGCTCGATGGTTTCCTCGCACTGACAGGAGTCGCACATCGGGCTCTCGGCCATTCCGATACGATAGGAGTAGACGTTCGCAACGCCACTCCCAGCCACATGCGGCACTGCAAGGTTGTTTCGCCGCGGGAAAGGCTAGAAGGCAGTTGTAGCCGTGGCATGGGGTCTAGTTTATGCAATCGGCAATTGAAGGCTCTTGAACTCGAGAAATATTGCGCCTTTTTGCGTGCAAGCAGGCGAATTTCCCTGGCAGCATCCGACCTCGCCAAAGGTATTGGACGCGTCTGGGTGTCTCTTTGCTGACAGGACTGTCCGGCCTGCCTACAAAGTTATTGCCGACGATGCCAAGACAAGGCAAGACAACGTGCCACAGTGAGCAAGAATCCTTTGGAAGATAATGTTGTGCTCTGTTTCCAAAGCATGGTGGCATACTTCCCTGATGTTGGATATCATCTGCTCGTAAGTTCTGTGATATAATGCAGACTTGGTGCTGTGAAGAGCTGCCTTAGAGTCACAAAATACAACCCACGTCTCTGTTAGCTCTTCGGTGACGTGCGCCATAGCGGTATGGAGATCTGCAAGTTCTGGCGACGTAGATGTAGTCATGTGTGACAATTTGAATTTAACTGTAACCTCCTTAACAAAGAATGCATGCGGCAGTTGAGCTGGTAGGTGCGGTCGTACCGTCTGTATATATATATATATATATATATATATATATATATATATATATATATATATATATATATATATATATATATATATATATATATATATATATGTGTGTGTGTGTGTGTGTGTGTGTGTGTGTGTGTGTGTGTGTGTGTGTGTGTGTGTGTGTGTGTGTGCGCGCGCGGTCATGATGCGTCTGGTGCAGTAATAGGAGCGTCAGTTGCTTCAGAGCCGGCGATGGACGATTGATCTTTGTAATTCCGGGAATAGCAAAATTCACTTGAGGCTGTCGAAGGCATCACAGGGGAGATGAAGGCTTCGCCGCCGCTGTATATGATGACGGTATGCACTCTTGATGAGCGTTAATCACTCTTGAAAAGGTCTCTTGAGGACTCGAGGTCTGTCGGCTGGTAAGTTTGCGATGGTCGGGGATCCTTGATCCTTGAAGTTATGGTCGGGGATCCTTGACAGATGGCGAATGTGCGCTCGGAGCGAGTCGACAGCTACGTGTGTCTGGATCATACGGTCTCCCGCGATGACAATTGCTGCTGCTGTTGAGGTGCACCGAGACAGCCCTAAACACGTGCTTGGGGCTACACCTTCTGTGCTCCCCAAATCACGAATGTTCGTCCTACATGTATTTGACAAAACTGGTAGACTATAATGTAGGAGCATGATCTTAGCTTGTAGCGCGAAGTGAACACGGACACAGAAAGGAGCAAACAGGACGAGCGCTAACTCTCAACTAAATCTTTATTAAAACGAAGAACATATATATAGGTGATTGCAAAAACCGCAGCATAAGAACATGACAAGGTGAAAAACATCAGTTAAACATATCAGGAGGTATGGAAGTCAAAGAAGGAAACAAAAAAAAATTAAGATTACTTCAGATTAGTACACGTATTGCGAAGGTACCGAAATTCGCAATCTAACAGAGACAACGATGCATGGTTAACGGAAGTGTCTCTTATCTTTTGATGTGGAATGCCTCGATAATTTCCCGTGTGGTTTGGCATTTGTGTCTGGAAAGAATTTTTGTGTCTTCAAAGAAAGGTTTACAACCACACTTGAAACAATGTGACGCTAAATGTGATGCATTAGGATTGTTTAGTGAATGTTTCTGTTCTTTTAGTCTAATGTTAATGCACCTGCCGCTCTGTCCAATGTAAGCTTTTCCGCACTCGAGTGGAATCTGATAAACTATACCGTTGTTGCAAGGCACTAAAGGGGACACATGTTTAACGCCGCAGTCATCTTTTCTTTTTTTGCCATCCTGTTCACGTTTCCTATTTATCATAGGGCACATGTTAGACAACTTGCGAGGGGCCGAGAAAGCTGTATTGACGTCATACCTATTGGCCACGTTACTTAAACCATGGGATAATCTATGTATATAGGGTACCACAGCAAACTTTGTTTCTTTTTTCGGTTTTTCTTGTTTCTTACCGGGGCTTTTTACCCATTTTAAAAGTTTTTCGCAGGTTAGTGATAATAAATGCACGGGTTATCTAGCCTTTCCAAGCCTTTCTATCTGTTGTGAAAAACTTTGTTGCATATTGTGCGGACATGACTTAGTAATGGCAGACCTAAGAGTTGAATAAGCTATCCCCTGTTTAATAAGTTTATGCAATACGTGTACTAATCTGAAGTAATCTTTTGCTTTTTTTTGTTTCCTTCTTTGACTTCCATACCTCCTGATATGTTTAACTGATATTTTTTACCTTGTCATGTTCTTATGTTGCGGTTTCTGCAATTACCTATATATATGTTCTTCGTTTTCATAAAAATTTAGTTGAGAGTTAGCACTCGTCCTGTCTGCTCCTTTCTGTGTCCGTGTTCACTTCGCGCTACAAGCCAAGATCATGTTACCGTACCAACTCGCCCAACTGTCTATCCTTTTGTATAACGTAGGAGTCCGAGAAACAGTACCTTGTACAGCTGCAACATAGAATGGACTGGTGCACCCCAGCTTTTCCCGCAGAGAAATTTGAATACCTGAGCAATACAAGACAGAAAATCTGCACTCTTTCCAACTTGAACTGCAGGCTTAGTATGATGCAATTTAAGTCGCCAGTATGCTTCCCACCATTACCGCATGGAATATCCATCTAAACTGATTCACTCAGTGTTGTAGAGTACCTGAAGAAAGTTTACAAGAATATGAAGTAACACTGCGCAAAAAGAGGAACGCGACGATGAACAGCGCTGTGTATACTGTTTGACACATCTCTCGTTTTATGTGGCGTTACTGGGTGATCATGAATAATGAATTAGTCCAAATTTCCACCAAGCCTCGGGAAATCTTAGAAAGCATACGGTCTTCACAGTCATTCACCATTCATCGGCACTGGATGCAGGGACATGAAGAGAATCAGCACAATGATATAGCGGACAAAAATGCTCTTTCGATTCACATATCAAAGACCCACCTTCTTCTCTCCCACCTTCATAACGCCGCTCTGTCCTAACTCTAAGATGAGTTCTTCAACGTGACACACCACCTTGATCGGTCCGTGTGTCTGCTCCATTCCTTGTAATTTTTTCATGCGTGGAGGAAGTCTATTTCTGGAGGCTTCAGGTGAGAGTGACCCTGAAGCCTTCTTCTCCCTGGACCTGAGTTCTAACCCTTGAATACACTCTGAGCTGTCCAGAGTGTTCTCCTGCGGCGTGCGCAGACGTTTGTCGACTGTTATAACTGCGGCCAGGAGCAAGAGCTACACGAGAGTAAATTCTTGGAGCTGACAAGGTCCAGCTTCATCGAAATTCTGACATTTACAGACGCTGGTTCATGAACAACCTAAATAAAGTTACTTTTTCAATCATCACATGAGCCTGTAGTACCCATTTCGGGTGCCCATATATACGTCACATGGCAAGCGGTTAAACAGAGTGTCCCAACTATCATGCACCAAGAATTAAAAATATGCAAATGACACGTAGTTGGACAGAACCAATGTGATGGTGATTAATTGCCATCGCTTGAATATAGTCAGATTATTTCTTGCATTCCGCCTAATTATATAATTAGCCTTTTTTAATTATTCAACTTCTCAAATATTATAACTAGATGAAAAGTGTCAATGAACAAACATGTAGAGCGACATGAGAAACACGCGATACAGGTTTCTGTTGCTCAATACGTGCTACATAAAAGTGTTTTTTCCGAGCGTGAACGAAGCCCGCGAGTACACGTAAAATTGCCGCGCGACTGGCCGTTCGAGACACTTTGCCGCGAGCGGCAATCTTGCGGCAAGGTGATGCTGGGAAAAACTGCCGCTGGAATTTGCATATCTTTAATTCTTGGTGCATGATAGTTGGGACGTCCTATATACGTATACGCATATACCATGATAGAGCTCCTTTCATCGTAAGATTCGCTTCGCTGTTTCAGAAGTATTCACAATCCACTAGTACAGTTTCATTGCACGAACTACATGCATCTGACTGTATAACACTGTAGAGTGCCACTGTGCTGGTTCTTTAATTTTGTTCTTTTCTTCTCGCTCGACCCGTACGCCATGCAGTGTTGCCGAAAAGAAGACTATAGCAACTTTGCCAACTAATCACTTTTCTGCAGTTCCTTGTAGTGACCCCCGAAGCACGTTTTGTGAGTTCGGGTTAAGTGCGCGCACGACCTCCGCACTCGGTACTACTCCGCCGACTACTCAGCAATGCGTGCTCGTACGCACGCACTGCTACAGATGGTAAAGACGGGTGCGCTTCGATCACGATCGTATACCAGCGGGCGCGAGGTTCACGCCCCGCTGCAGCATGTTTCTCACGCGCATCGCGCCACTGATACAACTGCTCAAACGAGACGCGATGCGTTCTCGGGGAGATTAGGGGGCTGTAGGGGGCAGGCAAAGACGCACTCCGAAATCCCTATAGGAGGAAGCGCGCCGCTGACCTGTTCCCGGGGGCGAAGCGTTCGCGCCTTATCGAGGGGCGGTCCGCGTTTGAAGGGGCCGACGCCAGGTGTCGCGGACGTTCATTCCGTGCAATCTTCTTCACCGGCATTATATCCACCATGTGCGTGTGGTTCCGGACGGGGCCCGCCGGCAGATTGAGTTTCCCTTTTCTTTGCCACGTTTTTTCTTTCCTTTCCTTCCCCCCCCCCCCCTCTAAGTTGGCTGTATATGCAAGAGACGTGCAGGGTGGTAATTCTTCGATTTCTGGGTGTCATATGCCTTAGGGTGAGGGGATAATGAAATTGGCTGTTTGGCCCGAAGCATGATGGAGCATGAACCTCGATGGAGCATGAAATGAAACTATCAGGAAACAGTCGGCCTTTGTTCGCACCAAATGAAAATGTTAGATACATTGAGCTTGACGTTTACTGTTCGTTCCGCTCATACTGCAGTGCATGCACCACGGCCGGTATGGTACGCATATTCTTCAGTAGGAGTGCAACGCTCACGCCAGCAACAGAAGCCAGAACGCTGCCCTAACTGTAGCAGGACGGATTGAGAAGAGCGGTGCGGTGCTTGGCTTGATCGTTTTTGCAGCCCAACTTACTGCGCGTGCCTGGAGGCTTTCTAACGCTCTAGGCGCTGGTCATGCATAATGTACCCAGGTACGCTGTCCAGGTACACGTTTTTCGGATAAAGTGTCCAGGTGTGCTGGCCGCGTGCCTGGATAGCGCGATGGCGCGGCGTCGATGACGTGGGAGCACCTCAAGTGTGTGCACAATCGCCATCGCAATAAAGGTGTCTCTAAAAATTGTTCAAGTTGACCTGTGTTTCAGAAGTGATCATAGCAAGAGTGTGGAATCTGTATTCTGTAGAGAACTAAGTCATTTGTTCCACACTCACAAAAACATACGGAGCAATAACTGACCCTCGATCAATGCAAGAAAATATATATTGCGTCCCTTCCCCAGGAGCTCATCTCTTAAAGAAAGCCGAGCACCAAAAAAAAAAAAAAATGTGTAACCATTACCTAAATGAAATTACCGGTAATTCTCCAGCGGTGGGGCTACAGTGATTGGAAGGCAGTATATATCCCGGATCTATAAAAGGCCATTGTTATGCTTTATGGATGCAGAGCCTGCCTGTGGTAATGGAGGGCGTCACCGATGGTCTGTTACATCTGCGCACCCAACTATGAAATGATATTTTTTACTTTTAGCGACAATTATATCCGATCACACCCATCTTTCAGTGCGGCTCTTATGCTCCAAGGTCGTTTTCTACATAAAGCAGAGTGTGGTTCGAAAGGACCAGTAAGAGGCCGTGCACACTCGAGTGGCATATAATCGTTGACTCGCTGGACACACAACCAGCAGCAGACAGATCGAGCACAGTGTGCCGGCAAGGTGTTTTCCACAGCGACGACGACGGGCTTTCCACGACGACGAAGAAGAAGCGCTCGTCCCTAGTCAGAGATCGGCTCCGTGATTGCTAGCCAATTACGCAGTGCTAATTACCTTGAACCAAAGTTTTGCTTGCACCAATGTGTCCGTACGTGAAGGCGAGCGGCATCCACCGATACCAGCTGACCCCAGAGGTGCGTTTTTCTTTGCCACATTTCGTGACTACTTCTACTGCCTCCGTGCGAAGGATTGCTAGGCTTAGGCGTGTTCCGCGGACACTCGGCCCAACACCGTCGCACCGACAGCGGCCTGCCGTACATCCCGGCGGCTGCCGCTCGTCAGCTCGGAGATGGAGGCGCCCTCTCAAACAACAATGATCGTGGACAACCACATGTGCGTTCAAGTTCAAGGAAAAGAGATATCACCCGAGGAATACCACAGCGACGCCGGATGGACGCTCGCGGGGGAACGCATGTCGAGGCTGCACCAGCGGACCCCCGCCAGCGGCAAGCCCGACGGACCCGGCGGGATTCAAACAAGCACGAGGTCGAAATTCTGCAAGAACGTCAGAGCCTCGGCCATCAAGGCAGCACGCATGCCAGCCATGCCACTAGAAGAAAGCAAGATAGTTGTTAGACCCAGAGGGGGACTGGACATCGTCAAGACCGGCACCACCACCGTCGCTGCGGCCATACTCGCTGCGGCCAAGATCACGAGCGAGGAAAGCGCCGCGGACACCATCTGCCCCAACACACAACAGAACATCATGGTCGTAAGTACACCGAACGAAGACAACGCGGCAAGGTACGCTAAAATCCAGGAAATATCTATTCAAGGCAAACCCTACGAGGTCAGCGCATATCACACGGCACCTCACGACACCGTAAAGGACGTCATCAGAGGCATCCCCATCGACGCGAGCGCCGAAGAGCTCGATAGAAACATCGCCAACGAGAGCAACCCGCTAGCAGTGGCCGCAAAAAGGATTAGAAGCACGACCACTGTGATTGTGGTGTTCCAGGGGCCCAAGGTACCGAACTTCGTCCGATACGGAGTCACCCTGATACCGTGCCGCCTCTACAAGAAACAGACCGACGTCGGCCAGCAGTGCGGCCGAGTGGGACACCGCAAGGACGTGTGCCCGACCCCCACAATCAAGACGTACCCTACAGAAGACCATCGATGTACCCCAACATGTCAGTTGTGCGGAGACGAGCACCCGACCGGAGACCGAACGTGCAAGGCGAAATACAAGATCCCCTACGTAGTGCGCAAGCGACAATGGGAGCGCCGACAGGCCGAACACCAGATGCTGCCGGAGAGCGCTTTCCCGCCACTCGACAAGCCGGAAGATGCGCGAAAGTCAAGGACCCCATCGGAAAACCGCGCGCCCAAATCCAGAGACAACAGCTGCTGCAAGAGAAGCCTCAGCAGGAAAACATCCCATCACGTGAGCGAGTGAGCTGGGTCGACGCAGTGAAAGGATGCAATATAAGGAACACGCAGAAAATCACCGAAACCACGAAGAAAGAAGATCTGAATAAGGTGCGGGAGGCAAATGAGATCCTAGGACAAGAAAACGCGGCGTTGCGAGCGACCATCAACAACCTCACGAAAGAGATCGCCGAGATCCGTCAGTTGCTGCTATGCAACAACGAGCCTCTACAGAGACCCACGCCAAGCCCAAGCAAGACCGAGGAAACGACAACGAACATCTAGGAAAAAGCCATAGAGGAACCGGCACCGAAGAAGCGAGCCGTCGAGGCCACGCGCACGCAAACAGAAAACGATCGCATCGACAGCCTCGAAGCGAAATTCGAAGCGACATTCAGCAAGCTCGAACAGCTAATCACGACAAGCATCGCAGCGGTGACAGCACTGAAACAAACAATGGAGACCTACCAAGCCGAGAGCAGGAACAGAGTCGCCTGCATCGAAAGGACCCTACAGCCGATCGTAAGCCACCCGACGTTTGCGCCCCTCTTCACGCAACATCCACCCAACCAGGGAGCCCCGTACACGCCAACGCAATCATGGCCGCCAACGCAACACCAGCAGCAGCGGGTGTAACCGCGTGGCAGTGGAACTGTCGCGGCTTCGGAAGGAAGAAGGCAGTCATCCAACAGCACATCGTACATGCCGCGCGCAAGCCAGACGTTATACTACTACAAGAAACACTAACCGACGCACCGTCCCTCCCCGGCTACAGAGTGCACAAGGGACCGCCCGACGGCAAAGGCCTGTGTACCCTGGTCAGGAAGGGACTCACGTTCGTCGTACATGAGCTGCAAAGCAATATCAAGATCGAGCACACACTCACCGAAATCATCCCGGGCAAGAAGAGAAAAGGAAGCATATTTCTGCTCAACGTCTACAGCAACCCATCTCAGAGAAAACAGAGATTCAAGACATTACTGCACAGAGCCAGCACCGCAGCGGGCCGCAACACGCTGATCGCGTGCGGAGACTTCAACGCGATGAACCCTGCCTGAGGCTACAAGTACACAGCAAAGGGCCGCGACCTGTACCAAGAGGCCACGGAACTCGACTTCACCCTCATCACGGACCCAACACATCCGACGAGAATTGGTAACTCCGTGTCCCGGGACACCACTCCGGACCTCACGTTCGTCAAGAACGACATCCGGGGCGCGATCACCTGGAGAAACACGGGGATCGACTTAGGCAGCGACCACACCATCGTGGAAATCGGCATACAGGAACGCAACGACACCAGCATCAAAACACACGGATGGATAGACTGGGATGCCTTTCGAGACGCCAGAAGCCAGAAGAGCGACGGTGACGACGAGATCGAAGACATCGACTCGTGGACGGCCGAAATCACCAAGAGCGTACGCGACGCGACCAAAGAGATTGAAACGGGCGCGGAGATCGACAAAGTAGACAGCCGGCTTGCGCATCTCCTCGAAGCCAAACAGTCGATACTCAATCGCTGGAAGAAACAACGGCTTAACCGCAGACTGAGAAAGAAGGTGGCGGAGCTGAACCGAGCGATCGAGGATCACTGGCGCGCTCTCTGCACGCAACAGTGGAACGAGATCTGCAACGCGGCAGACGGGCAGATGCATAGCGGGAAGACGTGGAACCTACTGCGGCACCTGCTCGATGAAACCAAGACCAAGTCGCACCAAAGGGACAGACTCGCCAGGCTCATACATCGGGCGGTCTCAGCACACGGTGTCGGCGAAGTCACCAGGCACATTAACGACAAATACCTGCCGACTATGCCTACCGAACAACAGGCGCGGTACAGCGGCCTGCCTAACGCGAAGCTCGATCGTGACATCGATGTCGAGGAGGTACGTGCGGCCCTGCACGACCTCAACAGCCGGTCGGGAGCCGGCCCGGACCGCGTCACGAACAAGGCGTTCAAGAACCTCGATGACGGCTCGATTGAAAAGCTCGCAAAATACTACAACAAGTGCTGGAGAGCGGGCACGCTGCCAAAGCTGTGGAAGACAGCCAAGACCATCCTGATCCCCAAGCCGGAGAAGCCGCCGGACACGGATAACCTGCGGCCCATTTAGCTCACGTCATGCGTGGGCAAGGTGCTGGAGCACGTCCTGCTCAACAGGTGGCAAGACTACCTGGAACGAGAAGGGCTGTACCCGGCTACTTTGATCAGCTTCAGACAGCACCTCAGCACGCAGGATGCGATGCTGCAGCTCAAACACCAAATCATCGATGATGGCCGCAGCGCTCGCGACAACAAAGTAATCCTAGGGCTCGACCTGCAGAGCGCCTTCGATAAGGTGAAACGCTCGGCGATTCTGTCCCAAGTCTCCAAGCTCAACATGGGAGAAAGATCCTACAACTACATCAAGGACTTCCTCGCGGACAGGACCGTCGAGCTACGAGCAGGCGACCTACAGACGCAAGATAAGAAGCTCGGGAGCACCGGCACACCGCAGGGATCGGTCATTTCGCCGATGCTGTTCAACCTGGTAATGATCGGAGTGGCCGAAAAGCTCGGGCCCATCGAAGACGTCAGGCACACCATCTACGCGGACGATATCACGATATGGGTGACCGGTGGCAGCGACGCCCACATCGAGGCCGCGCTGCAAGCCGCCGTCGACGGAATAGAAGACCAGCTGGAAGGCACCGGACTGAGATGTTCGCCGAGCAAATCGGAGCTTCTCATACTCCCACCTACCAAAAACAGCAGAGGCAATACCAGACAACGCGAAAACGAAAAAATCAGAATCGTCACCAAATCCGGCAACGTAATCCCCGAGGTCGGCAAAATTAGGATCCTAGGCATGGTCACCGAAAAGCACGGAAGAAACGGCGAAACCATCACCCGTCTCAAGGCAAAAGCAGCCAACGCGATTCGACTCCTCAAACGAGTCACTTCCAGAAAGGCTGGCATGAGAGAGGACAGCCTAATTAGGCTCGTCCAATCCTTCGTCATCAGCCACGTCGCGTACGTTGCAGCCTACCACAGATGGCTGCAACACGAACGAAACAAAATCAACGTGCTCATCAGAAGAGCGTACAAGACGGCGCTGGGCCTGTTCGAGTCCACAAGCACGACCCGCTTGTTACAACTCGGGCTACACAATGCGCTCGAAGAAATAGCCGAAGCGCAACGGACCTCTCAACTAGAGCGGCTGTCCATGACCAAAACCGGGAGGAAGATACTGGACGATCTGGGAATTAGACGCTCGAACGAGGTGGAGGTGAAGCTCCCCGTCCCCGAAGAGGTCCGACGCCAGACCAGAATCGACCCCATACCGAAGAACATGAATCCCGAGTTCAACAAGGGAAGAAGAGCGGCGAGGGCCAAGGCTCTCATCGACCAGCATGCCAACGACGAACGTGGACGCGGCCGAATACCAACGGAACGCCTTCGCAGCGTTCGTCATAGATGCGTCAACCGGCGCCGCGAGGACGGCAGCGAGCGTGAGAAGCGCCGGAGCGGAACAAGCGGAGGAGGTAGCCATCGCCCTGGCCATCGCCGACGCAGACTGCCACACGGTGCTGAGTGACTCAAGACAGGTGGTGCGAAACTTCGCCAAAGGGAAATTCTGCAGGGAGGCTGAGCGCGTACTGCGAGCGGTAAAACTAGAAGAACGAAAAGTACGACTCAAGTGGTTCCCGGCGCACGCGGGCGACGCGTTGGAACGCAATGAGAACCATAATGAGACGCCACACGCAGCGGCGCGAGCGCTAACCAACCGCGCCCCGGCGACAGACCATCCGACGTGGTTCGGAACCAAGGACCGCATGGCGGATTACAATGAAATCACGAAGGCCTACCGCCTGGCTCGCAGGACTCTCCCACCCCCGCACCCGAGACTGAGTCGAACGGAGGCGGTAGTACTGAGACAGCTCCAGACCGGATCGCTACCGAGCCCGAAGCTGATGAATCGCATGTACCCCGAGACATATCCGACAGATATGTAAAGAGTCTGCCGGAGGGAGACCGCATACTACACGCACATCTTGTGGGACTGCGTTAAATATCCAGAAGACGCTAAATCAAGAACACTCCCACCGCTTCTCGAGGCAGCCGCGAAGAGCTACGACCGAGACGATCAGCTCTGGGCCGTCCAGCAGGTCCTCGAGGCGCTCGAAAGGCACGGACCCAGCGAGCCGGCAACGGCGAGCGGAGACCCGCGCCGAGTAACGGCAACTTCGAGGATGACGTAGGCCCTCGTCGGGGCGCGCGAGCGCCCAACTGCAGGCATAAATAAAGTTGTCTCCAATCCAATCCAATCCACAGCTAACCACGGTGAAAAGTTTTGGTACATCTCCAGGTGCCTTGTGGAAGCTGCGAAAGAAACAGCTATACGACTTTCGGGACGTCACATGAATACTATATATGCACCAACTTCATTGCGGCTGTTATAATAAATCTAACATGATAAAAACCTTGGCGTTGTCTTGCTCGGCTTATTTCCAGTAATGTTGAGAAAGCTGTGAATAGAACGGAAACGTGGTATCTGTGGCGTCTGTCGAAGACACCATATAGCACCTTGCTAACACGCTTGGGAAAACACCGAGGAACAACAAACGAGTTTAATTGGCTGTTGCGAAATGCGAACGGGAAGATTGGTGCTAATTCCCGCGCTCCTCAACTCCCATTCCGCAAACGTCATCGCTGCTAACAACCACTCGTGTAGCGGTTAGCCCACACCGTATTATCGTATTCTCACGTCGGTATTATTCCCCCTCCCGTTTGAAACTCGTTACCAAAGCTGTTTGCGAGAAGCGTTATGAAACAGATGTTACACGGGTCCGAGCATATTATATATATAACCTCGGTTCACTATCGGGCAACAGATTATCGGCGTGGCTGCTAGGAGAACTTCCGCATGTCTCCCGCATACGACACATAACAGGCAGCGAAGCCGGGGTCGAGATTGCATTCGCGAATAATTCGGGGCATTCAGATTTGGCCAGACGTTCGGGGTCCGTACAATGGCTAGAAATTGCCCCGTCCGCGCGGGCGAAGTAATAGCTACTTACGAAACGCTGGCTTGAATGTATCGGCGCGTGCAGGGTGGATTATAACTTCATATGAAAGGTGCTCTGCGGAGATAATTTACATAACTCGAGAAATGTTTTCTTTTTTGTTTAATGCATTTTCAGTCAGGCCTGTCAATAGCGAACGCCCTATTTGATCTCGCTTTTAAGTTCGGCGACCTTTCTTATGCTTCGCGTAAACGTTTCCATGTGCTAGCAGGCCCGGAGAGTATGCACGCTGATGACTAGGACGTTGAGTAGCTCAGAGGCAATATCCGAAATCTGTGCGCGGACGGACGCAGCCCAACACTTAAGCACGCTAGCGCACTGTCTGGCATTGGAGAAGTAGCACACACCTGAATTCACTCAACATCGATTGCATTCCCTCGATCCTTCTATGGAACTGCGGCTGTTACCAGGGTTTTCGCGTAATGAGGAAACAATGCTCTGCCGCTTACACTTGGGCGTCGCATTCACCAATGCATATAGCTTTTTTATTGGTATGGCTGATAGCGCCGAGTGCAATGCCTGCGGTGTGGAGGAAACTACAGAACATCTACTGTGCTACTGCCCATCTTTTCAAAATGAAAGACATGACCTCTGCACAGCTGTCAGTCAGTTAGATAAAAAACCATTCACCTTGAACAAGATCTTGGGACCATGGCCTCGCATATCGCAGCTACAAAAGGCCACAAAAGCGCTGCTGCCATATTTGAAAGCTACTGGATTGAGTCAGCGTCTGTGATCCGGACAGAGTGACAAAACGATATCCCCAGTAGGCTTTCTCTTCTTCTTTTGATGTTTCCGTCCCCTTTTCCCTTTCCCCAGTGTAGGGTAGCCAACCGGGCTCAGTCCTGGTTAACCTCCCTACCTTTCATTTATCATTTGCTCTCTCTCTCTCTCTATCCGCGCCGATGATCGCTTACTTCACGTGTAAGATATTTTTAAACAGACAGCCATTGCGGACGCCCTTAAAGGGACTGATAGCCCATTTTTCATGGCAGCTGCTATTTAGTGCAACGGAAAGCTTACCGGTCTGAGTGTCAGATCATCTAAGTGGATAACGCCATGGAACAATTTATAACAGAATTTTCCGATGTGTACTGAGTCGTGCTCAAGAAAAATAAAATTGGAGGACGCTTAAGCTTCGCCTTCAAGAGTGGAACGCGACAGCGTTCCCGTCGACCAGCCAAGGGGTGTAAGACAATGGGCTACGGCGCAGCGACTACGCGCCCCGCATCGGACGCGGTAAGCGTCGAGCAACGCAACGTTCGGCGCGACAACAAAATGTGCGCCTGAGCAAGCGACGCACGCCTGAGCTTTTAGAAACAGCTCGTTTCTAAGGCAACACCGCGTTCACTAGAGGCGCTTTTGTACCGCTTTGAAGCATCGAACTCGTGGCTCAGTGGTAACGTCTCCGTCTCGCACTCCGGAGACCCTGGTTCGATTCCCACCCAGCGCATCTTGGAAGTTGTTTTTATTTATGAAGTGCCTGCCGTGATTTATCGCTCACGGCCAACGCCGCGGACGCCGACTCCGACGACACCGGCTTTTCTGCGACACGAGCTCCTTAACGCTATCGCGTTAATATCCTGCAAACAGTAATGGATGAGCGCGATAGTGATTATACACCGGCATTGGTGGAAGCAGACGACAAGTGCGGCTGTAACAAGTAATATTAATGTATTAGCGTGCTTACGGTACTTGACGCACTTTCCGACGGTCAAGTCTCTATAGCTTCCCAGCTGCCTACGTATGTTTGCATCTAACAATTTTCACCGTGCCTGGGTCACTGAGCAGTTCGGAGTCGAGCGGGCAGCGCACCGGACGGCTGCACTGAGGGAACAGGGTTCGAAACCAACCGTGGGAACATCTTGAGGCACTGAGTATGTGTCAATCTGCATGTACTATCAGCGTCAAATGAAAGTTGAACAGCGGAGCGCGTGGCCCAAGCAAAAGTTAAGGTATAAGTGCGCGCCGTCCAGTCATCACCATTGACAGGCGCGCACATGGGGTTTGGCCGCACTGCGGGATCTACCTCTAATGATATGATTTCGCTTCTGTTCTGGCCCTTACATTTGAAAGGGAGAAAATGAAAAATAATAATGTAGCTAAAATATTGCAGTTTACGGCGAGTTTCTTCGCACAGATCGCCGAAACCACAAGTGCTGTAGGCACGAGCAGCGGTGCGCGTGATGCAGTTTGCACCGTCATCGCAAGGCAGATTCGCCCGCCCAGACCGCGCGGTCCTGGAGCGGTCTGGGCGACGATGCGTGCCTTGCGACGATGCGTGCCACGACGATGCGTGCCACCCTCGTGTGGGGCCACGGCGACACTCGCACAAGTGCTCTGGGAGTGTAGAAACGCTCCGCCCAATTCTACCTCGGACAAGCGGGATAAGACCACACGAAGCCCGCTACTACAAGACCAGCAATAAGCCGTCCTGCAGGCTCGCGAAGCGGCCGCCAGGTACTCCCTGTCGGTCCCTGCGTGGGAGACGTCCACTGCGCGCTGACGTGCGTCCTGCAGGACCTTTATTAGAGTTTGTCCAGTCCAATCCATAGGGTTTCAAAAGGCCACCTATAAGCTTTATACGAAACTGCCGCTATAGACTTTCTATGCTGAATTTTTCTAATGAATATACAGTATTGAGAAGCGACTCTATGGATGCAGATGGTGAGAAATGAAAGTGTGCACGCAGCTCCTTTGTCTTAGTAGAACTGGCTTAACATTCGAATGAAATTTCACCGCAACTGACGCTTACACGTTCGCCGGTGCTTGTAAGAATATGAGCGATCAGACGCAGATTTCTGGGTCTGCAGTATGCTTACCGTGAGGCAACCACGTAATGGCACACCGCGCTCTCTTTTAATCATGGGTAAGAAATGCTACGTTTTCTTCCTGTAGACGATATAATGCACAACGAATTAACCTGTACTTGACGCGTCGGCTGTTACACTATGTATTTTGGATGCTGAGCCGGAATTTTAGTTTTCTATTCCCGCTTGTGGCCGCTATAGTCCCGTTAACAAGTAAACGCACATCGTAAACAGGAAATATGGGTTCTCGATAAATAATAATTCCTGTCTTCATTGCAGCGACAATGTTTTCTACCAAACAATGCCAGGCGCTCTAGATCGATATACAGCCTTTTACTATTCCTGCTTCCTTCATAGCTACAAGTTTAGTTCTGGAATATAAAATCACTTTTACATATCATTAATTATACTGATGAAGACGGGGCTTTTGATATTGCTGAGGTTTAACTTTCAGCCCTTCTGCGGAGACACTGCTTAGCACTAACCTGCACTATTAACTATTCCGTTTCTCATTCCGGATATGGCAGCTTGCGAGGAGAAAGAGAGAGAAAGAAGGGAGGAAGGAAAGGCACGGAGTCAACCAGTCTTTGACCAGCTAGTTTGCTACCTCAAAGGTATCTTGCGAGAGTGAATTATGCAGCCTGCGAGGTGACACCAATACCAGAGCGATGACAACCGCTGGTATCGCCGTGGGTATATTCGCACAGACCAACGCCAGAAGGAAGCCATCCCATGACTTCGCCTAATGTAAGCCTTCTGCAGACGCTCGCAAGCATATTTTATGCTGCACCGACAGCACATTACTTTCTTTAAGACTAGTCAGTTGCGTCACGTCTCAATAGCAGGCAACACGCCGTCGCCGCCAACAGCGGCATGTATGCTTCGCGAGCACGACTGAGATTCGTTGCTTCTGAAAGACGCTTAACCCGCTGCCGAAGAGGTCTCTAAACTCCGTCTCAACAGAAGTGTGCAGCTTATTGGAAGTAACAAGGCATGATGAGGTGATCCCTGGCACGAGAAAGAAAGTTACGCCAAGTTCCAGTGGCGTTTCTCACGATTCATAATTGTAGAACAGCTGCGTTAAGCCCATCCAGCTGCACGCATCCCACTTTGGTAACAACGGGTTGATGACGCTTCTGACGTCCAGCAGCACAAAAAAAAAAACCATGTAGAGTTCTAGACAGCGAACGACGCTGCTGCGGGCGAACAATTTTCCTGTACGTTCTGCGTATTCGCAGGGGGACAAATGCTTAAGCCTCCACTGTGCTGCACATTATTGCAACTCTACGTGAACGCGTGCCTGCGTTCGTCAGGCGCCCCCTCTCCGCTGCATCCATGGTACGGAACGACCGACCGACCAACCAACCGACCGACCGAATGGCCGCAGTCAAAAAGCTGCGCGCCCGCGAAGAAGCAATCGGAGACGTACGGACTCGAGCTTGACAACACGCGACCTTGGATCGAGAGAATGAAGAAATAACAAGAAGGCAACACAAGCCGTAAATTATGCGGGAAGACGAAAACACAAACGAAAGACGGGGTGTCCAAGAAGCAGGGGCGGAAAGCGAGACGACTTCGCCGAGGCACGCGTCTGGGAGAGCTCATCTGGGTAGACGTGCTCACGACGCCCATCACTGGCATTGATCGGTCACGCCGGCTGGCTCCGTAGGATCCCTTCCTCCGGCGTCTGCGAGGAAGACGCCTCTGTCACGCCGTAACGTGACACGTCATGGACGTGTCAGATTAGCCAAGGCGCTGCTGCTGCGCCGGCGCTTCTCACACAACTTCTCGCCGCCCCCGTGGCGCGTTCTGGGCTGCGCTGTACCGACGCGTATACACGGAATGCACGGCAGCCCACACTGTGTACCCCGTGGTGTGCGCTGGTTCGTCCTTGGAGGGGGAGGTTGGCGCTCGCTCGCCGTGCGGCTTGCCTTTGAACTACAACGTGCTGGGGAAGAAATGGTCGCACGGGTAGGGAACATCGGTCTGCCTCTGCATTTCTCACTCTTTTTATCGAAGACAGCGACCAGTGCTCTGTACTGCACAATGCGAGAATTTTATCAGTTGCTTTCAGTAACTGTTTATTTTTCTAAAGATATGGTCACTTGGATTATCGATTCCGCCCTGCTCTATCTCCTCGACGTGGTTACTAAATCTAGCCAGAGACGCCGCCCGGCTTTAGGACGCCGTGTTCATATTTCATGCGATGCAAATGGAACGTATGTTCGCTGTCGCGAACGTCAGCTTTGTCGACTTCAGACAGAGATACATCATGCCGGATTCCTCTATATTTTTTTTAGGCGCACTTTGAATGGGGCACTGTAAAGTTTTATGCGGCGGCATTTGTCTGCGTCAAGTTGCTAATTTTCTATATTTAGCTGACCACCGCGAATGTACTGCTGCCTGCTGCTTTCCGGGGTGTCCCAGCATTTTATCAAGCCCGTTTTGCTTAAAGACCTCAGTGCGATGCTTGTAGCATAAACTAAAGATGACAGCCGACATGAATTACGAGCGGTCTTAGAAAAGTTAAAGCCGGGAGCTCTCAGAATCGATAGACTAGATTTGGTTTGCTGCGTCAGGCCCTCGTTCGAGATGTAGGGAGCGAGGATAAATATACCGGGGAGGAATGTTAAGCAAAACCTCTCATTGAAAGACGCAGGCTCGCGTGAAACTTTATGTGGCAATATACATATACCACCTCTACAATATAACTGGTTGTAGCTAGAGAGAGTGAGACAGGAGGGAGGAGTCAAGGGGAGGGCAGAGGGGCTGCTTAATGAATCTAGTAGGTTTGTCTGGCGTGCATACTACTCCAAATAAGTTTGATGAAAAGCGAAATAATGTGCGTCTCTGTGGGGTGGTCGTGAGTGTATAGCAGTTAGCACCTTTCGTTGCGTTGTAGCTAGCACGCTTAAGATAAATATGCAGATAAACAGGCACTGAGACCATAATTTTTCCAGGAATCAGCGAATGCCCCTGGTTTTCTGAATGAGTCGTTTTGATGCCACAGCAATGATAACTGATTCTTGCGCTTCAACTGACGTGCGTGAACGCAAACACCTGACACATGCGCACGGAGACGCATAAATAGAGGCATAAACGCACATAAATAGAAACACACCAATATGTCTATGTAATACAATGTGACGCATGATTTATTTGGGCTTGTCTAGTTTGTGGAGGGACGTCGCTTTCGGTCAAAGGAGTGTTTTAACTGATGCTCATTATTTCTGTATAGGAGTGACTGACGTCCCCGCTTGCAACCCTCGGCACGGGTCCTGGAGCTATGTGGATCTCGTGCTCTGTGAGTGGCTTTACCTGAGAAAAGACTGCGCGCTAGAAGCTGGCTTGACAATCGATCGCTCACGGAGTAAAATTTGCTCGGCCACGGTATTGTCGGGCTTCACCTTTGCAAGAACTAAGCTGATACCAACACTGCTGTGGTTCCTAAAGTCAGTTGGACTGTTCAAGAACTTTTATGTGCGTGTTGAACACTCGCATCTGCGTGCAAGCGTTTACAAGTTAATATGGTTCTGCCTTCTGTTCATCTCCATGTCCCCTCTTCACGTGTGCCACGTGTTTAGCTATGGTAAATGTGGTGCAATAGTTGTTAGTTTTCCGGTGTTTTACCTTTCTTCCTCTCTGCGTGACATCTCTGATATTCCTCCAACTCTCTCCATTCCTCCCATGACACAGTTCTAATCAGGCGAAACTTCCGCCTTTGCGTTCGTAATATGCTATTAGTATTCATTGTTTCAATGACATCAGATAAGAGTGGCTTTGTAAATTTTTCTGTACACTTTAAAGCCATGTCAGCGAGGCGAAATCAGTTGGGTGGAGAGGCCGATATCACAACGGCTCTTATCTTTAGTCAATTTCGTTTGAAACGATGTTGAAACAATTGTTCGTATAACATTGTCGAAAAGTAATTTACTCAAAATTTTGTTGTTCCATTAGATAAAGTGAAGGGCGGGCTACGCACTGCCAGAACGAATGAGCCATAGAATATCAATAATTTAAACATTAATTAAGACGACTCTGCGGTTTGCACGCGTAAGTGCGTATATCAATCCGTATCTGCTTTCTTCCAATGTGGACACTCGAACTGCAAAATTAATATCAACGTTATTTCTATAGCGATAACTTTAAACATGCGGTGCAGCTGAAAACAAAGAGGAAGCCCCCTCGTACGCGCTATACCGTAGGCGAGCTTAAGCTGTTCGGGGAAAGAATGCAGAAATTGGACGCAGCATCCATTCGCGCGTTATATATAATATAGTGCAAGTGACTGAGAGCGTGTCAGCAATGGTCGCCAGGCTATCAGAAATCGCGCCGTGGGTCCAGATGAGTGCAGGCGGCCTTTCACGAAATCCGAGCAATAATGCTCTCCGGATACGCGGAGCAATAATCCGCCGACGGTATACATTATCGAGCCGACACATCACACATTAGCGAGGCACGGCGAGAGCGTGCAAAGAGCCGCGGTGAAGCCGCTGGTAACGTTCCTTTCTCGGAATAGGCAAACGTCGTTCAACCACTCGAACGAGCGTCACAGCGCAAATACAGCCGCTCGGTGCCCTTTTAAAAGCTGTCCGCGCGCGAGTTTTAATCTCCACCGCGCTGGCGCGCTCGCCCGAGCCGTGTGGCAACAGCGCATGCTTTTTTTCTTCGCTGGCTCCACGAGAGCGCAGCGAGAAACGCAAAATCGAACAAAGAACACGAGAACGCTTTTATCTAATGCAGCCCATTAACTCTCAAGTGGTCTCCCTCTGCGAAGGAAAACTAGAAAGAGAGCGGCTGGCGCTCCCAGTCGGCGTCAAAGCACTCATGGTCGTGTCCGTACATACCATTTGTGTCGCCGCCTTCCAGGCGGACGCTAAAGCACGGCCGCGAGCAAGCTGGCACATAGAGAGGAGACACACAATCTCCGCTCGCCACTCATGCGACGTCGCGCTCACGTCGCATGTATACGGCAGCACGGCACGGCCCATGCCTGGACAGAATCGCGCGGTGCTCACGCTTAACTGCACAACAAACATATCGAGCCGCTGCCGCTCGCCCGCCACTCACTACGAAAACACATTTCCGTGCCGCCCCGTGGCTCTGCGAAAGCCGCCGTGTCGCTGTTTGCGTGAAGAATCTGCATCGGAAACCGAGACATGCTTTCTCGCGTTCGCGATGCGTGTATGCATACGCTAGTGCAGACGCGTATTGCTCGGCGAAAGCTTAACGCTGTCTACTGAGACCACCGGCGACGGCGAGACAAGTGCGTCAAAAGCATTCTCGCGCGCGAGTTTGGCGAGCCGCGTTTTTTTTTTTTCTGACGAGCGGGCGTGCGGTCAGCCTGCGTGCCTTTCGCGATTAGCTGGACGACTCGTCATCGTCGTCGTCGACGCCCGCTGCATGCTTTGCCAAGGGGTGGGTGCTCTACAGAGAGATGCTGCGCGTGGAGCTCGAGTCATTTGCTGTATAGGGATCAGTGAAGATTCGCAAGGAGGTCGCGCGGCGTGTGCTCACGTTGCTTTAGCACTTTAGTGAAAGTATTCCTGTCAGGGAACGAGGGATTATGAGCTCGGAAAGGAAGGCTTTTGATTCCTCGTGTGAATACTAGCTTATGCCTGATGCATAGAAGTCAACCCAGCCATCCACCCGTCCTTCCGCTTTTTTGCAGGATACCCGCGCGCCAAGACGCACACACACACCCGCACACAAACACACACACACACACACACACACACACACACACACACACACACACACACACACACACACACACACACACACACACACACACACACACACACACACACACCTTAGGTTACGTACCCCTCCGCAACTAGCAGACCTTCTCTGTTTTCCGATTTTTCTGCGCGTAACATGAAGGTACAGCTGGTGTTTTGCGGTATTTATTGCGTCTTGCTGCGCCTCAACCTAACGCTCATGTAATAAAAAAATGACACTTTTGCTAACTGACAGAAAAATGCATTTCAGAACCGGAGTTTGGGTATCTTCTCTTTTCAATATATATGGAGTACGTATATATACCAAGGTACATTCTATGTACAAACTGGGTAGAAACAAATGGCAATTTTCAAGTCGCCAAAGAAATTTAATGCTTATGTGTCGCATTTCGCTTTACATCTGAAGACGCATACATTTTCTTTGTTGACTTTCCTGGCCCGAAAGACAGGGGAACGGGAACTACATTAATGCTTTTAAAAGTTAATGCATTTCTCTTGCTTCCATAAAATTCAACGTGATCAAGCTCGGCGCGTTTGCGGGTAAACACCATTAGTGTAATTTACTGAGGTGGTCTCCCTGGCATACGTAGTGTCGGGCTCATAGTGTAGGTACGACGAGTTAATGCATCGTGTTGTTAAAACCGCTGTACGAAAGCACTTCACAGATTTTTTTTTTGCCTGGAGCGGAGTGTATGCACACTGCTTTGCGCCAGACACACAACTCCCCTCTTCATTGGTCCCACGACAGGAGTGCCATTTAATTGAAGTTTTCTTCAAAATATTCATATATAAGCCAAGTAAATTGGAAAGGGGCTTAATATATTTATCGAGGCTACATTACATGCGGATAATGCACGAACCATTAAGCAGACATTAATGCCTTTGGTTCATATGCTCCTTATGAAGCAGTCTGGGCACACATTCTGTAGTGCGGGATGATATTTCGCAGGATATGCCATACTCACTGAGTATGAAGTTATTGATTTTTGTGCACAAAGGCGTGTGATTTTGCAGGTCGCTTATGGCTTTCACGCTACATGATTTCTCTGAATAGTTGACATTAGTGCGGCAATTTACTGTCTCAATTAGACTGCTTGATTACGCCACGCCTCAGAATAACTTCACTTAACCCAGTGGTTTCTCGCATTGCTTCGAGTAAAACGCGACAAGAATCACTATATACTTTTCTGAAGGCGGCTCGTGAGCTTGGTCAGATTAATCTGCAGCTCCGAGTAGTGAGCGGGTTAATCGGTGTGTCTGAAATCAGCCGACTGTCACTATACGCGCATTGTCGTCTTAATCAAACGCTCGACTGAGCTCACGCTTACTTGGAACTAACGTGTATTCCATACGAAAAGCGCTTTTTCCCCACCATCACAAAATAATGTGTCGAAGAAAAAACACGCCGCAACGCGTACGCACTCAAAGCCCCGAAACATCAAAGCAAGACAAGCGCAAAGACAGGGACTGTATCAAAATGATGAGAAACGACTTTTTTAGAAAATCCAGTTCACTGTTTATTAAGGTAATGAAAAGATGATAAACACATGTGATACCATTTCTTCTCTTATTATTTAAGAGGCTCAACTATTTCGCGGGTTAACCTGCCTCCGTGCTTGAATACAACTGAAGTGCCCTGGAGTGTAGTTGTTCGCATCGGCATTCGCCATCACGTCTGGCAGGGTGCTTACAAAAGGTCAGCTTTAGTGCGATGTGCTCCTTCCTGAGCCTACAGTACTCAGGCAGCAACCAGTCTGCCCAAAGTGATTGCGCCCACATGAAAAAAGGATCGATGCACATGCCGCGGTCGCTTAAAGCTCTTCTAAACTTCAGTTCCGGCTATTTTGTATTTTCAAGAATGGCATCGTATTTTTCTGCGTCCACTCGGAATGGTCCAAGTCGTGTCGGCACTTAATGAAACTAACTGCTGATGTCCACGTTATAAACTTCCCGAGACCGACGGCCCGGACGCCATGACAGCTCGTGCGGAGCCTCACAGCCATCGAGGAAGGGCAGGAAGAAGTGACAAAGGTTGGGGTAAAATATCCTTCGTGGTAGCTCCGTGCGTTCAAGGGCTATGACATCGACTAAGAAGAGTGGTTTTCCGATACAATGTGGGCGTAGTGCTTTCGGACAAGAACAAGCCAAGCGCCATTTGCACAGCCCTGTACAAGCGCGTACAAATTAAATGGATGCATGCCAAAACAGGCACGGTGAACCACTAAGCACGAACTAAAATTAGTACCGTGCATGTGTATGAGGCGTAATCTACCACGTTCAGTATTTATGTGAGGGCAGTTGCATTGGGCCTGCATAATGGGCTCAAGGAACTCCACAGCTTTCTGAAGGGACCTCCCTGTCCTCACCTTAAGCTTCGCTTTCAAGAGTGGAACGCGATAGCGTGATCGCACCCCGTTCGCACAAACCGCTCATTCGCTCGGCATGCTCTTGAGTCACACGAAGACATAGTTTTCATATACAACACTTCTAAGTCCACAGCACAACTTTTTTCTAATTATTTGTTCCAGGAGCACCACGCAGGCGCATGACTCCTCGCCAGCAGCACGGCACACATCGCAGGGGACGCTTTCCCACCAGGGCGGAGGCTACCTGGGCAACGGAGGATGCACATCGCGTCGCAGCGGGCTCTGCTAATCCACCCTCAACCACCCGGAATCTTTCACCATCAGCACGAAATCGTACAACCATCGTCACTGGCAAGTCACCAGCTTTTACTTGACACCAGTATTTCCGGGCTCGACTCTTTTCTTAGCCCGAGACGGCCGTTTGAAATCCCTAAGCGGCGGTCACCGCGTTAAGCCTAAACGCGCCACCGCGACAGCGGCACGGCGGACGCGGACGCCGCGTCGGCATCCGACGCACCCTGCAACGCGGCTCCCAGGGTAGGGGCCCGAGCCGCGGAGATGTCCACCAGCAATTCCGACCCGGCAGGCCAACTGGACTGCATGGATGCAGACGACTTGGAGCCCGAGCGCGACAACGACTTCTGCGATTACCGCCCCGGCCGGAGCGGAGCAGCCGACATGCCCAATGATACACATCCTCAGCCACCCGTGCCTCACACTCCATGGTACCGGGTGGTCGACGCTCGCCGACGGAGGGTTGTCGCCGAGGTGTCCTTCAAGACTCCACCCGCCCCATTTGACTCACGCGAACGTCGACACGGACCCGGCTGGCCTCGACTGCCGCGCCTCCCCGCAGGGGACCACAAGGTGGTTCTCCGAATAAGAGGAGGTATATCACTACAACAAGAAGCGGTCTTACCTCTGCGAGACGCGATACAAACCGCACTCCGAGCCCCGCTGCCTCCGACGGCGCGCATACGAGTACGCAAGGAACAGAACATCGCACTAGTCAGCACCCCGGATCCTGACCTGGCGGAACAGCTTTGCCACATTCAGACGCTCCTGCTCGCAAACAAATCGTATCAAGTCTCCGCGTACGTGGCTTCCCCGGACAACTCCTGCAAGGGGATAATCACAGGCGCCCTACCTATACCTACCGAGGAAGCCCTCATGAACGATACGGTCACCTACCCCCATGATATCAACATAATCCAAGCCAGACCCTTCGGAACGAACGGAGCATGCCTCTACACCTTCGAGGGCAGGCGAGTTCCCAGCTACGTGTACTTTCAAGGCGTAGAATTTCGATGCAGACCTTTCCGCCCAGTCACCCAAGTGTGCCACAGCTGCCTCCGAACCGGACATCGGCACGACATCTGCCCATACCCACAAGAACGGCGGTGCGGGAACTGTGGCTTGCTTAACCCAGATGAACACCACGAAGGTTGCCTTCCACGCTGTCTTACTTGCGGATCCGATGACCATCCCACCATCGACCTGAGTTGCCCGGCTCGTCAGAGGAGACTCGGGCCCCGATCGGTGAAAGAGCGGCGCCAGCGCCCAAAGGGCCCCGATACGACTCCACCGAGGCGGAGTACCGAGATATCAACGACAAACCAACAACCTGACGACATTCCTAAGAATGCCTGCAGCCAAGCACCTCACAGCACAGCCCGACCGAAGGAACCGGAAATATCATACCACGAAAAGAAAACCAAACAAGCACATGTTCAACCCCGAGTACCTCCTGCCATACGGACACCTGCGACACCACTCACGAACCACCCGCCACGCCCTCCTGTGCAGCGCGGCACGAGAAGCGACGCCACGTGGCCGGCACTCCCGCAACGATTGCCCACCCATGCGCCTGGCTCGGCGGCAAGAGGGGGTCTGAAGATTTCATCTGGTTTGGCAACCGGGGGGCGCCTGGATCCAGACTCACAGCTGCAGCAACGGCAGGACCCCCTGGCCGACACTGGTAAGTCACCCGTTGAGCAGGCCTCCCCAATACCTCCCCATCCAGCGCCGCCCCATGCCCCAGTCCTCTCACAACAGACCTGTGCACAATATTTCCAAACTCCAGAATTCACACAAGGCCTCACGCAACTAGTTCTGAAATTTGTAAGCGACAGCCTCGAGGCTGTCAAAACACAAATGGTTAAAGAACAAGAGCAGGCCCTACAAAGAGTGCAGACCGCGTTTAATCAACGCATCGACAAAATAGAATCTGCAATTAATCACCTCTTCGATTTGCATGCCCAATCATCACCCACCCGTAAGCATAAACAGCCCAAACCTGCCGCCGCCGCTCACTCCCCTCAGCCCACGGAGGAGATGACCAGCCCACAGTTGGGGGTTTCGACCCCCGTAACGACTCAACATGGCCAACTCCAATAAGCGACAGAATTCGGGCAGAGTGGGCTTAACTCCTCCACCCGGAAACCAAACTTTATCTGACCTAATCATATGGCAATGGAATTGTAGAAGCATCAAAAAGAAACTCGCCCAATTGGCCGCATACATTCAACTTTTTCCGAAGCCGCCAGATATACTGGCCCTGCAGGAAACGGGGTCCGCGTCTCTATCCTTGCAGGGATATCACGTGGCATCCGTAACATCGCGTACCGCTATTCTTATTAATAAAACCCTCCCCTTCATAGACCGAACCCCTACCGGGGGTCCTTCAGAAGGAGGAACCGAGTACACCGCTCTCGAGATTATCCCGTCCAACTCCACATCGGGAAAAGGACTGTTGGTTGTCAACATATACAGTCCCCCTAAAGATAAGGGCACAAGGATACCGGAAATTTTTGCTCAAACACGCTATACACATCGAATCATAGTGGGCGACTTTAACGCCCGCCATACAGCATGGGGTTATATAAATAACACGCCGAAGGGCAACCTTATACATAACACTATGATGCACCACACACTTACTTTAATCACAGATCCCACTATACCAACAAGAGTGGGCACCAGTACGGCAAGAGACACCACGCCAGACCTCACGATGACAAGCACACATGTGATGGTGAAAGCACACGAGGTCCTGCCGGACACATTAGGCAGCGATCACCACGTGATACAAACAATCCTAACGCAAAATTCCAAAATTTTTCGGCCCAAAATTCAGACCCTCGTTGACTGGGATAAACTCCGCTCGTACATCGCCGTGGAGGATACCACACCGCAGACCTTAGAGTCTTGGACTCAAAAGATACAACATGCCCTCGACAGAGCTGGAAGAAAGATTAAGAACACCAAGAATGCCCCCCAAGTAGACCCCCACCTCCTCCATCTGTGGGAGGCTCGTCGAAGCCTCTCCAAACGATGGAAGCGCCAGAGATTAAACCGCAAACTTCGCCTTCGTATCGCTGCAGTCACGGAGGAGGCTGCACAATATGCCACCCAGCTTGCTCAAACAAACTGGGCCAACTTTTGCGGCACACTGAAAGGAACGCTGGGCACAAAACGCACTTGGAACCTCCTGAGGGCTCTTCTCGATCCCACTTCCACCAAAACCCATGCGGACACTACTACTCAAAAGCTGATTTACTTAGAGGAGCAAAAGGGCACTGATATTATGGCACACATCAAAAATCTGTATATTCCACAGCCCATACCTACACATCCGAACGCAGCCCCTTTAACACCCCCTGATCCAGACGAAAACCTGGATTCAGATGTCACACTGCCGGAGGTGAAACAGGCCCTTGGCTATATTACCAGGGACACTGCACCAGGGCCCGACCGGATAACGTACAAAGTCCTCCGAAATTTAGATGACATATCTTTGCAGGAGCTCACGGATCTCTTTAACGAACACTGGCGAAAGGGCACACTGCCTGGCGATTGGAAACACGCCCAGATTAATTTTATTCCGAAACAGAATAAATCGTTACTGCTTCAGAATTTACGACCTATCTCTCTCACGAGTTGTGTAGGCAAACTTTTTGAGCATGTGATTGTCCGGCGACTACAACCGCACTTAGAAGCTAAGCATTTCTTCCCCAACACTCAGTTTGGCTTCCGCCCCAACCTATCGGCGCAGGATGTCCTCTTGCATATTAAAGAGACCTTATTAAATCCCAAACGACGGACAGCCCGCACCAGAGCCATCCTAGCATTAGACATACAAAAGGCCTTTGACAATGTAGGACACGACCATATCCTCAGGACCCTTGCCACCACAGGTTGCGGCCGTAGGATCTGGCACTATGTCAAAGCTTTTTTGGAAAATCGTACCGCTGAGATTAGATTAGGTCCACTCACATCGGCTGCTTTTGCCCTTCCAAACAGGGGCACACCCCAGGGAGCAGTCCTATCACCACTATTATTTAACGTAGCCATGGCCCCACTCGCCAGAGAGCTCGCAGGTATCACTAAATTGCACCACGCTTTGTATGCTGATGATATGACTCTATGGGTGTCACAAGGCTCTATTGGGGAGGCCCAAGATGTCCTACAAACAGCTATCAACGTTATCGAACGGCATGTTCGCTTAATGGGGCTCTTCTGCTCGCCAGAAAAGTCCGAATTGCTCACTATTAAACCCCACAAAGGCGACCCAGGCATACATCTGTTCATACACGGTCAACAAGTGCCTAAGGTACATAGAATCAGGATCCTTGGTCTGCACATCCAATCTAACCTAGATGCGGGTTTTACACTGAACCTCCTCGATAAACAAATAAAACAAATCTCAGGACTGGTTCGCCGGATTGCGTCACGCAATCACGGCCTGTCTGAAAAGGACACCATGCAAATGATTGAAGCTTTAGTGGTCAGCCGCCTTGCCTACCACCTCCCGTATCACCACCTCACTCAGAAACAAATGGATCAGGCTAATCGTCTAATCAGACGGGCGGTTAAGACCGCACTGAGGCTGCCGATGCGCGCTAGCACTACCCGCCTCCTACAGACTGGTCTCTATAATACCGTCCAGGAAATCATAGAGGCACAGAGGAGTAATCAGCTTCTACGCCTCACCCGAACACCCACTGGGCGAAACCTACTCCGAACTCTGGGGTGTGAGCCAAGCGGCACGATCCCGATGGAAGAGCCGTGGTTCCCCATTCCTGTAAGACTCACAGCTAACATGCAACTCAAACCGTTGCCACGAAACATGAATTCGCACCGCTATCCGGGTCGACGTAAGGCGCGGGCTGATTACTACACCCGACGTTACCAAGATCGCGAAGACGTCCTTTATGTCGACGCCGCGGTCGGTCCGCTCAGAGGAACGGTCACGGCCGCTGCCATGACGGAGGACGGACGCATTAACATCTCTGCCTCGATTAAAACAGCGCGCACCGATGTGGCTGAGGGGGTCGCATTAGCCCTAGCAGTGGCGCATGCGGCTGGGGATTCTGCCATTACAGAAATCTGCACAGATTCCCAAAGTGCATACCGTTACTTCCTTCAAGGCATAGCACCTAAGACAGTCACACACATTTTGCAAAACATTCCTTCGCTTCCCCACCAGGTGACTATCACGTGGGTACCTGGGCATGAGCGTGTCCCCGGGAACGAGCGCGTTAATGCGCATGTCCGAGGTCTTTCCCTCCGGACCCTGGACGACCACTCACCCAACCCCATGGAAAAGCCAGGAGAGGGGATCTGCACCTACCACCAGATTACCACGTATTACAGGGATGGCAGACGAGATTTACCTCCCCCTCACCATTCCCTTACCGCTCATCAGAGTTCAATCTGGCGCCAGATCCAGACCAAAGCATTTATTTCTCCCTATCTGGCACATTTATTTCACCCTGCGTCGCCTAAACACGAGGGTTCGAGTGGCGCACGCTAGAAGTCGGAAGGGGAGAGAGCGAGCAAACTTATTAAACGCAAGGGCATTGGGGCATCCTCGCACCGGTCCCCGCACGGCCCCAATGCACTCGAACGAGACGAAGGGGAGAAGTGGGGGAGTAGCGCGCCACCTGTCGAGGCAGCGCCGTACATTGCGAGGAGGGGTCTTTTGTGTTTGCCGCAAGATGGCTCTACGTGTTGTTTGGATCTGACCGCTGGTACGATCTGTTGGGAACTCGGCGCTGACGCCCGTGGTTGTACCTGGGTCGCAAGCCCCAAGGGTAGCGTTGGCCTGGCGGCCTGGGGTACAACTGCAAGCATCCGAAGGTCCCGGCAAAGCATGAGTCGACAGGTAACAACGAAACAACTTGTTTATTTTAACATCGCAAAGAGTTGGCGGTCAGGTTTGACCGAAGTAGAGAGACGGGAGAGCACTTCACTCAACGGAAGAAATCGGAGCCCCCCCTGGCGTCCGGGGGCAGCTGTTTTTATACTCTCGCAGTTGAGGGCAAGAAGGAACCCCTCAAAAGACGAGCACGTGAATGTACAATGGGCTAATGGTGACGCACACTGTCGTAGCGATGCCGTAGCACCATGTCGTGGCGCTGCGCACGATCTCGTAGCACCTGGTCGTGGCGCTGCGCAGCACACTGTCGTGGCGCTGCCGGTCGGACACAATGACTGTAACGAGAAGATGGTCCCTGCTTTGGCATCGCCTGTTTCGGGCACAATGACTGGAACGAGATCCCTGCTTTGGCATCGCCTGTTTCGGGCCCAATAACTGGAATGAGATCCCTGCTTTGGCATCGCCTGTTTCGGGCACAATGACTGGAACGAAATCCCTAGGCGGTCGCATCGCCGCAGACGCGCCTGGAAACACCTGGCGATGAGTGTTGCGGTGACGACGATCGGGCCAAAATGTCCGCCGCCCCGCCGCCGTTGCGCCGGCAAAACCACGTGTCGCAGGCGAAACGCAACAGACCGCCCCGCCGGGGAAAGGAGATCCCGATGGACAGGGGACTGCATCCGCTGTCCGAAGGGATGTCGCTCGATGATGCTCATAACCGAAGTCGGGCGTCCCTTGACGTTTCTTGAGCGCAGCGCACAGAGAAGGCCTCGTTCTCTCGTTCAGGTTCGCACGGGACACTGCAAAGTGACTTCGGGAGAGTTCACATTTTTGTTCTCGTTCCCGGCAAGCGTTAGAACTACGCTGAAAACTCAACCGCTCAGTCAGCAAGCACGGCACAACCCTCACTAAGCCCTGCCAGGCTCTTTCCCTTTTTTATACCACTGCCTAGTTCCTTACAGTAGTCTAGCATCACTCAGAACGCGTCCACAAATTGAAAAATTGCACTAGAAAGCATATCATCACTTTGAAACACTAAACAAAAGCAATATGTTAAAAAAAATCCTGCCTCAGGAAGAAAAACATCAGTAACAAACAATTTTGAGGCTGATTCCTACGTTAGGGGCTTCGACTTAAGCCATCGGCGTTACCGTTGAGACTCCCCTTTTTGTAACGCACCTCAAAGGAATATTGTTGTAAAGCGAGGCTCCAGCGCAGGAGGCGGCCATTTTTGGGAGAGATGGTCTGCAGCCATTGGAGAGGGCAGTGATCTGTCTCAATGATAAACCTCGAGCCGGCTAGATAGCATGACAATTTCTGAACGGCCCACACGAGACATGCACACTCTTTCTCGGTGGCGCTATACGCCTGCTCACGACTGGTCAGCTTACGACTAGCATACAGGACGGGGTGTTCTACTTCTCCATTTTCCCGTTGGCACAGTACAACGCCCATGCCTCGCTCACTAGCATCGCACTGAACAATGAACCCTTTTGTATAGTCTGGCGATCGTAGCACAGGCTGGCTTGTTAGGGCACTCTTTAGGGCGCTAAAAGCTCTTTCCTTTGTCTCGTCCCAGACGACTGTTTGAGGCTCTGTCTTTCTTAGAGCATCCGTCAGGGGAGCCGCGATATCAGAGTACCTAGGGATGTACCTCTGATAGTAGCCGGCGACACCTAAGAACGACCGAATATCGGTCTTTGTGCGCGGTTGCGGAAAGTCTCGCACAGCGGCCACTTTTATTTCAGAGGGGCGGCGACGACCCTGACCAATCACGTGACCGAGGTAGACAACCTCGGCCTGTGCTAACTGGCACTTAGGAGCCTTTACTGTCAAGCCTGCTTCGCGCAGGCGGGTTAGCACTGCCCGCAAGTGTGTCATATGCTCAGACCAGGATGCGGAGAATATCGCTACGTCGTCTAGATACGGTAAAGCGAATTCTTGCTGTCCCCGCAACACTTTATCCATGAGACTTGAAAAACAGTATGGCGCGTTCTTCAAACCAAAACTCAACACTTTAGGACGGAATGTTCCCATTGGTGAAATGAACGCCGCATACCTACTAGCCTCTTCTGTAAGTGGAACCTGCCAATAACCCCTGACAAGATCTAGGGTGGAAATAAACTGAGCGCTACTAACTTTCTCAAGGCGCTCCTCGATGTTAGGGATCGGATAAATTTGATCCTTAGTGATGGAATTAAGCCTGCGGTAGTCGACGCAAGGACGAGGTTCCTTGCCCGGTACCTCAACTAAAATCAAAGGGGAGGTATAATCACTCTCACCTGCCTCAATAACACCGAGCTGTAGCATTTTCTTTACCTCAGCCTCCATAATATCGCTCTGGCGGGGTGACACCCGATACGCCTTGGATCGTACTGGCTCTGTGGAGGTAAGTTCTATATCATGAGTAAGTACAGAAGTCCTACCAGGCCTCTCAGAGAACAGACCTTGAAACTCTTGTAATAGCCGGTGTAGTTCGGTTTTCTGCTCAGGCGACAGCGGTGCTTTACTGATAAGGTCACTAATGACTTGACCGGTGTCTTCCCTGTTCGTCACTGAGCCTAGTCCCGGAAGCTCGACCGGAAGCTCTTCAGGAACGTTTACCATCATGCACACCACTGCTTCCCTTTGTCTATAAGGTTTGAGCAGATTACAGTGGTAAACTTGCTGTGCTTTCCGCTTTCCTGGCAGACTTACCACGTAGTTAACGTCCGACAGTTTCTGAACAATTCGTGCTGGGCCCTCCCACTGCACGTCTAGTTTGTTGTTTAGCGATGTGCGCAATATCATGACCTCATCGCCAACCTCAAAACGACGGGCCCTGGCTGTCCGATCATAATAAACCTTGGCCCTCTGCTGGGCCTTTGTCATTGCTTCACCTGACAACTCCTGTGCCCTTCTTAAGCGTTCGAGGAGCTTAAGCACGTACTCCACCACGACTGGGTCGTCGCCCCTACCTTCCCATGATTCTCGAAGCATGCGAAGCGGAGATCGAAGCGAGCGACCGTACACCAGTTCAGCTGGCGAAAACCCCGTAGCCGCATGCGGCGCGGTCCTTAAAGCAAACATCACCCCAGGCAGACACAGCTCCCAGTCAGTTCGATGTTCAAAACACAACGCTCTCAACACGCGCTTCATGACGGAGTGGAGCTTCTCAACGGAATTCGACTGTGGGTGGTACACTGAGCTGTGTAACAGCTTTACCCCACACCTTTCGAGAAAAGTTGTCGTCAAAGCGCTAGTAAACACTGTGCCCTGATCTGATTGGATTTCCGCAGGAAAACCAACTCGCGCAAATATGGACAGTAGTGCATTAACTATCTCAACTGAGCTGAGTTCTTTAAGCGGCACTGCTTCAGGGAACTTTGTCGCTGGGCAGATCACAGTCAAAATGTGTCTGTACCCCGTGGCTGTTACCGGCAGAGGTCCCACAGTATCAATAACGAGCCGTCTAAAAGGCTCCGTAATGATAGGTACCAATTTCAACGGCGCCCTCGATTTGTCCCCTGGTTTGCCCACCCGCTGACAAGTGTCACATGTCCTCACGAAATGGTCTGCGTCCCGAAAACACCCTGGCCAATAGTACTCTTGCAAGAGACGGTCCTTAGTTTTCTTAACTCCTAGGTGTCCGGACCACGAACCCCCATGTGACAAGCGCAACAGATCCTGACGATAGCATTGAGGCACGACCAGCTGATCGAACTCCACTCCTCTTCGGTCTAGATACTTCCGGTACAGGACTCCACCTCTTTCCACAAAACGCGCAGTTTTCCTGGCGATACCTTCTTTGACATTGCAGCGCACGTTTTCCAGGCTGCCATCCTTTTTTTGCTCGGCTATCAAAGCCGTCCGGCTGACTTTTAGCAACCTATCAAGTCCGTCTGACGTAGGCGCGATGAGCAAATCAGTAGATAGCTCTTCTAACTTTCCCGCGTCGGGATTTTCCTCTCCAGTATCTGGCGCCTTCAACGCTACAGACTCAATTTTATTCTGTTCGGGCGTGCTCTGAATATCAGCTTGCTGCGCCTCTGACCCTTTTTCGTTGTTTGATAACGTCGGCCCCGCAACTACCGCCTTTGCAGCGAGCTCCCGAACCTTCGATCTGGTTAAGGCCTGAACACTAGCTTCACCAAACAAAAGCCCCTTCTCGCGCAGGAGGTGATCGGACCTGTTTGAAAATAGGTACGGGTACTGGGGTGGCAGCATAGATGACACTGCCGCCTCTGTCTCAAGCGCTCCGAAAGGTCCTTCAATAAGCACCTTTGCTACCGGCAGACACACGCTATGAGCTTCCACGGCTTGCTTGATCCATGCGCACTCGCCCGTGAACATATGGGGTTCTACGTAAGACGGGTGAACTACATCCATCGTAGCTGCGGAATCGCGAAGCACTCGGCACTCTTTCCCGTTCACGAGGAGGTCTCGCATGTAAGGCTCGAGAAGCTTCATGTTCTCGTCAGTGCTGCCTATTGAAAAAAACACAACTTTTGGTGTTGTTTCCGGACACTGCGCCGAAAAGTGACCCGGCTTCTGGCACGTATAACACAAGCGCGCTCGCCTCATCTCGAACCGCTTTCTGCGTTTGGCTGCCGCCGTCTCTTTACGTTTGGTCGGACTGCTTTCGCTCGCATCCGCACTACGCGTGTCCCCCTTTAATCTCATGGGTGTGAACTTTGGCCTCACAAACTTCGAGCCAAATTCACCCTTTTGACCGTCCTTAGCTCCGCGAGCTCGACGCGTCACAAACTCCTCGGCTAGCTCAGCGGCTCTAGCCACCGTACTCACGTCTGGCCTATCCAAGACCCAGTATCGCACGTTCTCAGGTAACCGACTATAAAACTGTTCTAGCCCGAAACACTGCAGAACTTTATCGTGGTCACCAAACGCTTTCTCTTCTTTGAGCCACTCCTGCATGTTCGACATAAGCCTATACGCAAACTCTGTATATGACTCACTTCTGCCTTTCTCATTTTCCCGAAACTTCCGACGGAACGCCTCCGCAGACAGCCGGTACTTTTTTAGCAGACTCGATTTTACTTTGTCGAAATCCTCTGCCTCCTCTCTATCCAAGCGAGCGACTACGTCGGCCGCCTCGCCGGGTAACAAAGTGAGCAAGCGCTGTGGCCACGTTTCCCGAGAGAACCCCTGCTTCTCGCACGTTCGCTCAAAGTTAACCAGGAACAAACCAATGTCCTCTCCAAGCTTAAACGGCCGCATCAGGTCCGTCATTTTGAACAATACGCGTTCTCCTGCACCGTGTGCCTGACTTCCATTACGAGCGCGTTCCATCTCTACCTCGAGACGCTTCATTTCCAAAGCGTGTTCGCGCTCTTCTTTTTTCTCTTGTTGCTCTCGCTTTTTCTGTTCTTTACGTTCACGCTCTTCTTTTTCTGTCTCCCTCTCTTCAATAGTCTCAAGGCATTCCGACAGCTCGTCATCCTCAGCCTCTAACTCAAGAATAGCCTTTAGCAGTTCAGGTTTTCTTAGTTTGTCTGAGACATCCAGACCCAACTCTCTTGCAAGCTCCAGCAATTTCGGTTTGCGCAACGACTTCAAATCCATGGCTGCTCTGAATGCTGCTTTCTCTACTGCTTACTATTGTCTTGCCGCAAACTAACCCGGCAGCAACGACAACCACAATTACCAGCTCTGTTTCTGACACTAACAAAAAGCCTGGCAACGCTCAGAAGAAGAAAGTCCCGCACTCACCAAACCTCGCAGGCAGGAATTCCGCGCAGTCGTTCCGCTGCAGGCAACCAGTCGTCACACAGGGCTCGTTGCACTGCTCCCGGATCGTCGTTGAGCTGCTCAGCATACTGTCAACTGCATCTCTTTGCTGCTGGCCTCCGTTGTCGTGATCTCGCCGCTGGCAGACAGTTGTTTGAAGTCGTAGGCGATCTCACCGCTGGCAACCAGATATTTGGATCTGACCGCTGGTACGATCTGTTGGGAACTCGGCGCTGACGCCCGTGGTTGTACCTGGGTCGCAAGCCCCAAGGGTAGCGTTGGCCTGGCGGCCTGGGGTACAACTGCAAGCATCCGAAGGTCCCGGCAAAGCATGAGTCGACAGGTAACAACGAAACAACTTGTTTATTTTAACATCGCAAAGAGTTGGCGGTCAGGTTTGACCGAAGTAGAGAGACGGGAGAGCACTTCACTCAACGGAAGAAATCGGAGCCCCCCCTGGCGTCCGGGGGCAGCTGTTTTTATACTCTCGCAGTTGAGGGCAAGAAGGAACCCCTCAAAAGACGAGCACGTGAATGTACAATGGGCTAATGGTGACGCACACTGTCGTAGCGATGCCGTAGCACCATGTCGTGGCGCTGCGCACGATCTCGTAGCACCTGGTCGTGGCGCTGCGCAGCACACTGTCGTGGCGCTGCCGGTCGGACACAATGACTGTAACGAGAAGATGGTCCCTGCTTTGGCATCGCCTGTTTCGGGCACAATGACTGGAACGAGATCCCTGCTTTGGCATCGCCTGTTTCGGGCCCAATAACTGGAATGAGATCCCTGCTTTGGCATCGCCTGTTTCGGGCACAATGACTGGAACGAAATCCCTAGGCGGTCGCATCGCCGCAGACGCGCCTGGAAACACCTGGCGATGAGTGTTGCGGTGACGACGATCGGGCCAAAATGTCCGCCGCCCCGCCGCCGTTGCGCCGGCAAAACCACGTGTCGCAGGCGAAACGCAACAGTGTGCGCCAAGCGCAGAAGAAATGTAACGGAAACGTACTTCGCTACTCGTTTAACTGCGACTTCTGTAGTTTACATGCTCATAATTACCTATACACCGCAGTATACCTTTCTACGGCACGTTCCTAAGGCAACACCGCATTCACTAGAGGCGCTATTGTCCCGCCCGCATTATAATATAATATAATGATTTATTTCCATCACCATTACATTGATGGAGGGGATGAGAATAAAAGCGACTGACGCTTGACTAAGTTCCCACCCCCCGTACAGCAGGTGAGCGGTGGCATGCGATGGCATTTCTGTCACGACAGCAAATACCAAGTCAAACAAAGCATTAGTACAAAAACAAGTATGCAAAATACACAATCACCTGCGTGTGTGAAAAAAAAAACATCAACCGATTGAAAAGAAAGACAAGTACAGCAACTGTGAACAAAAACACTTATGAAACAGCGAAAGAACAGCAACCAAAAATACGCTTATAACACAGTTAGACACAGAAACGTTCACAGATGCCTAAATGTTGGACAATCAAAGGGACGCGTTAAGGAGAAATTAGTTGCGAAGGTTAGAGCAGCTAATGCTTCCTAAGTCTACATTTTCATCAATTAATTTGGTAAGTAATGATGGAAGTTGAAATGCTACCATTTGGCGCCCTTAGTTTGTTCTTAGTTTTGGTAATACCCAGTGTGGTTTATGCCGGCGTGGATATGTGCAATGAAATAATTCAATCGGGGCTAAGTCAGATATATTACTTATGCATCTTCTTTGTTCTAGTTTGTAGGTGCGTAGTAGTCTATAAGCGTAGAGGCTGAAAATGTTAATTAACTTATTCTTGAAAAATAAGTTTTTTGTTGAGTGCCTACTTGGCAGGTTATGAACTAATCTGAGGGCCCGTTTTTCGAGAGTTCCTAGTTTTTTCAGACCGGTTTGTGTAGCAGTACCCCATACTAATGAGCAGTTGTTCAGATGTGAGCGAAATAATGCATGATATAGAGATAGTTTTACCTTTTGTGGGAGATAATTTAAGAGACACGAATTATACCATATAGGCACTATAGGTACAAGGTTGGAGTTCTTTTTTCAGCAAAAGCAACCCTCAGATAATTTGTTCGCATATTGGTAGGAAGCCACCGCAATGCAATATTAAGCACGCCAAAAAATTTGTAGATTGTGCGACGGGCATAATACATATGATCCCGTTCAAGCGCGGTAAGGTTAATGTAGGCCAGTCTGGTCGCTACGTCAACTTGCGACTAACACCTGGCGGCATAAAATTCATCAGGAGCGACACATCTAGCCGCCAACTGTAGGGATTGTGGTTGTTATCCTGCTTTGGAAGATACTCAGATTATCTTAAGAGCAACAACAAACTAACCCGTGAAATGACAGAGGTCCACCACATAAAGAAAAGAGGAGATAACTGCGCCAGCCACCCCTCGGTCTTGCTAAATGATGATGAATTCAAGCTTCGTGATAGTTAGACTTCCTTTAATTTTTAACGATGCCGTTGAATGATTTAACCCGTGATCCTCGACATGCATGTGCAACCTCACTACTCCGTTTTGGCGCACATATATTTGTTTACTTTCAACAACATTTCTCAGTTAAGCGCTTCGTCCTGTCTTCGCTATACGTTCTCGTGTTTGTGCGTTTTTACAGTTTTAAGGTGTGGGAAAGTGGCTTCCGGGGGTCTAGTGACTGGAAAAACATTGTCCAACGTTGAGATGCCAATCAATCCATGCGGCGCTGGATTTTCTCGCCTAACGTCTGCCTATCCTAAGGTCATGGGTGGATTTTGTACGCCGGTGCACGAAGCCGCTCCAGCTATATATCCAAATCCGTGTCCTCAGACGAAACCGTGAGCGTACACGTGGAGTCTCGCACTGCACACTTGTCTCCTATGATCCAGACGACAAGCACTCTCGACAAGCAACTTCCATTGCAGAGTAAAAGTAATCTAGGGGTGTTCCGTGGGAAACAAAGCAGTCTAATCGCACCAACGTTCTGTGTGTGGCGTGCAATACAATTTTAATTGGGTGACACTTTGAAAACATCCATAAAGATTCTGAGAGGTATTTAATGTAATTTCCCCCTTTCTTACCGCTTCGGACTAGGTCTATTCTTTGGAAGGTAGGTTTCATTATTGATGAAGTCGAGATATCTGTCTCTCTTATAGCGTATTTCCCACAAATTTCGACGTCGCCTCATCCGTAAACGCGTCTTGGATAAAGCTTTTCACAATGTTACAGAATGTCGTAAAGGGCCCGGTGATCTAAAGAAAATAACTTATTTTAAACCCCCATGTAGAGATCTGCGTCAACAATTACGCATCAGAGCCAGCATTAAAAAAAAACTTCTTTTACGTAAGAGAGCTTCGATCCCGTTTGGTCGGCTTGTGGGCACGCGCCATTCATAATAGCGATCGGTGTGATAGCCAGATGATGGCCGCAATGATTATTACCAATGGCGCATGCCTCTCACGTTAGTCTTGTGAATGCGGGCCCAGAGCATCACGTGGGTGGGCCGCTCGAGTTTCGAACAATTGTCCCGCTGGTCCACGCTAGGCGGGGAGAACACTGCGGGAACGCATTCAAAAGAAAGCATCGGATAGCGATCAGCAAATAGATAGTGAGGCCACAAAGCAGACGATGGGGCACAGAGGCAGAGATAGAGAGAAGAGGAGGCGACGAGAGCGGTAGGCCTAGGCCAGGCTGCACGCTAGCCAGGATCTCGCGGAAAGCGAAGCGGTGGCGCCTTTTGCCTGGCGCCGCACTCAATGGCTTGTTTGCGCAGTCACTCCTCCCTTGGCCGGTTTGCGTTTCACACGCATCCGTCAGCTCTCATTTGGGAGGCTTTTCACGGCCGGCGGGGAGAGGGAGGACAGGTCCACGCCTCTTCACACGGACAGTATCGCGCGGGCGCGCTTCGGACGCGCCCCGTTTTTCTCGCCGGCGAACGAACGAGAGGGCGACGAAAAAGAAAGAGAAGAAAAGGGGCGATGAAAAAAGGAAGAAAGAAATACGAGGGAAGAACTGAGATCAGCATCTGCTTCATCCGCCGCTGCATTGGTCTCGACCAACCGTTCCATCCCCGGCGACCTCCTTCTTCTGGAAACCATCACAACTCCCAACGCGCTGCTCGCGATTATCTCCGGAGCCGTAGGGATTTTTTACTTCTCGATGAATAGAAAATAAAAAGTATCTTACTAGAGCAAGAGCCGGGAGAAAGAGCAAGGGAATGAGGTATTCGACGGGCAGCGGCGACAGTGGTAGAGTGAATGCAGATTCATTTCGTCTTTCATCTGCGGTTGGCAGCAGCGAAGTAGTAATTCGGCTGCGAGTGAGAGGGGAGAAACGCGCCGATTCTACGGTGCGCGGGGCGCGCATACAAGTTTCGTCAAGCATGCCCCCCCACTCGGGTCCCCGGATTGGGCCACTGCGAGTTCGAATTCACAAAGAGGCTCGGTCATATAGGTGGAAAGTGGCCGGTGTCTGGGGAAGTCAAAATCACTCGCTAACGAGCTGATCAGCGAGGCGCTTGAGAAGGACTCCTCTGACAGCCATAGAGAGTAGTTAAGCGTATTGTGAACAACGATAAGGCACGTCGCTGGCGCATAAATATAGAATCAGGACCATTTGTTGCTCACCGTCGTGCGGAAGAGTTGAACGGCCCTGTTCATGCGAGTGCTTCTCTTCGTGCCTGCTGGTATCCACGTTTTCCTCGGTAAGGGCTAATGTACCTACATACTGCAGTGCTATACCGTTTCACTACCACAGAAAGCCAGGGGGAGAGCTTCATGAATCTTTTTGGGGTGTCGGACTCTGATGCCTGACATGTGTACTTATGTGCACTGCTTCTATTAGATTCACCTTAATTGCTCGTAGCGAAGGCTCAAGCAACATTTGCTTGAATCACCCGGCTGTTAAGATTATTAACCAGCTGTTCGCTACGATGTGAAGTGCCGCCCTTTACATGGCTATGTAGTCCGCGTACAAAAACTGTCCCCAAGCCAGTTACAAGCAGTCCATATAGTACCGGGATAGACATGCGTCGATGAACAGCACCATTTATTTAACGAGGGATCAAAACACGTCCCGACACGTGCTAACTACGTTCATGCCAAACGAAAAACTTGAAACAAAGTTGAAGCAGAACGACCCTTGTAACTGACTAATCTTAACTGAAACATATGCCAACAGGCTGCATTAAAAAAAAAAAAAGACATAACCTCCTACATTGATCTTCAACACTTTGTAAACTAAGCACATGTTAATAGTAATGTTATAGTTACCCGTTCGAGCTAGGCTCTACATTTCTTGGTATTCTTCTGACACGTATGCTAGCAGGACTCTTTGACCGATATCTGAATCGGTCAGCATATGCTTCATAAACAGATCATTGTGAAACACTGGTAGCTGTGAAACATATCAGCGCACTCTGTCTCGCGTGACGGTAACTGCTTCTTGTTTAGAAAGGACGGACCTTGTCAAGCCTATTGCGGGTTTTTTTACTGTACATTCCTGACAAATATATCTTTCATTTGTGCCCTTCATGGTGGTTCAGTGGTTGTGGCGCTGTACTGCTGAGCTCGAGGTCACAGGTTCGATACCAGCCACGGCCAGGCGGTCAAAACTAACTCGAAGTCCTCTCCCCCTCTCCCCCCCCCCCCCGCCCCGCGGCGTGCCTCATTATCAAGCCGTGGTTTTGGCACAGAAACACTCCAGAATTTATTTCAGTTTAGTTTTGTACCATAAAATATTATTTGACATCCCAGTAAACTTATGGAAAATTGTAAACGCGTAGTAAAAAAAACGTTGCGGTGACTAAGGAAAAATTCTTCTACGATGTCTGCTATCTGAGCAACTCATACAAACACAACGAAAGTGTGTAAGGGAATTCTCAACTCCTCGGAACTCCTTTGGGTTTGTTTCGCCACTGCCCGAAATCTATGCTAAAAAACTTGCAAACGCTTCACTATATCCGGTACAAGTGCGTCGCTATACGTAATTTTTATTCAAATGCTTCACTATATGCGAGCGTGGTACTTTTATAATCTTTGCGCAATTTCCAACACATGTACCGGCATGCTGCGCCGGTTCTACCGAAGCAAGCGTCCGGCTGCGTTTTCCGACGGCCTGGTACGGCTGCGCTGCTGGTGGTATGTGATCACGGACGCCGGTTTTCGGCAACGCATTCTCACTGAGGCCACGCCATACGGTCGCTTCGGGATTGCAACACAAGCTGCGTTGTTGTCTGTTCTTTGATTGCGTGACACGGATTCACATCATGTTTCCTTAGAACGGAAACGATAAGATCATAGGGTATTCATCTAGGAACTCCCTCACTTTGGATATCGTGCACACATCCCAAAACATGAAGAAATGTTTGCATGCCATCCGGCAGATAAATATCATGGCAGAGACCATATGGGGCCTTTTTTATGCGTGCGTGCGTGCACAACCTGGCCTGCATAACCATACACATAGGCAAAATGTTGTTATTGATATAAGTATAGCGACGCGATTTCCGGACGCGCAAAATGACCAATTCTTCCAATAGGCGAGGTTAAAGGCGGCTGTCTGACACTAAACCATCCTCTTGATGCTCCGCGTACTTCTATATCGAATTCCTCCTCTGCATTGTAAATTGCTTAAGCTATCCGCACTACCCATCTGTGATGACCCACTTATGGGCAAAGGTTCGGGTACTCAATGTTTTAGCGGTTCTCTTAGGCGGAGCCTCCGAGAACCCAATTGAGGACAAAGCCGTTGGTTTGGACGCACACACAAAGACATTTAATCACACACACAAAAAAAACATAAAGCAAACAGAAAGAAAATAGAAAGCATGCTTAAAATACACACTCGAGAAAACATTGCGGTAAGGAACACTCTTAGGGCTTTAACGAGGGCGCTAGTCCGGGCTTGCCACGAGGGCGGGGACGCGTCGCAGTCTCGACGCGGCAACGCGGCGACAAGCTGGCAGAAGGAGTGGCGCCGGTCTCACCAAAGGTCGCGGCGTAGGCTGACTGACCGGGCGCCGGGAGCGCGCCAGCTCTGGCGAGGCGAGGTAACGCTGGCGGCTTTGTGGCAGGAGTGGATGGCGGCGGCGTTCTGGCCGGGCAGAGAGCTCGGGCCCGTAGCCCGACTGCTCCCCTCTCGCCCACGGGCACGGAAGCTCGAACGCCGGCCTCGGGCAGCAGGAGGCACGGCAGACGGGGGTGGCGTTCTGGCCGGGCAGCTGGCGTAGAACTCGGGCCCGAAGCCCGACTGTTCTCGTCTTGCCCACTGGCGCAGAAGCTCACCGGCCTCGAGGAGCTGACGGCACGCTCAGGTAGACGGGCGACGCACAGGAACAGGTTGGCAGGAGGCCCCGGGCGGGTGAAGTCCTGGTGGGCTCGGGTCCGGAACCCGACGACCCGTCTTCAACGCCCGCTCCGGTGGTTGACCTCCTGCCGTCGTTTCCTGGGACTCTTCCTGGCGTCTCCCCGGCGTCTCCCTGCGTGTCCTCTTGCGTGTCGCCCCCGTTCTGCCAGCGCACCACGCTTTTTGTCGTGGTCTGGCCGATTTGGCATTTACTGATTGGCTGCCCGACGCCCCGTGGTTTTTTCTCATTGGTTGCTTTTTTTTTTCTTTTGTTGTCTTTCCTGCGCCGCGCGTTCACGTGCCGGGCGCTCTTCGGCGTCGTCGTTTTTCCTCCTTCCAGCTCGGCGCGCGTGCACTCCGCGTCGTCTGCTCTCGACCGTCCCGAGCCCCGCACCACGTCGCGCACCACACATCACATAAGCCCCTTTTTTAACAAGTTTTTCAGAAGAAAAACTGCCGCTCAGTGCGCGACATAGTTCACACATGCTCGGAACACTACAGTCACAGTCATGGTCCGTTCACAAGAACTCACAGTACAGTTGACTGAGCATACAGATCAAAGACAGACGGTAATTGAAAAACTCCACAACAAACTCTATAGAATAAAAGGTGTAGCATCAAAGGCTATCACAAAACACTCTATAAACCATCAAGCTGAAGTCACCAAGTCCGAGGTCAAAAGTCCGTGAAGGGCCATAAGCGAAGCATCGGCTTCTTCAGGTGACCCTTTCCCACATGAGGCGGACTAGACGTATATCTTTTTGGTCAGAGTGCACTGGCCGGTCCGTGACCATATCGCTCCAGGCATTAATGTCTGTGCATGGCTTCGACCGAGTCACTGCCTGTGTTCTAATGTAGTGAACCTTGTAATGCGTGGTTGCCGCATCAATGCCAGTGGTCGAACCACACATGAGTTCATGAAAGCCCAACAAATGTTCTGAATGCTTAAAGCCATACGTTGGTTGGGTACACATGCCTGAGCCCTCCCAAATGCGCATAGGGTCACAAGCAGTTGCCCTTGCGGAATTAAAGGAAAGCAGCAAGGACAACTCCATACTTTTTGTTGAAACCGAACCTGGTTCCTCAGGATTCCTGATATCTTCAGGTCCATCTTGACCCTGGCGCAAACACTCCGACGTACTATATTTAGCCTGTTTGAAGTGTTCAGTTCTAACTTCATTCTCAACCATGCTTATGCATGGTAGCTTTGAACCTTGCACAAACCAGTCATCGCCTACGCCAGGCCCACGCAGCACTGGTTTATATACGGAAGCAATCTGCTTCTTGTCTTGTGACCTAACAGTATCTTTGCCTACAATGGCGTGGTCAGAAGTCGTCTCTCCTTGAGACAGTTTTCTCTCGCCAAGGCCTGAGGCCATGTCGGAGGGAACCCTAGGGTCGCCGCTGCACTGCTGTGCTGCATCCTCAACCGCGGATCTTGGCCCCTCGGAGCAAGCATCCGCGAGTGCCTTGATGCGAACGCGTACCCTGCGAAGTTCCTCCTCCAGGCGTGCCCTCTCAGCCGCCTGTTCTGCCACTCGGCTTTCGCACTCCCTCTGAGCTTTCTCGCATATTAACAACCATCTCTCTTGCACCCACCTGTGCAAGTCAGCCCCATGCAAACCCAATCGCTGGGCCACGGTGATTAAGTCAAACGAACAAACTTCTGGCTGTTTTTTGCCCAAATAAGTGCCCTCAACCTCTGCGACTTTAAGCCGTAATTGTAAGTTATTCTCCTTCAATGCAAGTTCCTCCCTCCTAGCCTCGCGCTCCTCTGCCTGCTCTTCTCGCGCACGCGCTTCCTGCTCGTTTATCCATTCCCTCAACTCCGCACCTTCTAGCCCCATGCGCTCGGCTAAGGCTAACAGATCTCGTGTGCTAGCCATTGTTCCTAGCCGCTAGAATAAAAAATATCCAAACGAACGGCTTTGTCCTGTCGCGCGGACGCCAATTTGTGATGACCCACTTATGGGCAAAGGTTAGGGTACTCAGTTTTAGCGGTTCTCTTAGGCGGAGCCTCCGAGAACCCAATTGAGGACAAAGCCGTTGGTTTGGACGCACACACAAAGACTTTTAATCACACACAAAAAAAGCATAAAGCAAACAGAAAGAAAATAGAAAGCATGCTTAAAATACACACTCGAGAAAACATTGCGGTAAGGAACACTCTTAGGGCTTTAACGAGGGCGCTAGTCCGGGCTTGCCACGAGGGCGGGGACGCGTCGCAGTCTCGACGCGGCAACGCGGCGACAAGCTGGCAGAAGGAGTGGCGCCGGTCTCACCAAAGGTCGCGGCGTAGGCTGACTGACCGGGCGCCGGGAGCGCGCCAGCTCTGGCGAGGCGAGGTAACGCTGGCGGCTTTGTGGCAGGAGTGGACGGCGGCGGCGTTCTGGCCGGGCAGAGAGCTCGGGCCCGTAGCCCGACTGCTCCCCTCTCGCCCACGGGCACGGAAGCTCGAACGCCAGCCTCGGGCAGCAGGAGGCACGGCAGACGGGGGTGGCGTTCTGGCCGGGCAGCTGGCGTAGAACTCGGGCCCGAAGCCCGACTGTTCTCGTCTTGCCCACTGGCGCAGAAGCTCACCGGCCTCGAGGAGCTGACGGCACGCTCAGGTAGACGGGCGACGCACAGGAACAGGTTGGCAGGAGGCCCCGGGCGGGCAAGTCCTGGTGGGCTCGGGTCCGGAACCCGACGACCCGTCTTCAACGCCCGCTCCGGTGGTTGACCTCCTGCCGTCGTTTCCTGGGACTCTTCCTGGCGTCTCCCCGGCGTCTCCCTGCGTGTCCTCTTGCGTGTCGCCCCCGTTCTGCCAGCGCACCACGCTTTTTGTCGTGGTCTGGCCGATTTGGCATTTACTGATTGGCTGCCCGACGCCCCGTGGTCTTTTCTAATTGGTTGCTTTTTCCTTTTGTTGTCTTTCCTGCGCCGCGCGTTCACGTGCCGGGCGCTCTTCGGCGTCGTCGTTTTTCCTCCTTCCAGCTCGGCGCGCGTGCACTCCGCGTCGTCTGCTCTCGACCGTCCCGAGCCCCGCACCACGTCGCGCACCACACATCACACCATCTAATGTTAGCAGGATGATGGCGCCGACACCTGAAGTTACCGTACAAGCATTTACCAGCTAAAGGCTGACCAGATAGATGCTGAATTAACACAAAGTGTTTATATGCTGGACAGGAGCTTATCAGGCATGCTTAGTGGACAAATGCACCATTTGTTAGCCGGCGGATAGAACGCTTGTGCTTTTGTCTCCGCTTTTTCGTTTTGTTTCCCAGCATTTCTGGGAGCTGCCGCTCCCTCCTTGCGGCAATGGATGAAGAAATCTCCGAGGACTTTCCTGGTGTGCAGCCGTCAGGTCGGCTAGCGTCCAGGAAACGTGGAAGTGCGTCAAGCGATACAGACAGCGAGGCCACTGAGATATGTTCGGACAGCTACGACTCGTCGGACGATGACTTCCAGGTCGTGATGAGTAGATCAGCGAAAAGACGACTACTGCAGGCATCTTCGTCGCCAAGTGCTTCTACCGTGAAGTGTGCACCGCTGCGCTGGCCGCACACTGTGCTCTTTATGCCCGTGGATCCGGCGACCAATTCGCGGCTCCTCAACAGCCAGGTCCTCTCTTCCTTACTCGAGAGAATCGCACCAAATGGGATTAAAGACGTGCGAATAAACTCGCGGAAAAATGTCCTGGCAGTTGATATGCTACATCGCAGTGCCCTACAACACCTACGAAATATAACTGATATCGACAAGGTAAAGGTGCGATCAATGATCCCTACAGGCGGCGATGGTACTGCGGGCGTCATTTATGACGTCGACGTTGCCATTTCTAATGACGACTTGCCAACGCTGATAAAGCCAACGACAGAAGGCAATTTCATTACAAGGATTTCCAGATTGGGAAACACACGCTGTGTGAAGATTTTGTTTGAAGGAGACAGCTTTCCTTCCCACGTCAAAGTAGGACATGTCCGCCATCCAGTACGACCATTCGTACCGAAGCCCCTCCAGTGTTTCAAGTGTTGCAAGATTGGCCACGTGAAGGGTGTCTGCGTGAACAGCGTAGTGTGCCCGCGGTGCTCTGAGTCCCATTCAGAAGACGCCTGCAGCGCACATGTTCTAAAGTGCCCGAACTGCAGTGGTCCTCACAAGGCCTCATCAAAGGATTGCCCGCGGATGCGGAAGGAATTCACGATTCTAAAACGCATGGTGCGCGACAATTCAACGCATCGAGAGGCTGCTACCGCTGTTCGGCGACGTCGGCATCGACACCGAAAACGTTCAAGAAATTCCGCAACTGCAGATAGGTACACGCCAGCTACAGTCAGAAGGGATGCCGCATCTCCACACTGCGCCACCAAGACAGATACAAGGAAAGCGAACAAAGAGGAGAGGCTCGCCCGTGCTGAAGAATGGCCTGAGCTACCGAGGGCACAACTCTCTGCTAAGTTACCTCAAAACGCACCGACTTCAACGGCTTCTGCAACTGTTGAAGCGACGCTGGCTGATGATCTCCAGGTCATCAACATTCTGCGGTCGCTCATGAGTGCCATTCGCGTTAAACTTACCAACATGAAGTCTTCGTCTGCGCAAAGCGCACTACAGGTGCTGGACACTTTGAGTCCAGTACTTGCAGCTCTTGATTAAAATCATGGCTCTCCAGAAGCCGCTTCGTCACGAAACGCGTCGATATTTCAGTGGAACGCCAGAGGACTGAAGTCACGCATGTCGGACTTTCGACAGTTTGTGTTCACGAATGAGTTCCCAGTCATCGTCATCTGCGAGCCCCTATCAGATAACATCAGACTGTTCGGGTATGAATGTTTCATGTCCGCAACCCACGGAGAATGCAGCAAGATCATCGTATTCATGCGACGTGATCTTACGTATGTCCATCACCCAGTGTCGCCTGACCAAGAAAACCAATACGTCTGTCTGACAGTGAAGAAAGGCAAGCTCACTTTCACATTAATTGGAGCCTACATATCGCCCTCAAGTCGGTTGGACTGCGAGAGATTACGGCGAATCACGACAGCGACTGCGCAGCCTTTGGTGATTACTGGAGATTTTAATGCCCACCACCATCTCTGGGGAAGTTCTAAGATAAACTCGAGAGGCAGAAGATTAGTGTCATTTGTCTCCGAACAAGAACTGTGCTTGTTAAATGATGGAAGCCCCACCTTTCTACGTGGAACTGCCTACTGTAGCTGCCTGGACCTGACCTTTGTTTCACGCTCCTTCACTAGAAAGGTCAGGTGGTTTCCGGATATTGAAACGCGGGGAAGTGACCACCTACCCACTTATATTAGGGTTGAAGGGTTGACGGACTCCAGGTTAGCCGCCGTCACACAATGCATCGACTGGCCAATGTTCAAGTCAATTGTCGAAGACGGCTGTCGTGATGACTTGGCCCCTGGCCTAGAGGACATCATAAAAGGTGCCCTAGAGGCTGCGAAACATTCGCTTCTGAGAACGTCTACATGCACCGAATACGACATTGAGCTAGAGAAGCTTCGTGCAATTCGTCGTCGTGCAGAGCGAAGATACAGGCGCACGAAGTCTGTACATGACTTGAGGTTGGCCAGAAGAACTCAAAAGAAAATTCAGCGTCGCATGGACAAACTTGCATCACAAAGATGGAAATCATTCTGCGAATCTTTGGATCCACGTAAACCATTGTCTCACATATGGAGAACTGTTCGTGGTCTCCGTGGAACCCCTCAGCAGCGCCACCCTTTTAAGACTTTGGCCCTTCACCAACAATGCAGCGAGATTGACGTAGCGGAAGCTTTCTGTAGGAGGATTGCTGGCGAAACTAGTTGCGCTGGAACATCGACGCTCCGCCACTCGCCGATTTCACGCGATTCCCGCATGGATAGTCCTTTCTCCATGGACGAGCTCGAAGCTGCACTGGCCTTGTGCAAGTGTTCATCTTCACGAGGACCCGACGGTATAACCTACCGTGCCCTGTGCAATCTGGGCGATGAGGCTCGAAAAGTGCTCTTGCTCCTGTTCAACAGCTCCTGGCGGACAGGTACGGTTCCCCAAGAATGGAACACCAGTCGCATAATTTTACTGCTCAAGCCTGGCAAGTCGCCTGTAGACATTGCATCATACCGACCAATTGCGCTTGCCAGTTGCATCGGAAAACTAATGGAGAGGATGGTTCTAGCACGGCTAGAATGGTACCTCGAACATTACCAGGTATATCCAGATGCAGTGGCCGGTTTCAGGCGTGGCCGTTCTTCCATAGACAACGTTATCGACTTGGTGACGTACGTCGAGCACCAGAAGTCCTGCAAAAGATTATCTGCTGCCCTGTTTCTGGATGTTAAAGGAGCGTACGATAACGTAACGCACGAAGCGATTTTCAACGCGTTAGAGGCAGTAGGACTTGGCGGCAAAGTATATTTTTGGATAAGTAGCTATCTACATAAGAGATCCTTTTTCGTACTTACCGAGGACGGCCCGACCTCCCAGCTTTACAGTAACCGTGGGGTGCCTCAGGGCGGAGTACTCAGCCCAACGCTCTTCAGTCTAACACTCATTGGACTCACCGACATCCTGCCAGGCACCGTTAGGCTCTCCATCTATGCCGACGACATTTGCATTTGGACGTCGGCTGTGACGCGTCTGCAGCTTCGCGCGCGGCTTCAAAAGTCAGCTACTTTAACATCATCCTACCTTCGAGAACAAGGACTTCATATATCATACGAGAAGTGCACAGTGGTGGCATTTACCAGGAAATCAATGTCTCCATACGTGATATCCGTCGACAGACACATGATCTCGTACAGCACGAGTCACAGATTTTTAGGGGTGGTCCTTGACAAAAATCTCTCCTGGACCCCTCATGTGAATTATGTGAAAAAACGCCTGACAGGAATTTGCCATATGTTTAAGTTCCATGCAGGAAAAACCTGGGGAGTGCCAATACACTCTATGCTGCAACTGTACAGGGTCCTCTTTATTGGATTCCTGCGGTACAGCCTACCTGTCATGTCCAACACCTGCAGAACTAACCTAAACATAATCCAAAGCATCCAAGCCCACGCACTCAAGATATGTCTCGGTCTACCGCGGAGTGCGTCAACGACTGAAGTTATTGCAGTGGCTCAAGATTTCACTATTAGAACTATTATATTAGCATTGAAACAATGCGTGTGCACATAAGACACTTAGCCCGGACCCCTACCCACCACCTAGCAAGTCTCCCAGTAGATAGGCCCCACACGACATTCAGTGCGACTGTCTTCGTGCACCGTGCCTCTTTCAGGTCAGGTTACACACCTGCGGCAAGGCCTTCTATTCCTCCATAGTGTATGCGCCGTACTCAAGTGAACCTTACAGTCCCAGGACTTCAGAAAAAGTCGGACTTGCCATCATCAGCGCTGAAGTAACTAACTTTACTTCTCTTGTACGAGAAATACAGCGACTGCACACACGTCTACACTGATGGATCAACTACATCAACCAGTTCCGGCGGCGCTGTAGTTATACCAGCAATGAGAATAACCAAGCGGTTCAAGACTTCCCATGTCACTACGTCTACAGCTGCAGAGCTCGCGGCTCTCCGCGACGCGCTTCAAGTGATAAATACTGAAAGTCCTAGAAAATGGGCAGTCTTCTGCGATTCAAGGCCGGCCTTGCAATGTGTGCATTCATTTCTCCGACATGGAACTCACGATCAGCTCACGTGCGAAATCGCGGAACTTGTGCATCACTTAAGAGAAAAAGGCCATGATATTTCTTTTCAGTGGATACCAGGTCATTGCGGTATGATTGGTAATGATGAAACCGATAAGGCAGCTCGGACGTCAAACCAAGAAGACCGCTGCGTCCCCATTCCGCCCTCAAGGACCGACGCCGCGAGACAACTTGGCATTCTGGCACGCACGATCTCCTTAGCAGAGTGAAATACCGTACATACAAGGCGCACAAGACTGCACCGACTAAACCCATCACTTCAACTCAGACCTCCAGCCGGTGTGCACCGGCGTGAAGCGTCTCTTCTGTGTCGGTTATGGCTTGGAGTGGCCTTCACGAATGCCTACTCAGCACTAATTGGAATGGCTGATAGTCCTGCATGTGATGTTTGCGCATGCGAGGAGAACATTGACCACATATTGTGCCATTGTCCTCAATTTCAAGCCCAAAGACAGTATTTGTCCGACACATTCAGAAAACTAGACGATCGTCCTCTGAGTGAACAGACAATATTAGAGCACCGTCCCGACCGATCATCGGCTCAGAAGGCCGTGAAGGCACTTTTGTGTTTTCTCAGAACATCTGGTTTGCTCGAGCGACATTAACTGAAGTGCTGTCCGTACACGTACCTACACCTTCTCTCTCCCTTCTTTCTCTTCCCCTTCTCCCTTCCCCCATTGTAGGGTAGCCAACCAGACTATTGACTGGTTAACATCCCTGCCTTCCTGTATTCTTCTCTCTCTCTCTCTTTGTTAGCCGGCGCGCGCGGGGAATAACGGTGAACGAAACAGAGAGACCTTGACTATATACTTGTACATCTGTTACAGAGAAGGGCAGCGTGCTTCCCTGGGCTTTTAGACTGCCGTTTTGCTAGTTCCCTGAGGCAACTACGTTCATGTGCCCTTGGTAAAATGGTTTATTGACAAGGAGATCCACCTTCGTCGCTCAGTCCAATCCACCGGATTACACCTACAACCTCAGCAAGAAGTGTAACCGTCGCGCGTATAAACGCTTTGTTACGAGCAAATTATAGAGCTGCAACCAGATCGCGCTACCACCAGCACGGGCCTATAAAACTTCTTTACACGCACCCTTTCATCTACTTCAGGCCTTCTGAGGATACGAAAAGCAGGACTAGCGGGTCGCGCGGAGTCTGTTGTGCTGGTTGCCAACTGCAGTAATCGATGTTTACTAAGCAATATGGTGGCGTTGAAAAAGAAGCGTATGCGTAAGTTTCATAGAAACATGCATAAAAGGCTTCAATTGCTGTAATGCGATTACAACCGTTTCTATGCTGATAACAATCTGGACGATTGTCTCCGAGAGAGACAGAGAGATAGAGAAACAGAGAAGAAAAGACAGTAAGTTAACAAAAGACGCGGCCGTTTGACTACCCTACATTTGGAGATGAGGAAAGGGCAGCACCTCAGTATACATTGCGGCGACAAGAGACAAATGCAGATTTTGTCTAGCGCACTCGAAAGCTGGAATGTGTACACAGTCAGAAGCGCAGGTATCCAAAGGAAGTCACTTGATGATCTCATCAAAGCACCAGTTTTCATATGCAGGATCCTCTACCATTCGTATACGGAATGTACATTCCCCGTAATTATCAATGAAATACATTCTTACGGCCACCGTTTTACGGTAAGTGAACTATATTACTATGGAGCTTGAAAACGTTAACAGTAAGATTTCTGATAGTCGTACTTGTTTGCTTCTGTTCACCAAGGAAGCAGCACAAATGGCCCAAAATGGTTTACCAGCGACTCACTCACGCATGTGTAGTTTGCTGCTAAAATTTCTGAGACCTATACGTGTGATTGGGAGACCCGACATGGGACATGACGTCCCGAAAAGGGTGACCTGAGCGCAGGTCGTTAATCTGCAGGACAGCCAATAAAGTTTTTGCCATCCATTCCTATACATGTGATGCTTCTGTTTAAAGAGCGTATAATAATTTCATATTTCATTTCAATGTTATCCTTCTTAGTGCTGGTTTCTTAGGGATCACTGAAGGGGGAGGGCGACTTTTAGGGAATTCTTACCTCTCATCATGTCATACTAAGCAGACAAACGTCAAACATGACCGTGGTTACAAAGTACGAGAACTATCACCAGCGATAACGAACTCCTACGGGACAAGCTTGGAGATGGTTTCGGAAAGCGAAACCGGCCGCAGCAGCAGCAACGTCGCCAGCACAAACGACAGCACAAATAGCGACAGCAGAAACGAGGAGGCGGAACGGCTCATGACGAGAGGCCCGGTCGCTTGCGCGAGCGCTAAGCCGCCGGCCCGAGCCTTATTAGGGGCCCGCGCGCCCCAAGCGCGTGTGGTGGAATCCAGATAAGAACCTTTTCCATGGGGCGCGAGAGACGAGACAGCGGCGGCGGCCGCCGCCACCGTCTCCGCCGCACAAAATGCTGCCGTCGCTGCCAGTGGCAGCCGCTGCGTACCCAGACTGGGCCCAGGCAGCGCGCTGCGCTCGCACACACGCTACTAAGGCGCGTGCAGATGCCACACACGCACACTGCCCCGCGGCTAGACGCAATTAGGGAAAAGGCTTCTTCCGTCCGATCCGCGTGTCGGCCGCGTGTGCCACACCGGAGAGAGGAGAAGAGTCTGGAGGCGTTGGGGAGATTGGGTTCGGAGAAGGCTGTGGAAAGGGAGGAAGGGGAAGGAAAAGGGCGGTGAGGAGGACGGAAACACGCCACCGGGGCCAATTCATCCGTGAGCTGGACCTCTTCAGAACGGCACGGGGGTATTAGACGGGCCTGCAGTTGACAGACGCTCTCAAAATGGGCTGCCGTAATTAAATCCCGCCGCCGATGCGATCAGCGGCGGGTTCTTCAGTGCTGCTAGGCGCGTTGATGATGACGCGATGCGGCCTCTCCTCCGGTAGCGGTCGCCCGGGGGGGTGGGATGGGGGTTGAGTCCAGGGGCGCACCCGCGAGAGCGCGCAGCCTCGACGTCAGGCGCGGACCGTTGACGCCCTTCCACGCCATACATCTCGCGCTCGCGCCGTTCCAAGCGTTCGCCACGAGCGAGCGAGCGAACTGTGGAAATGGTCTCCAGCATGAACGAGGAAACCTCTGGTTTTTAATGAAGTGCTGACGTGAGGAAGGTAACGAGGGATGAGTCAGTGTGCTACGTACAGCCTGCACGAGAAATCACCCTGCCCGTGAGCATACACGCTCTCTCTCTCTCTCTAACACACACAGGCTTCATCCATTGCGTCCATTTAATTGGAAGCTGAGTAATGAAAATATGGCGTGCAAGTATATGCACCGTAGACGCGGTTTCTGCGCGCCGCAAAGAATGGCACGTGCGCTCTCGGAGACCGGGGAGCGAGGGCTAATTAGTGGGACGTAATTGAAGAAGAAAAAAAAAGAAACAAGGACAAACAGCAACCCATGTGATTGAATTGCGTAGCTGTGTGAACCCTTTAATCTATTGCTTGTTTAATGAGCGCTTCTTCCCTATGTTTTTTTTTTACATTGCTTACTCTCAGCACATAAGCCACTTGATTACCTGCTCAGGTCATCAAGTATAGCCTTATAGTGCGCATTTTTTCCCGACCAGGCTGTATTGTTTCTTCGCACGTTAAACTTACTGCACCGTGCTGCCTACGCGAAAGTATATGTGATGGGACAGGCGAGAACGCATAATCCGCAACTAGAAATGTAGCCTCGCCGGAGTGGGATCTTGACCGAATTGATCTAATATAGTGGCGGAAGTAAAGCGCTACACTAGACGCGTCCAGAACGGTGGTACATCAGAATAAGTCGGCCCAGGAGAACATTTCAGTTCAATTTGTTTTATCAATGCATTGTGCGGTTACATTATCGCAGTTGAAGAAATAAAGCTACGCATGATCGGGACAGAGAGAGAGAGAGAGCGAGAGGGAGAGCCACCATGGCTAAGATAGCTTTTAGAAATTTAGTTGGTAGCCTTTCCTACTTTCTAGTCTTTGAAATTACTTGATCTTTTTGGTGAAACTGATAATTTCATGCTGCAGCTTCTCGATGTGGAAACGATGCTGACAACGATGTGATGTACTTCCTTTTGAATGCAGAGACCCAATTAATTGTGAAGAGTCAGAGTCCTCTGCACTTTCGGTGTTTTGACCTTAAGGGAGCCCTAAACCACCCTAAGCTTGAAATTATTTACGTGCAGTGGCTGATGTGTGCTAGTATAAAATGAACATACACTCAAATTATTTTTTGAAATGGGCTTTAATAGCAAAGCTACGGTTACATAGGTGGTTTAGGGGCCCTTTTTAGGAGGCAGCAGAGAAGTCACTGCACTGGCTGAAATCTCTGCGTGTAAACACACTGAGCGGCCGCTAAACATTAAACAAAGGCTGTAGATATGCAAGAAGTAACGTAAGTAATCCAAGCAAGTGCATTTGCTGCGCCTAACATGATGTCTCCATTTAGTTTAATTTTCTTTGAATGAATACCAGCAGCCACATGACTGCAGCGTGAAATGATGTTGCTGTCTATAAAGGAACGCCAAAGAGAACCAACATGGTAGATCGCTGGCTGAAGAGAATATTTTTGGGCGGGCAACAGCCCTGTGCGTAGAAAAAATTAACAGAAAACATAGCTTCCTCTTAAATGGGTGCCCTTGCTTTGATCCGAAAGTTAACCGGGACACCCTATTACTTGTTATTGTCGCGTTCTTTATTCATTTTCTTGTTCATCATCATGTAACAGTTACAATTTTCCTTATTTATTAAGTTCACGCGACAAAAAGCAACAGGTGATTCTTATAAGCACATCTCCTAAATTAAAAGAAGAGAAACATCCAGCCCTGCGTCCAAACAGGACAACGATCTCTTTTCTGTGATATCGCAAGTTTCGCGCCGATTTCGTAGAACTGAGTTTCTCTTGCCAAGTAAAGACACAAAAGGCCACCAAGCAGATATTTTGTTATTAAGTTACATGTAATAATATCGTTAACAAGCAACTGGTGGGCCTAAGCCAGAACATAACCCTATTGTTGCGGCAGCATTCTTTAGGTACTTCACAAGCTTTCCAGGGGCTATCTGTATAACCATGCATGTTTTGTATCTAACCGTTTTCCCGCCTACATGAGTCACCGAGTAGTTCGTGGACGAGTGGGAAGCGTATCGAGCTGTTGTGCTTAGGTAACATGGTTCAAAACCAGGACCACTTTGGGTCACTCAGTATGGGGCAAATCTGTACATACGCGCCGCTCTTCAGCGAATCTTTTTTCATGCCGACATTGGTCATAGTAAATGCTGGACTGCGCAGGTACCGCTGTTCGAACAAAATCCTTGACGCCGACTTGGAGTACTGCATGTACGTGCCACTCGGTCCGTGCTATTTCTCAGCGAACCTCTTTGCTGGCAACTTGGGTGACTTACTATGTGCCAGTAAGCGTGTGCTCTCTCCAATGAACGCTTCTGACAACTTGTCTGACTAGGCATATGTCGCTGGGAATGAATGTGTCGCTCTAGAATGACGAAAAGCATTCATTAAGTTTATCCGATGCTGAGCGGAATCGAGCCCACATTAAAAGGGTTCCTCAGAGCCAGCAACCCGGCACATCAGCAAGCTGCGCCACACATTCATTAGTATGTGCCGCTTTTCAAAGAACGACTTTCCCGCCAGCAGTTATGAATGCACTTGGTGTGTGCCGTCCTCCAATGAAACGCTCGCCAACTTCAGTCACTGAGCGGACTGGGTGTACGCGCGTGAAACAAGGAAACAATTGTCAGAGTTTGCAGACACTAGCGCCACGCTTCTCGTCTCGGAGGTAAGGCGCGGACTACCCGGCAGCGCCATTAGATGGCGCAGCCTGTCCAGAAGGAAACACGAGAGATGAGCCCTGTTCCCGCGTGACGCGTTTTTCAGCGTTCGCACAAACCGGCATTCCAAGCATTCCAAAGTCACGCTAGATGGCGTCGAGTGTTCTTATGGAAGCGCGAAAGAGGAGTCCCGTTGCAGCGCCCGCCTCATAAGTAACTCGTTTGGGCGGTCCTAATCCGTTGTGTCGCCATATCGATTCAATGCTAACGCATTGCCGTCGAGAGTCATCGTGAGGTGGGTTCTGCCGCAATATTTATGACGTCGGGGGAAGCTGGCTCGAGAATTTCAGATCACTGTCTATACCTGTCTTCCGCATTTGTGTCCCTTCTGGCATATCGTGCCTCTGCCCAACGTGCGCTTTAAACATATGCAGCCTCACGCAGGTAATCTGTAATCGTGGTTTAACTTAGGTCTTGTGTTTAACGGTCTCTTAAGGTATAAGGGGCAGTCAGATGGCAGGAGGGAAAAGAAAAAAGCACAATACTGCAAAGCGAGCAGTGTTGTCAACGATAAGTTCACATCAGTGGACCGTTGGTGCAGGGTATTACTCCTAAATTATGGCGCATCGTTTCGTGAGGACTTTAATGGGCTCCCGCAACGAACCCATTCCTCTTCAGTTACTTCCGCCCCTGTCGGCGCCCCTCGAGCTCTTCAAGGAGGAGTCACGCCAATTACAGCTGATCGGCGACTGTAGCAGCGTTGGGCCGCAATCCTCCGCCCGTCCTCCGATTATCCCTCGCTTCTCTCATTTTTTGCCTTTCTTTCGGCAGCCCCGCTTGTTGCCCTTTTTTATTATTTTTTTCCCTGTTTAGCAACCGCGATCTTTGCAAGAAACCGGCACGCCGTGGCCGGAACAAAGATAAGCCGCGCGGTGCCCCTTGCAGCTCTGAACTCTGGAAAGCCGTTGCACTCAGCGAAACGCGATGACATCACGCAGCGAAAAGAAACGCACAAAAATAAGATGTGGCGAGCACAGTTGGACCGTGAGGGTTCCCACAGTGGAAGACGCTGCAAGTGCCGCAAGGCGTATAGCGCAAGGCGTATACCAAAGGCTCCCTTTTCCTTCACTATTAGGCCACGTCTGGGTGACCACGAGACAGCCAGAAAAAAGGTCACAGTTACGACCTCAGGGAGATGGTGAACGAGAGATGTGGAAGAGGAGAGGGAATCATGATTGTGAGAGGGAGAGAGAGAGTGGGGAAGAAGGAAAGGGGGGAGATTGCCTTCAGCGAGGAGAGGACACACATCTCGTTTGGAGTGGCTTTGTTACCGGGGCGCGCGCGCGCACAATTGACTGGACTGCACAAGACCGGTCCTTTAACTCGGCGGTGGGCCAAAACCCGATTGAAACTTTACCCCCGCGCCCCGACTAATGAGGCCTCCCAATTTGGCTGGATTGAATCGGCCATGCAGCAGTGGCAGCAGCAGCAGCGGCGGCGGCACACGGAAAAGCTAGAGCACCGTCGCTCCGGCGACGCCCGAAAAGAGCCTAACGACGTGCGGCCTCGGACGCCGGCTTCTCACGCACATACAACACGGAGACGCGCGCGGTGGCTGGAACGTGGAGGCAGTAAGGGAGAAAGGATGGACGAATAAAAAGGGCAAGGCACAAAAGAAGAATCAAATGAAGACGAAATGGAAAGAGCCGGCATCGGGGCCCTGGGCTGACGGAGCACGAGCCCGTGATGAGAGTCCTAGCGGGACCCGTCCGCCCCCACTTCCAGCTTCCACTTCCCCGCCGCTACCACCAGTCCCCTCGCTGTGCCGTAGCGGCACAGCGGCGGTGTTATTAAAAGTGCCTCATCAAGAAGCGAGCTGCGGCGTGCGCCTCCGCCGCCGTCATTATTATCCGCAGCCCGGGCCTGGGCTACGTAAATTAAAATCTCGGCCCTCGGAGTTAATGAGCAAGCACCGCTGGGCCCCGCCCGGGCGCGGCGGCGTCTGACGAAGATGCGTGCTTCCCTTCTCTGACGCCGCCGCCGGCGTTGGCTGGCTGCTGTGAGCCTGAACGACCGCGCCAAAGGCAACGCGCGCTGGGGAGAGGGGATAGTGTAGAAGGACGATGGGGACTTACATAAACAAAGAAGAAAAAAGAAAAGGAAGAAGAAAAAAGGACATGGGAGCGAGAATGTGAGCGTTCGCACTCTCCTTGTTCCTTTCTCCGTGATCTTTCTTTTTGGCACCGCCTTGCCACCACGTGACAGCGCCGTGTTAAAACGCGTAACCCGACCAAAAGAGGTGCGCCGCCTGTCCTCTTGGCGTCTCGCTCTCTCATCCCGCGCCGCGACGAGCGACAGTCGCCCGGCTCGGGACGCTTTGCTTCTCACGTCGCGGGCGAGCGGCACAGCACGCGCCAACCCCACGCCGCCGCCCCCTCCCATCGTGCTACGAGGACGAATCGATTTTATTAATTAAAAGGAGGACGACGAACGCCGCGCACTCCTCCTGCACTAAGGATAATTAGCGACTTGTCATTAGGGGACTCATAAAGGAGAATAACGGGCGCTGCGAAAGGAGGACCGCCTGGGTGGTGTGGGCGGGGGACGGGGAAAGGGAGAGAATGTGGAGGAAGCTCCCAGCGTCAGAGATCAGAAAGAGGAGGCAGCGAAGGCGCAGAGAGGAGAAAGTAAACGCCTCGGCGCAGTATAGTAGTGAAAGCGGGCCTTGAAATTATACCAGCAACGATCCAGCCGCTCGCGCTGCCGGAAAGCGGTAGCAGGAGGAGGTTTGTCGCCGACTTTAATCTCGCCCGGCGTCTGTTAGTCTTCCCGAGTGCTCTATAGATCGTAGTATGCGGCAAATTGCAAGAGTAGCTTGCTCACTCCCGCGAGGGCGACGCAATTCCAAAACAACAGTGAATAGAGAGTTTTAGTTTAGGGGACGCAAGCGGCTTGCGTACTCAAGAACTAGGGGCGATGGTACTGCGCATTCACAGACCGCTACGTCTACTTGGTCCTTGGGGTTGTTGGGGCGGCTGAAAACATCGCTGCCCCTAAGCGGTCACGTTAACCATGTGACTCTCGCTGTGTACGAGAACTTACGAGTAGCTAGCGGGTAGATAATCTTATAAATCTTTCGCCTAGTGTCGAAAGACGTCGTTTTTATCTATACTAGACAGGTTTAGCGTGTCCGGTATTCGGGGAGACGCAGGCGGGGGAGTAAACGGGAGCGGCCTGCATGGTGCATCCACCTTGTGGCGCAAAGCTCAAACGTACAAAAACAGCTAATGTTGCTGTAACTAAGTCTATTCTACTTCGCTGCTGGTGTAAATCTTTGGCACTGGCGTAATCGTGTTGCTGCCAAAAATTTACTCTCGCAGCAAAGTAAAATAAACTTGGTTACTCCAATATTAGCAGCCCTTTTTTCTGTTTGAGCTTGTTGCTACCAGGTGGCTGCACCATGCAGGCCGCGCCCGTTTACGGCTCCGCCCCAATGCTCCAACCTGCGTCCGCCTGTGTTTACCCGAATACCGGACACGCTAAACCTCTCTATTAACTGCTTTTAATAAGAATAATGTTATGTAGTTTACTTCATATGCTTGATTTCATATTTTTAAAAAGGATAACGCAACAAAGATCAGACGTTGATTGCTGCGAGCGCATGCGACCTCACTGCGGTTTGCGTTTGGCGCCGCTAACATATAACGTGTTTCTGCCTGCGTACGCAAACGCAAACGCACCCAAGTGCTATAGGGGCCCCAACGCCTGGCGTCCCCTTAACTAAAGCTCTCTAATATGCGCTGGTCGAGACTGGGGTGAGATCTGAACACGGGAAGAAATTAGGTATTAGAAAGAAATCATATAAGACGAAAAGACTGGAAAAGAAAACAAAAACGTGGAGAGCTTGAGAATGAGCTATCGCTCATTATAGAGTTCCATGTTAACGGTCTCCTAAACTGCCGTAGTTCGGCGAGCTCAAAACTTTGGGCACCAGAACGTAACGTGCATCGGGTTCAAACGAGCTTTATATTTCTAGGACCGTTCCGTGCGGTCACCACTCTGCTGCACGTTGCGCCATAACCCGCCCCTCAGAATGGGCCGAGGCCACGCATCGAATTTGCGTTCGCATGACAAAACGATAGGTCCCGTTTCTTAGCGCGCCCAATTTTAGCTGGCGTCATGACATCGTCGATGCCGAGACCGCAAAATGCACGGTAGAAACGCGCCCAGCGCCGTATACTTTTTTCTCCGTCTGCATGGCGTACGGGGGCACGTTCAAGACGGCGCCGACGATCCTTCATTTACAGACTAATTAGTCTTCTCATTACGCACTAACGGATGTCCGTGATGAAAAAGTAATGAACTTCATAATTACGCCCAGACAAACCTCTCTTTCGCGGCGTCGCCCTCAGCTCTCGCGCTCCTATACCGGCGCCCTCATAAAAGCATCGACCGGAGCACTAATCTCAACCTAATTAGGCGCTGGCGGGGAAAAAAAAAAAGAGACATGAATTGCCTCTAGGCACACGGTATACGCACATTGGCCAGCAGAGGGCGGACGTGTTTGCGCGGAAGGAACGAGGGGAGAAAGGGGAACCATGAGCTCGAGTACTCTCCGTATCTGCCCGCAAAAACGCGCCAACAACTGCGACCTCTGGAGCCGAAAGGAGAGTGGGACAAGGATGCAGCTCCAGCCGGCCGCCATCTTCCTACAACTTCTCTAGACCCTACAGCGTGCGCGCGCGTGCACGCGCGTATAGCACTCTCCACGCAAGTCTCTCTCTCTCTCTCTCTCTTTCTCTCTCTTCTGATGGTATTGCGGTGTTGGCAGACGCACTTCCCGGATCAGTCTGCCGGCCACCGCAGGGCCTGGAGGAAAGCCCCTGCGGAGAGCCTCTTGATTACGGCCTTCTTTTCAAAGTCTAATGACGGTCGGCCCTCGAGTCCCGATATCCCCTGGGCGGGATCCTGAGAGAGATTTCCCGCGTTTCGGGAAACGAGGGACCACTGTACCTCGCCAGCTAACGCGCGGTCCGTGGCAGAAGAATTGCGGCTTTACCTCATGGCCAAAGGTCCGCCTCTTTCGGGCTTGGGCATGCATGAGATAGACGTTGTATACGGCCGATGGTCTGTGCCCGGGATGTGAGGGGTAAAGCAAGGCTGGAACGAATGTCCCGTTGTTTCTACTTTCCAGCTGCGATCGACCCTTATAACTATCACTCGGGGAACCTTACCCTGCAGCAGTAGTTCGGATCATGGCCTTGGCCTGACGCCACCTTCATGTGAGGGGATGTTTAAACTGGAATGAAGTATCGTGCCCACAGAATATTGTACACAATCAGCGCAATATTGCATGATACACTGGGTGCAATGTTTTTTCATGCGAGCTTGAGCAGGTGAGGTTCATTGCGCTTGTGCTGCCATGGAGCAAGAGAAAGTCTCAAGCGGTTTAGTGAACTCATCGCTTGAATGATTACTATGTGAGCTGCTCCCTTTGATATGGCTCACATAATGAATGCGTAATACTGAGCGTCTCGAGCCGGCCACGGAAGACATTTAATTCTTGCCTAGCGATGCGCTAAAGACGGCATCAAGACGGTTCAAAAAGATCGCTGCTTTCTTTTATAACCCATTGGGACGGCACTTGTTGCTTGCTAGCAATAGCTTGTTATTAGACGGAAATGATATGCCCTAATGACATGCACTATATATGTGTGAAGCTGCAGCAGCCCTTTATAAGATCATCCTCTAGAGCTTGCATGAGACAGTGCAACTTAAGAAGACACAAAGACACCACTGAGGGCTAGCTGTCACGAACGGCCATCGACCCTCCCAGTTCCGCATCAAAGATGCAGGAAAGAAGAGCCGAAGCTACCACTCACCGAACAATGCCGGTTAAGGTTAGTAAACTACCGACCTTCCATGGTAACCTGTTTACGAGAACGTAATGGCCAAGTGTGATTCCTAATAACGAGTCACGGTTGTTCTGAGATACAAGTGCTGGCAATTAAAGTGTACGCGGCTGTCACATCCCACCGGGAGAACTAATTGCTGCAAACCAGTTGATGCAGTCCGTGATGGGCTCCGAAATAGTGGGGTTACAGGCCACTCTTCATGCGCTGAAGTTACAACCGCTGCATATAATTGGCTTTAAGTAAGACAGCAAAAAGATTATTGCAACCTCTGCGTGCTCTGTGGCCAAAATTATTTGGGTGCCTTACTGCAGACCGGTAATTAAAAAAGAGAAAAGTTAGTCATGGATGTTTAGTTTCATACACCATCGGAGCTTTACAACGCTCCACCTGTGATGAAATGTTGCATTACGTCTTATTGAGATCTGTAAAGCCGTTTCTCATACATTCTCGATCGGCTGGCACCTGATTTTTTTATTACAAATGTTACGATTCTGTTAGCTCATTGAATTTCATTTAGTCAATTAGCGAAGCGCTGACGCTCTGGTCGGTTCATTTCCCTCCCATCAATTTCATTTAAAGACGTTATGAGAGATCGGGGTAACAGCGTTTCCGTCCGTCCATCCGTTGGTCGGTGTTCGGTTGTTAGGTCGGTTGATCGGTAGATCGGTCAGCATCGTCCGTTTTAGAGCGAAGCTTCTTGGACTTTTCCTTGGACGTTTCCACTGCCCCGTAATTCAATTAATGGTTACCACTTCTGCCCAGTGGCGCAGCCAGAAATTCCGTTCGAGGCTGGGCGGGGGGCTCACGTTGCAGCTCGGCCTCCTCAATATAGAATTTGTCAGGGATCAAATACTTGAATAACTACTTAATTGTCATTACCAAAGATGCTGCAAACAAATTCATGAACGCTACGCACTATCAATACAAGTAAAAGAAGTATGTTTTCATAAAAGTACATATTCTTATGTCCCAAAAGTTGTGCCAGAAGTAACTGATATTGATGTTTCCATGTTTTTGTCTATTTAATAAGTAAAAGTATATTGGGCCTTTGCTCCTACTTCCGTCGGTTTGTCCGAAATTTTGCAAACGTTGCGCGCCCTCTCAGTCAGCTCCTCAAGAAAGACGCTGCATTCATTTGGGGCCCTGAGCAAGCTGGTGCTTTCACCGAGCTGATTGGGCTGCTTACGTCCCCGCCTATCCTTGCTCGCTTTGTTGCGTCTGCCCCAACAAAAGTCGGTACCGATGCCAGTGGCCACGGTATTGGCGCTATCTTGGCACAGAAACAACAAGGGCGAGAGCGGGTTATTGCCTACGCCAGCCGCCTTCTTTCCTCTGCTGAGCGCAATTATTGCATCACTGAACTCTGGCTCATATGGCTCTCGTTTGGGCAGTGGGTAAATTCCGCCCCTATTTGTACGGCCGCCAATTCACAGTCATCACTGATCACCACGCTCTGTGTTGGCTTTCGTCCTTCAAAGATCCTTCAGGGCGCTTTGGCCGCTGGGCTCCGCGCCTTCAAGAATACAACTATTCAGTTGTATACAAGACTGGCCGCTTACATCAAGATGCGGACTGCTTGTCGCGCCATCCTGTCGACCCTCCTGACGTTTCTGCGGCCGGCATACCTGTCACCGTTCTCTCTCTGCATGGCTACTTTTCGCGATATTGGAGCCGAACAACGTCGGGACGCCTTCTTACAAGACCTTATTCAACGGCTCACTTCAACGACGCCTGATCCTTCCCTTCGCATGTTCGAACTCCAAGATGGTATATTGTACCGCTCTAACATGCGCCCGGACAGCCCTGCCCGACTCTTCGTTGTGCCTGGGCATCTGCGTCAGACTGTCCTCGCCCAGCTTCATGATGTACCGACTGCAGGTCACCTTGGCGTGTCACGGACTTATGACCGCGTTCGTCGGCGCTTCTTTTGGCCTGGTCTATACCGTGACGTCTGCCGTTATGTCGCTGTGTGTGACCTTTGTCAACGACGCAAAAAGCCGAACACACTCCGTGCTGGTCGCCTTCAATCACTTGACGCACCATCAGAACAATTCTTCCGCGTAGGTGTTGATCTTTTAGGCCATTTTCCTACGTCTGCTTCGGGAAACAAGTGCATTGCTGTAGCAACAGACTACGCCACCCGATATGCAATCACACGGGCTCTTCCGACAAGCTGTGCAACCGATGTCGCCGACTTCCTCCTAAAGAACGTCATCCTTCACCGCGGCGCCCCTCGACAGCTCCTCACCGACCGAGGCCGTTACTTTCTTTCTAAAGTTGTCAATGACATTCTACACTCGTGCGCGACTAAACACAAACTTGCTACTGCTTACCATCCACAAACGAACGGTCTAACTCAGCGCCTTAACCGCACTCTGACTGACATGCTGTCCATGTATGTCTCCGTTGACCATCGCGACTGGGACGTTGCGCTGCCGTTTGTCACTTTCGCCTATAATTCGTCTCGCCATGATACCGCAGGCTTCTCTCCATTCTTCCTCTTGTTTGGCCGCGACCCTACGCTATCTTTCGACACCGTTCTACCTGCTAGTCTGAATTCCACATCCGAGTACGCCCGTGAAGCAATACTCAAAGCACAAGAAGCACGCCATATTGCCCGACGTCGACTTGTGGAGTCGCAGGACAATCAGCGGCGCTTATATGACGCCCGCCATCGTGCCGTCCATTACACACCGGGCGCCCTGGTTCTCCTTTGGTAGCCGTCGCGACGCGTTGGCCTCTCGGAGAAATTACTTTCACGCTACTCTGGCCCTTACCGTGTCTTGCGTCAAGTAACTGACGTCACGTACGAAATCGCCCCTCTTGAGCCAACCATGGCTCAGCAACGCTTCGACGTGGTCCACGTCGCGCGTCTTAAGTTGCATCATTCGCCCACCTCTTAACCAGCACCGAACCGGGGCTTCAGCCGCCGGGGGTCATGTGACACGCTGACGAAGATGTTTTAATCCTGGTTGGAAGACGACGACGCTCTGAACTTCGCGCTGTCTACCATGTTGTCAGCTGCTACAATTATTGTAAATATCTTGTAAATATACGTCTGACTGTTTTTAACCCCGTAACATTTTCACACGAACATTATAACTATATCAGTTCGGAACCAGCAAAGCAGTGAATGCCGCTGATATGAAAACCGTAAAGGCCATGAAATGAATGAGTTGATGACAAATATTTTAACGAAACTTCGTCACTCAGCAACCTTGTTAACATTTTTGTGCATATGCAACAGCCAGGGAAAAATCTCTATGACGCTGTCCTTCGTTCCAATGTATTGCGCACGAGCAGCTGTCACCGGTCGTGTATTGTGAGTAATTGCACTGAAATTATAGTCGCCACAGAGAGAACACATAAAAAGAAGGAGTTCTGCAAAATATACATTAGAAATGAGAAGATACAGTGGAATATACAAATGCGAAGATGCAGCCTGATAAAGGGGAAAAAAGTGTCACTGGAAACAAAGTTCACTGCATGTATACACAAAACCTCGCAACAAGATATTTAAATATACATATTAGTCTCCAATAAATCAACGTATCTAAGCAAAAGTCACTGCATATAATGCGTCAGACAAGGCAAATAAACATCTTGCACCGTCACAGATTCACAGATCATAGAATCCCAAGGCTCGCCCCTCCTTTTTCCAATCTCCCCGATGCATCGCGCGCGATGGAAGGCGGCGCGCTTCCTCGCCGCTTTTCTCCCTTGTGCACACAAGACTGAGCCACCAACATCAGCTCCCCCCCTCCCCTCTATGCTTTGACTCACACATACAGCTTGCGGCGCGCGGTGACGATGTTATCGCCCTTAGACTTTATATGGAACATGACGGCGACGGCAGGAATGCGCCTGGAGGGTCCATATAGTTGCTGTCGCAATAATATAATAAGAGTACCCGGCAACTGCAGAGCACCGTGACCCATTACTTTCCGCAATATAAGAAGTAACAAAAATGAAACTTTTACCATGCGACAGTTCGCTGCGCCGCAACACTGTAGTTTATTTCTTTTGTGTGGCAGGGGCACCGAAGTGAAAAAACCCCGAAGGAAAGCATGTTGGCCATAATCGAATGCCTACTTTGGCCACGTAATATGGCAACCGAAGGAATATAGAAAACTTAGGACGCTCGGTTGACAGAGAACCATACGCATACTGCTCGGTAGACAAAAGACTTTCCGGAGAGGTTGCGATAATATCGAAGTTAAGGTGGCGCCCTCGAGCGAGTTGATGAGGACATTATACCGATAATGTTTCCGAATTCAAATCCATGACCTCCGTAGATTCTACGGCCTCCGCGAAATGCCGCGACGAGTCCATCGCCATGAAAACGCCCTTGAAACTTTGTGCTCAGAAGGAGCTCCTTGCGTTATGTGACTCCATGTGCACGGGCGCTGCCACAAAATCAAGCCCGAGTTCGCAATGTTCGCGCCCACATGTCTTTTCGAGTGTGAAAAAGACATTGTAGACAAAATCAGGAATGTGATTTCCGGCGCCAGGGATTGTCTTGGTCGGCGGTACATCACAGCACAAAAAAATTTGGGGGGCGGGGGCGGCTGAAGCCCCATGAGAATCCCCCCCCCCCAGGCTTCGCCCCTGGTGCACGCATGTAACGTTTAATATCAACTCACCGCTCTCGTATTGCACTAAAATCTCAAGAAATTAAACACTCGCCGTCCACATCATCGCTAATTATCGTCAATCAAAGCAAACAGCACACAAAGCTTCATTAAGATCACGCGGATTCGCATGGTCTTCTTTCTTTATGCCCCCTTTCTTTTCCTGCCGGTTCAAACTAGAAAAACATTTCGCTCTTTCTTTTTCAATTCCACAGCGCTGTTTTGGAGGCAGACATTTAACGGCTTTGGTGGTGAGGTCACTTGAAAGCTGGCTTTTCTGCAAAGGCTTAGTAGCCGCAAAGAAGACAGCTTTCAGCGGTCGTCCCCACCATGTTGACGTAAGTGTATAATCAGATGCATAATCGTACGCGTGTAACCAAAGATGTGTCGTCTTTGTGGGAGCTGTGGAATTAAGGTATGCATTTGTGATAATTCGCGTGACGACTCGCTGTGAGCTACGAAGCTTCCGTGAGCGCCGTATGAACAGAACCAACAAGACGTGGCCTCAACCAGTCGCTCGGCTCTTGTACTATAGTGAACAATATGAGCGGGGACACGCGAACGCGTGGCAAATAGCCCCGAAACCAAGTTAGCGCGATACGTGGATGACGCTGTCGAAAACAGAGGGGAAATGGGGGCGCTCTTCCGTTAACTGTTTGCACTCCCGTCTCGCTAGCGTTGCCACAAAACGGCAGCTGATTGCGTTTCACCGGCCGCTAGCGCAAAGGAGGTTATAGCATGCAGAGTGTGGCAATGTGTTACTTATGGTTTTGCGCCAAATACCTCTCTCTCTCTCTCTCTCTCTCTCTCTATGACACGTACGGAACGTGTGGCAGTGATACCGGCTTGATACTATAGCCCCTGTAATAGCGTTCACGCGCAGGAAAAAAAGCAGTATTGTTTTTTATGCCTACTTTTCTGTATCCTGGTTCTCGTGAACGGGGACAAGCTGCACGCAGCAGTCGGTTGAAAAGGTTTTACTGGGTGCTTGCGACATGGTAACAAACTTTGAATGCACATAAAAAAGTACCCCATTATATTACCACCAGCGTGCCCTTTTCTTGCGCGTTTGGTGGGCTAATAACGCATCATGGCTCCGTCGGCTTGAATGACGGCCTCCATTATTTCTGGCAGATATCCGTAGAGAGCCTCGACGAAGGCTGTGTCACCTTGCAGACGCTTCGACTCTTCTTGTACAGCTTCCCACAGTTCTTCAACGATCGGCAAGTCCAAGCAGAGCGTGGAAAGGTTAGCCCTCATATGTGCCCAAGCATGCACTATTATGTTCATGTACGCGCCCTTTGCGCACCACTCAAGGCGCATTATCCTTCGTTCATCCTTCGTTCACGGCCTTTGCTGTATGCACAGGAGACAAGTACTGTTAGAGTAGACAGTACCCATCCGGGTGTCGAGCATTCAATGCATATGGGATCATCTCGTGATCCACCCATGTGCAATACGCAGCACTCGTAAATCGGCCGGAGATTCTTACAATAACCACCTACACGTTTACTGACGTGCATCCGCTTGCTGCCACCTCCTTGATGTTCTGCGGACAGAAGCGTTTGTTCTCCATGCCCCACACTCTTTTCTGCTGGTCCCAGCGGCTCGAGAAAGTAGATTCGTCCGAGAAGATAAGATATTACCAATCCACCAGACTCCAGCTTTGGTTCTCAACAACGAACTAAAGCGAGAGCTGTTGTTGGTAGCTGTGAGAAGGGGCTCCTGAGCGGCGACGCGACTTCGGAATGCGGCGCCGCTTAACCCTCGCCGTACCGTGCTGTCACTTACATTTGCCAGGTAGAGATTACCGAGCACGTCCTTCGCACTTTGAAGTGGCTTCTCATTGACTTCAGCAACAATTTGTAGATATTGGTCCTTCGACGTTACGTGGGATCGCTTCTTGTGTGGCGCATCCTTAATGCGCCCTTCATCTCGGTATGCTTGGACTATCCTGTTGACGGTCTTCAACTGGCAGCCTGTCAAGGCAGCAATGTTGTCCTGCGTGTAACCTTTCGACGACTTCTTCCCGCTCATGCAAATGCACTCGCGACATCGTTAGGCGCTGAAACAAAGATGACTGTTAGGCACGGACAGCCGGGGTCTACTTTATAAGCATATTCCACGAAAACAAATAAAATAAAACAGGCCTATCAATGCTCAGCCAACAGCACCTAGATATAAGCAAATCCTGTGCACCACGGCAGGCTACGTCACGGCCGATCCCTCAGTAGTTACGTAGCCTGATAGGTCATCAGATGTGGTTGAGCGCGCTGATATGACCTCATATCATCGCTAGCGGCCGGTGGCACGCAGTAAGCTGCCGTTTAGTAGTAACGCTAGCGAGGCGGTAGTGAAAACGGTTAGCGGAACCGCGGTGCCCTTTACACTTATTGTTTCCGACAGCGGCCGCTGCGAATCGCCCCACGACAGGTTCGAGGCTGTTTGGTTCGAAAGGTTCGAGGTGTTCGCGTGTTCCCGCTCATATTGCTCACGATAGTACACTCGTAGATTGGGCATTCCAGATGTCGCCTCAAGAGAACTTCTGTGAAACATGATTCCGATATTGCAGTCCACTGTGCCAAACAACTCGGAGGGGAATGCGGCAGGCTCTTTAAGTCCATCCCTCAACAGGAACTTGCAATGTAGGCGAGGCTTCGGTAATACATATTTGAGCATAATTTGCATAGTAATACATTCCAGACATGCAATAATGCTTTTTGCTTTCGTATATAGCTGTTGCACCCACTATAACAACAGCGGCCCCCTTCCCTATACGAGCATGCCAATGGAAGAATTATGCGCAGAAAACCAGCGGAATCAAGTACATGGCATAGACCAACAACGGTGCGGGATAGATGTTCAACGGAATTTGGTGTTCATCTTATAGAGACCAAATCGCGTAGATAGTGCTGGAATGGCGAAAAAGAAGTCTTGAACCAATGCATAATCGGCGCATTCTACGACGTTTCTAAGAACTGTAGGCACGACTATTAGCGCCCCAAAATTTCCGTGCTCGCGAAACAAGGCATATGCGTTGATGGAGCGCTTATCAACAGAAACAGGTAACTGCAGGAAGAGAGAACGAGAGAAAGAAAGATAGGACAAGTGGGGAATTTAACGAGATTTGAGTATGCGGTTTCCTACTCTGTGACGACGTGGCAGAAAGAGATCAGAAAGACGGGAAAGTGTGACACGGGGCAAAAATCGCCGAACTACAGCAACTGTTTCATTTCCTGAACCCAATAACTATGAACAAATATTTTGAGTTTCTGAAACATGGATGGGTTATAGAAAAGGCCATGAGACCGGTATAAAGCCTCGGTGCTCCTGGAAGAGACCGGGATGTGACAAGAAAGGGTTGGGATGTAAACCAGAAAAACGTCTTCTTGGCTACCCTACGCTGGGGGAAGGAAAAATAGGAATAGAAATTAACTTTGCAAGCGCTGAATGGTGCCTTTTTTTTGATACGACATCTCTTCTTTTGTATGACGCACAAATTTCAAAAGAAAGAAAAGAAAAATAACAGCAACGGACAGCAGAAACGACGTACACGAGCGCTTGTTTATGTCAACTCTGCTCTGCATTTTTTTTTCTGCTCAAAACATTAGAAAGTAAATACAAAGATGAGAGAGAGAGGAAAGAGAGGTGGTGGCACTTGTGGGAACAACTGAGAGAACTGCAGTGCCTACGGAAGAACGCCTGGAGAAGGCTAAGAGGCCTCCAGCTTTCGGAAACGAGCATGTAAGGTGCATGAAGCAGCAAATGCGTGCTGTCCGCAGCGCCAACCGCTGAACGCGGGCCGTACGAGAGAGAACCTTCCGTGTTAACGATTTAACGAATCTTCCTAAAAGTGGCATTAACTGAATACAATGGAATTCTGCCCAATCCCTCGTAGTGATCATCAGTCACACCGAGAGAGAAATTAGATCAAATAATATTATTAAAAAATTAAACAAAACAAAACAAATAAACTCCGTGCGATAGATTACCGAGTTACGCTCGAATCCATTCCTTAGATAATTACTCATAAGTCACGCCAGCGCCATTTCGAACTAATGATCGCTAACGAAATGGGATATAGAGCGCAATGTAATGAAATGCGCTCGGAGAATACAGTGGCAACGCACGCTGAGAGAGCGACACGTATGTGGAAGCCACGTGCCGAGAGAAGAGAAAACTGCGGCGCTGTTCTCTGCTATACCACGCGCACGTAGAGCGTCGGCTGTAGTGTGCTCGCGAAAGGATTCTCAGCCTGAGGTGGTGGTACCGCGGCCATCTTTCATATTTACGAGCGGGACGTGCAAATAACCGCGCCACTGTGGCGGCGGCGGCGCCTCCGAAGCAGACGACAGAGTACGAGAACCTAATCACAATGGCGAATGATAACAACAATAAGAACGGCTCGCTCGCATCTGGAAGGCCTGGGCGACACCGATGGAGGAGGGAGAGTGGAAGGACGGGGGGAGGGGTGGACGCGGCGCGAAAATAATGAGAGGCGCAGAAGCATCCGTGTGGGGATGCGAACAGCGCGCGCACACACACATAAGCGAGAGAGAGAGGAAGAGTGCTCGCTCGCGGGGGCGCTTGTTATGGAAATAAGTTTGTGATTATCCTCGCATGAGGCTGGCGTGGAGGATGAGCGCGGGTAATCAGAGGAGTGCTGCCGCTGCAGCGGCGCCGCGCATGCCTCGAAGCGAAGAGCCAGGCGCCTGCCGAGTCTATAGCGGCTTGGCACCCGACGACGGTCGGTGCTGGCTGTGCGTGCGCCTCCGCGTATTTGCTCCCCGATCCATGGCGACGCCAACTGTGGGCGCGTGCACGGTCCGTGGCATCTTTAGGGAGCTGTCGCCGCTTGCTCTATATCGACGGATGACGCAGTAGTTGCTGCGGCCACCTTTGCTGCTTTGACTGGAAATGAGAGTGTACCAGTTGCACACCAGAGCAAATTTAGAGGATTTAACTTCCGAGAGACACCCGTTGGGATGACTCAGTGTCTATATATGGCGTTCTGTTGTCTGCGCTGCAACTAAGAAACAACCCGAAAGGATAAGAGGCGCTGGGATAAGGGATCAAAATGCACGCGCCATCTAACCCGATCCTGCACAGTAATATTGCAAGGTCTTCCTGTTGAACACGAGGTCACGGGTTCGTCCCCTAACTACTGCTGCCGCATTCATATGGAGGTGGAGTGCAAGAACACTCGCGTACTGTTAGATACGGACCCTTTTCCTGGCATCACTCAAATGCCCTGACCACATCCAATCGCCGTCGCATTCCAATTACGGTGCGCCGGGGCGCGTCTACCAGGTTACGGTACCCGTCACACAGGTTGGAGACCCCCACCTCATGCGCCGCACGTCGAGCTATTGTCTCCCCCACTGCTTGACTCTTCCCCTTAAGTGCAACGGGAGGCTGGCACGGTTCCAGATAGTTGATCTTGGTCCCGAGAAAAGCTGCTTTGCGGCTCTGGAAGGTCGTTCGAGAACAACCCGTCTCCTCCAGCTTAGCGCTTCCAGGCGAGGAGGCGACGCCCGAGGCAAGTCAACCATCGGACAATGCAGCCGTTGGAGGATCCCCGTTGACCGAATGAGTCGGCACCGGCACGGGCGCCTACCTTTGGAGGAAAACTATGACACCTTAGCTGGCTCGACGATTGGCCGAAGATGACGTGATTCCGAGAGACCGAAGGGGTTAAAGGCGAGAGACAGGGAAGACAGTTTTTTTCGTTCTTCTCGCCCCGAGCCGCAGCGTCCTATTTCCTGCCGGCCGTCGATGACTTTATGACTGTTCATTACTTTGTGTTATTACAGTAAATAATGTAAATAAACCTTCAGTTCTCAAAATCCTCCTCAACGTCGGCCGACTCCCGCACTCAACGAGGGAGATCTAATAGTACTTAGTAATTAGTATTATATGCACGTTGAAGAATTCTAGGCGTGGCAAAATAGTGTGATGCTTCTCTCCCAGTACACTGTCTCTCGAAGTTGACGTGCTGTTTCGGAGGATAAACGAAATAAATAAATAAATAAATAAATAAATAAATAAATAAATAAATAAATAAATAAATAAATAAATAAATAAATAAATTGGTTGGTCGGTCGGTCCGTCCATTCGTGGGTCCGTCCCAACCATTTACCTTTACAGCAGACAAATGTAAACGTGACATTCCTGCTTCCGGAGCACTGATCCAGAGCATATTCAGCCGTGAATACGTGCCAAACTTGAGACATAAATCGGGTAAAGCCTTTGCTCAAATACCTTGGCTGCAGCTTGACGCGGAAGACACGACTCGCCACGTTGTCACACGTTTCAGTATCAATGTAAGAACAATATTATCACTGCAACCTGCGGAATAACTGGATCTCTCTATATTACGCATAGCTGCCGAATGTTGTGCAGATCTCCGTGTTGAATATCGTCTAAAAATAAACAAGTTAATGAATATGGCAATCTGATATGCGTTACGTTACCTGATCCACACAACATAACAACTAGGTCCAGGAGAAAGAGTCTCGTGAGAGATAGAGAGAAGAAAGCATACAGGATTACGGCGATTCACTCCCGTTTCCCATTTCCCTCACCCTCAGTGTAGGGTATCAAACCACACACTCCTCTGGTTGACCGCCCTGCCTTTCCTCTATTTGATCTCTCTATCTCTATATCTGGCTCCCGTTGAAAGAAAAAGGAAAAAATGGAGATATCACATATTCAGAAAATGATAGTTTTCGAAGCCTATTGAGGGTATGAGTGCATCCAGCCTTGTCTAGGGTCGCGTAGAGTGTTACCAGATGGCCCAATGGAGCCGTGTAAGACGAGCAATTGTGTGTGTGTGCGTGTGTGTGTGTGTGTGACAGAGAGATAGAGAGAGGAACAAGCCGACGGCACGGGTCGACAAGGATGGTGGTGACGACCAGGATGGTGACGATGGCGGCGACGGAGACGACGAGGTCTTGCGGCGTTATCATGCCGACGGCTGCCAATCCTGAAGGCATTGCACTGGGCTTGGCGAAAGAGATGCAGTCTCTAATAAAAGCTGGTTTACTTGGCAGATAGCCTGATATGCTACTCCAAAAAACTGTGTAACAAATGTGATGCGCAGACTGATGCACTGATACATTGACACACACTGAACGTCTTTGGTTGCGGTCGTGCTTGCAGTGGTTAGCTGTTTTAGCCTTATTTTTCGAAGCCGTCAAACCTGGCACACCCGAATTTATTGCCGTATCTTTAGTGACTTTTTCTGACAGTGATGATTCCTAAAATAAACTCATTTGAGACTGAAACAAATGAAGTCCTGCATAGTTCACGGAACTTGTAGTTTGGCCGAAAAGTTTCCGGAAAGTTGGTTACCTTTCCACGAACGTTCCGCTAAATAGTCTTCGAACAAGAGGCTCTACGCCCGACGCGCTGCTCTGCTTGCGCTATTAAAAACGGACTCCATACAATGCCTCCCTTGCCCACGAAGCGTGCGTGCATCGTCACTCCGTTTTTAGAGTCCATATGCAGCGGCTTTTGTTAGCCTCGACCTTAGAGAGTGCGCTGGCCACGCAGCTGGCATGGTGCTGTCGCGCGATGGGCAGCAGTATCCGAAATTACACGCCCAGCTGCCGCCCTCCCTGGCTTGCTTTGCAGAGCGCAGCAAAAACGCGCGCGCGGCGCGTGTGCCGTCGCGCAACGAGCTCGCCTCTCGACGTTTCGCATCGGGCGCGTGCGGTACTTGGACGTGTCATTAGAGAGATAAAGGCGCGCCCCCGTCGGCTGCTCGCGCATGCGCTTGGTTCCCGCATTAATGAATGCCGAACACATAATTAGTGCGCACGGTCGGCCGGACGCACGCGGATGAAACGCGGGGGGGGAAGAGGGGCCACGCAGGCGCCCACCTCCACTCGCTCTCCTGCGTGCACCCTCCCTCCCCCCTTCCCCTCCCCGTGTCACCTTAGTGCCTTGACCGCACGTTGGGGGTCCCGGCGGGCGCGGCGGAAGTTCGAGGGCTGTCACGCTGTAGTTTGCAACAACGACGATGGGGGCCCGTACGTGCAGCACTCAGCTGTTATGTGTCTGAGACGGTGTCTAGCGCAAGCAGGCGAATGAGGAGGAGGGAAACAGTGCGGAGGAGGCAGTGACGTGCGAGGCGGCTTAAACGCGTCGTACTCTCCGGACGTCGAAAACAAAAGCGAAGGGCCGACGGTGCGTACACGCAACGAACTTCGAGTGGCGACGCTGATAGAAAAAAAAAAACGAAAAAGTTGAGATGCAAAATGAAGCCCCCGTAACGAAGGAGCGCGCCGCTTTACAAGACCCGACTCCGACACTCCCCTGACGCTTATTAATTAGTTTAATCACTGTTCGCTCGCAAACACCCAGGTTTCTTTTATGTAGTGTGCACTAGACACGGTTGTTACATTTTGTCCGCTTTCATGTTGCACGTAAAGAGAAGAGGGTCGTCAGAACAAACAAATTCTTTTTTTTTTCTCCCCTAAAAAAATGATCTTGCTCAGAGGACAGTGCGAATGCTAGAAAAAGAAAAAGAAAGAGACGGCGGCAGACAAAGACGGGAAATAAGAATAGGTTGCGAAAATTAGGTATCCAATTAGTGCTGACGAGTTTCCTCGCTGCACCGACCCAAACTACAGAATAAACTCCGTCCCTAATTTGCGCCAGTGTCCGAGGCCTGTCGTCGGAAAGAAAACGAATGAAATTGGGCTGCGAGATAATTATGGTCGAGGTTTTTCGTTTCGTCCTTGAGTGAAGCTGATTTGAGTGATGTAGAGCGAAAAAAGTACATAGCTGATTTGCTGCGAACCGACTAGTTTTTGCGTATTATCTCGTAGGCCGTCAATTCGCGAAATGAGCTTCCCGATTGCGAGGGCGAGGACAGAGGAAAAGTAACGGCGTATAAACCAAAGCCGCCAACGTCAAGCATTCTAGTCAGCTGTTATGGGTGGTACGCAGGTAGGAAGGAAAATTTTGTTTAGTTGAATTATGAAAAGAGACGCATTGAAGCGAATAGGTTATTCTTGACCATGGGCGAGCGGGCATTCGATGCGCACTGCATCAGCGAGCAATTTAACGTGTGTACGGCACATTATTAACAGGTTAAGAGAAGATTCACTTGAACTGCACATAAAATTGTTAAGGATGAGTGGATACACCTGATCGCGGAGGGTTTCATGATTCGTCGCGGTTTTTCGAGAGGCAGTAGCAACGCTCTTAAACCACAAGCATGACGTGATGCTGTGAAGTTCTTTTGGTCATGTTGTCTCGAAAGGAAATCTTCACGCGATCTACGTTCCTTCTTTGCATTCGAACGTCGCTGTCGACTCTCGAGTTGGTGTTACCGCTGTGTACAGCTTTGATAGAACTCAACCCGGCATTTATCAGGAACAGCTGCTCGTGATTGGCTGTACGGACGAAGAACTCCTTGTCGAGTTAGAGAAGGAGTCATTTATAAAAAGTGCGGTAAATGGCGACCATGTGTCTCATGAATATAGCCGGTCACATTAAAAAAAAAAGAATTAAAGCCTACTTCTTCAGTTGAGCTGTTCAGTTTGTGTAGAATATCAGTTGATATTTTTTGGCATGGGCACTGTAATATTACGTGAACTGTTCGAAGCTGTACCCCTCTATATTACTTTGGTCATATTGGGCACGAAAAAAAGAAAGAGAGAAGGAGAGGAGCAAATTCTTAAGTCTGAGAAAATGCGGTCTGATATCAGTGGATGCAGCACGACACCTTCCGATAGTTTCTTGGGGACCGTTCTGGCCTAACGAGCTGCGGCTGCACCCGCAAGACTGCATAGCACGAAATGCGATATGAAGGAGTGAGTCAGACTGGTGGCTTTTTTTTTTTTTTGCGTTTCAGAATGTGCTCTTGTGTTGCCGTTGGCTCTCCTCGACGTGCCGTTCCATACACTGGCGCGTTCATCACATTAAAAGCTGGCCGCAGAGCAGCAGGCAATTCACAAGTATAGGGCAGTAGCCCGGTATGTGATGGCCTACATAGGGTTGCCAACATCTCCCGCGTAAATGCATGCATGTAATGAAAGGCGTCCACGGTGGTTAGATTTCATTGGCATCTGTACGCTGGATTTGTCTCCACCGTTTTGATCGGAGCTATGCGTGGCTTGTCACATTTCACACTATAATTCAGGGGGGCTAGAGAGAAAACTTATTTCAGTTCTGTTATGTAGTTACCCTTTTTTCAATACCAAGATAGCCTTCTCTTATCGTGACAACGGTCTTGGTACGCGCGAAATGACGCAGGAATGAAAGACGGGTGGCGACGCCACTTTGAAGATCCCGCACCAACTCATCGTGATGTCACGGATCTCGAAGGCATGCGCTCCGGCATGGGTAATTATTTTATCGGTAAGGATTCACTAAATTGTATTCCAAAGGAGCCAAATACTGTACTTAGGAAGTTCAAAAAACTTTTTCTGAGCCCCATTTGCGGGCCCTAAATAAAAAAAAAATATTGGCATCCGTGACGTCACACTGACATGCCGATACTAGAGTTTCGATGTGAAATTCAAAAGAAAAGGAACTTAGAGTTTTGATATTTCTTTTCGAGTAATCAACCTATTATTGAGGAATTAACGGAAATAGTGTACCGATAGGAGATTTCACCGATTTAGTGTTTCCCTTTAGTGTGCCTTTAAGTTTTTCTTTACTGAAGGTTCGAGCAATCCCACCGCCATTTTCTGATAGCTTAAACTGATTGCGATAATGAACTGCATTTTGGCGAACAGAACTGGTTTATCTACAGTCGGTTTACAAGACTGTAAACCGACTGTAGATACGAGGCTAGGAGGAGTCTTGGAAATACACGAATTTTTTTTTTCAGTTAAGCATATTTCAGGGTGATCGTCTGGCTCTGCAGGAGTAGCCCTGAAATAAACAATGACCCACTATATCAGAAACAATTAGTTGAACAGTGAGAACGTAGAAAAATGTAGAATACCGATAGAGGGCTGCATGCATTTGCAACATTCCAAAAATTGTGGGCATTTCAAGCTAACAGAAACGACTTTATAAATCTTCCAAAAGATTAATTAGATTTAGACCCAACCGAATATAGACAGTACGGAGTATTGTCACCAAAGTATCTAATGTGAGTACTGCATGTGTAGTCCAAAGTACCGTACTTGCGTCAATGTACTGGTGTTAGTTTGGTTTGGTTTGGTGCCTGTAGTTATAGCACAACCCACTACGGGGGATTGGCCATGAATCGGGCTGCAGTGGGTTGAAAAAGAATAAATACGTAAATAGGATTTTTTTTTTTTTTACTGATGTGTTAGCGCTTGCTACTTCTTTTTTTTTTTTTTTTCAGGGAACGGCACCACGCGGTGGTCTTTCCCGTATTGCGTACAGCGCCACGGACAGCCGTGCGGGCTACAGATACGTACACGAGTGCCGCGGATACGCGTCCCGCGCGGACTGTGTTTCGCCAGCGCTGCGGGTCGCCGAATTGGACGTGCCCGTTCCCCGGGTTGGCGGCACGGCGGTGCATTAGGGCTTGATTGTCCGTCGACCCACATCTTCTGACGGACAGGCGTGGCCATAGGGGTCGGGGCACGCGCGCCCGCCTTCTGCGAAGGGTCGGGCAATTAACAAATGAGCAGAAACTCCCTCCCCCACCGCCACGCTAATTTGATGCCGGCGCTGGCTGGAGAGCAGGACTGTACCACATCGCTGCCCCTAGCGGCTCGTCTGCGTAGCGGCTCCACGGCACTGCCCGCCGCATTAATTACGCTTACCGCGATGCGCTCTCCTCGCGGCGTCGTGAGGTCGTCGCGGTTACGCGGTCGCCCCGCCACGCGCGCATACGCATAGCTTGCCACCGAGGTCGCCCCGTCTCGTTTCACCCGTCATCCGCGACGCGCTCGGGAGGTATCAAGTGAAATCACGGTTGGGCGAGATAAATATAGAACGGCTTAGCTTGCGGTGCTACTGCTCGGTGACGTAAGCGACGCGCCCCTCCGTGGTTAAGCGTTTGGTGGGGTTTTTCTTCTTGCACTCGCGAGGGCTGCGTGAAAAAGACGACGATAGATTCGGGCCCAGAGAAAGCGCCAGCGAATAGCAACCTGTACCGAGCTTGCCGTACGCGGCGCCTCACATTGCTCTGCTCACGTTGATCAATGAACAATGAGACACCAGCAGGGTATTTCATGAGCGAGCGCACTCGTTGTAGTCGTCTTGTTTGAACCATTGGCTGATGTCTTTCATTGTTAATTAGGCGCCGTGCGCTCATCGCGTAACTGTAAACCTCTGCCAAGCACCTTCTTAACAGTGATGGTGCTGTACAGATCCGTCGTCTCATCAATTGAGAATCACGAGGCCGTAACCTAATTTATTTATTTCATGTGCCATGCTTCATTTATACGAGAATTAAGCGTCGTGGAGAAGCCGGACAAATTGAGTACTTGTTGGTGGAAACATCTCCAATGCATAACGAACAAACAAACAAACAAACAAACAATATATTTAGCCACATCAAAACAGCGTGAGAATTATTATTATTTTTTGGCTGCTTAACGTTCCACTACCACAGCGCTCGTTTCTGCGATACAACAGATGGTGGAACAAAGTGAAAGTGTAGTTCTGCTAGTGCAGCTACATGCACCTACATCTGCATCAACGCAAGCCCTGTAGCTGCTGTGACAAATGCACGGGGTTATGCCTATTTTCTGAGCTGTGAAATAGTCGCACAGAATCATTGTAACGACACAATCATCCCAGGCATATTTTGGATTTAGTTGTTTGAGTGGTGCAGTCATGCCACAGAAAGTTTCTAACACATGAACTGAACACATGCGTCAGAAGCTGCAGCCACGCTATCTGCCACGTCACCTGCATGCATCTTTGTCAGAATATCTGCCATGCTATATATGATAAACTGCTCCATAGCTTTATCGTGCGTTTCACTTGAAGGTGCTGTTAATGCGAAGGTAAACGTAATAATACCTTCAACCACTTAGCTGTCACTTCAACCAAGTTTTCCCTGGGTTGAGCCCCACAGCTACCTTCCGCATCCTTCTACTTCTCCTTGCTTGTACAAATAACTAAACAGCTCTTTATCTTAAAAATCTTGTTTATCATACTTTTTTCATTGACAGGCATGATTTGAGGCCTATTAGTGCCTTTAGTAAGCGGTGTACTAGAAGCAAGGACACAGGCAAGTGCCGAAGCGCCCATCTTTCACTCCAGCGCCTTAACTCCGTCGAGCCTAATTTAGACTGAGCTGAGTTGAATTTCACCGCCAGGCAATCCGAAATGAAAACAAAATATCCGTCGGCTCTTAGCATTAGTTCATCCAGCGTCGGATCTCAGCCGCGAGGCTTTCAACGACCCCACTGATAGAACGAAAGAAGGGCAGTAAGGAAAAACCAAACGAAAAACAAACACGCATCGAAGGCTATGCATTACGGCAGAAAAAAAAAAAAAGGCAACGGAGCAAGAAGTCGCTCGACGCCCTTCGCTGCCCCAAGACCTCGAGCTCAGCAAAGTGCAGAATGCTGCTCGCTCGCCGCGTCGTCACCGCCGCGGCGAAGAGATGCAGCAAGCACAGCGCGACCCTGTCGGCCGTATAGCGAGACCGTTCGTCGTCGTCGTGCCTAATGCCATTCGACACTCGCACCGAACGAAGCCATCTGCTGGGCTTGGAAGAAAAAGAGAAAAAAAAAACGGACGCCAACCGCCACTCGACGCGCGCTGCTTTCCGGGATACCGCGCTACTGCTGCTTTCTTTTCTTGTTCGCCCCGTGCATTAGCTTCGCGAAGCGTATTATTTTTTGCCCCCTCTTCCTTCTCTCACCTTTTGGTCGCGCGGCATCTTTCTTCTTGAGCCCCCGCTACGCGTTTCTCCTTTTATTCTCTCCTCCGCGCGCGAGACAGCCTTCCGCCGGTCCTCTTAGCCTCCTCGGCAGCCGACGCGCTGCCGACATGCCCGCGCCTCCCGTGCTTAAAACAGCATTTAACACTCAACCCGCAGCCCTTGCCGACCAGCCAAATCCATTACTCTAATTACCATACAAAGAGCAATACCGTGTACACGCGAGAGCAGAAGAGAAAGCGCGCCGCCCCGTTGCTGCCGTATACTCGGTCGCTGAGAGCTGGCCCCGCCGGTCAGCGCCTCTGTATCCAAGGAAATTAGGGAGTTCCACTTGGGGCAAAAAGGCTCCCGCCGGTGCCAACGTGCGGCGGAAAGCGGGATGAAAAAAAAAGGAAGCCTGAAAGTAAGCATGGCCCCTCACAGGCCGGCGGTCCGAAGTTCTTCCTACTTAAGTAGGAAAGCAATACTTGAAAGCGGGCAGTCGGAAGACGGTCAACCGAGTCGCGGTCGTAGCAGCCTTGAGACTGCAATCTTTGGCGATGATTGAAGCGTGAAATGATGTGTGCGTGACTAACGTGTTCTGTTCGATCACAGGCGTTGACTATGCGTCAGAGCGAACGTGGTCGCTGGAATGGCTCAGTATATTACAGTATATTAGGCTCCAGAGCTCGACCTATCTTCGGTAATGCGCAGGGCCATCTACCTCCGCATTCTATAAATTCTTTCTTTTCAAGCCACTGACTTTCTTTGGCTACCACACGCCGCGTGTTGCGTTTCGCCTGCGACACGTGGTTTTGCCGGCGCGACTGCGGCGGGGCGGCAGACATTTTGGCCCGATCGTCGTCGCCGCAACACTCATCGGCAGGTGTTTCCAGGCGCGACTGCGGCGATGCGACCGCAAAGGATCACCCTCTCATTCCAGTCATTGTGCCCGAAACAGGCGATGCCAAAGCAGGGATCACCCTCGCATTCCAGTCATTGTGCCCGAAACAGGCGATGCCAAAGCAGGGATCATCCTCGCATTCCAGTCATTGTGCCCGAAACAGGCGATGCCAAAGCAGGGATCATCCTCTCATTCCAGTCATTGTGCCCGAAACAGGCGATGCCAAAGCAGGGATCATCCTCTCATTCCAGTCATTGTGCCCGAAACAGGCGATGCCAAAGCAGGGATCATCCTCTCATTACAGTCATTGTGCCCGACCGGCAGCGCTACAACAGGGTGCTACGAGATCGTGCTCGACAGGGTGCTACGAGATCGTGCTCGACATGGTGCTACGGCAGCGATTCGACAGTGTGCGTCACCATTAGCCCATTGTACATTCACGTGCTCGTCTTTTGAGGGGTTCCTTCTTGCCCTCAACTGCGAGAGTATAAAAACAGCTGCCCCCGGACGCCAAAAGGAGGGCTCCGATTTCTTCTGCTGAGTAAAGTGCTCTCCCGTCTCTCTACTTCGGTCAACCTGACCGCCAACTCTTTGCGATGTTAAAATAAACCAGTTGTTTTGTTGTTACCAGTCGACTCATGCTTTGCCGGGACCTTCGGATGCTTCCAGTTGTACCCCAGGCCGCCAGGCCAACGCTACCCTTGGGGCTTGCGACCCAGGTACAACCACGGGCGTCAGCGCCGAGTTCCCAACAGATCGTACCAGCGGTGCGATCCCAAACATCTGGTTGGCAGCGGTGAGATCGCCTCCGACTTCAAACAACTGTCTGCCAGCGGTGAGATCGCGACAACGGAGGCCAGCAGCGAAGAGATGCAGTTGACTGTATGCTGAGCAGCTCAACGACGATCCGGGAGCAGTGCAACGAGCCCTGTGTGACGACTGGTTGCCTGCAGCGGAACGACTGCGCGGAATTCCTGCCTGCGAGGTTTGGTGAGTGCGGGACTTTCTTCTTCTGAGCTTTGCCAGGCTTTTTGTTAGTGTCAGAAACAGAGCTGGTAATTGTGGTTGTCGTTGCTGCCGGGTTAGTTTGCGGCAAGACAATAGTAAGCAGTAGAGAAAGCAGCATTCAGAGCAGCCATGGATTTGAAGTCGTTGCGCAAACCGAAATTGTTGGAGCTTGCAAGAGAGTTGGGTCTGGATGTCTCAGACAAACTAAGAAAACCTGAACTGCTAAAGGCTATTCTTGAGTTAGAGGCTGAGGATGACGAGCTGTCGGAATGCCTTGAGACTATTGAGGAGAGGTCAAAAAGACAGGAGCGCGAACTTAAAGAGCAAAAAGAGAAACAGGAGCGCGAACTTAAAGAGCAAAAAGAGAGACAGGAGCGCGAACTTAAAGAACAGAAAGAGCGTGAGCAACAAGAGCGTGACCGTCAACACGCTTTGGAAATGAAGCGTCTTGAGGTAGAGATGGAACGCGCTCGTAATGGAAGTCAGGCACACGGTACAGGAGAACGCGTATTGTTCAAAATGACTGACCTGATGCGGCCGTTTAAGCTTGGAGAGGACATTGGTTTGTTCCTGGTTAACTTTGAGCGAACGTGCGAGAAGCAGGGGTTCTCTCGGGAAACGTGGCCACAGCGCTTGCTCACTTTGTTACCCGGCGAGGCGGCCGACGTAGTCGCTCGCTTGGATAGAGAGGAAGCAGAGGATTTCGACAAAGTAAAATCGAGTCTGCTAAAAAAGTACCGGCTGTCTGCGGAGGCGTTCCGTCGGAAGTTTCGGGAAAATGAGAAAGACAGAAGTGAGTCATATACAGAGTTTGCGTATAGGCTTATGTCGAACATGCAGGAGTGGCTCAAAGAAGAGAAAGCGTTTGGTGACCACGATAAAGTTCTGCAGTGCTTCGGGCTAGAACAGTTTTATAGTCGGTTACCGGAGAACGTGCGATACTGGGTCTTGGATAGGCCAGACGTTTGTACGGTGGCTAAAGCCGCTGAGCTAGCCGAGGAGTTTGTGACGCGTCGGGCTCGCGGAGCTAAGGATGGTCAAAAGGGTGAATTTGGCTCGAAGTTCGAGAGGCCGAAGTTCACACCCATGAGAGCAAAGGGGAACACGCGTAGTGCGGATGCGAGTGGAAGCAGTGCGACCGAACCTAAGGAGACGGCAGCAGCCGAAGCCGAACGCAGAAAGCGGTTCGAGATGAGGCAAGCGCGCGTTTGTTATACGTGCCAGAAGCCGGGTCACTTTTCGGCGCAGTGTCCGGAAACAACACCAAAAGTTGTGTTTTTTTCAATAGGCAGCACTGACGAGAACATGAAGCTTCTCGAGCCTTACATGCGAGACCTCCTCGTGAACGGGAAAGAGTGCCGAGTGCTTCGCGATTCCGCAGCTACGATGGATGTAGTTCACCCGTCTTACGTAGAACCCCATATGTTCACGGGCGAATGCGCGTGGATCAAGCAAGTCGTGGAAGCTCATAGCGTGTGTCTGCCGGTAGCAAAGGTGCTTATTGAAGGACCTTTCGGAACGCTTGAGACAGAGGCGGCAGTGTCATCTATGCTGCCACCCCAGTACCCGTACCTATTTTCAAACAGGTCCGACCACCTCCTGCGCGAGAAGGGGCTTTTGTTTGGTGAAGCTAGTGTTCAGGCCTTAACCAGATCGAAGGTTCGGGAGCTCGCTGCAAAGGCGGTAGTTGCGGGGCCGACGTTATCAAACAACGAAAAAGGGTCAGAGGCGCAGCAAGCTGATATTCCGAGCACGCCCGAACTGAATAAACTTGAGTCTGTAACGTTAAAGGCGCCAGATACTGGAGAGGAAACGCCCGACACGGGAAAGTTAGAAGAGCTATCTACTGATTTGCTCATCGCGCCTACGTCAGACGGACTTGATAGGTTGCTAAAAGTCAGCCGGACGGCTTTGATAGCCGAGCAAAAAAAGGATGGCAGCCTGGAAAACGTGCGCTGCAATGTCAAAGAAGGTATCGCCAGGAAAACTGCGCGTTTTGTGGAAAGAGGTGGAGTCCTGTACCGGAAGTATCTAGACCGCAGAGGAGTGGAGTTCGATCAGCTGGTCGTGCCTCAATGCTATCGTCAGGATCTGTTGCGCTTGTCGCATGGGGGTTCGTGGTCCGGACACCTAGGAGTTAAGAAAACTAAGGACCGTCTCTTGCAAGAGTACTATTGGCCAGGGTGTTTTCGGGACGCAGACCATTTCGTGAGGACATGTGACACTTGTCAGCGGGTGGGCAAACCAGGGGACAAATCGAGGGCGCCGTTGAAATTGGTACCTATCATTACGGAGCCTTTTAGACGGCTCGTTATTGATACTGTGGGACCTCTGCCGGTAACAGCCACGGGGTACAGACACATTTTGACTGTGATCTGCCCAGCGACAAAGTTCCCTGAAGCAGTGCCGCTTAAAGAACTCAGCTCAGTTGAGATAGTTAATGCACTACTGTCCATATTTGCGCGAGTTGGTTTCCCTGCGGAAATCCAATCAGATCAGGGCACAGTGTTTACTAGCGCTTTGACGACAACTTTTCTCGAAAGGTGTGGGGTAAAGCTGTTACACAGCTCAGTGTACCACCCACAGTCGAATTCCGTTGAGAAGCTCCACTCCGTCATGAAGCGCGTGTTGAGAGCGTTGTGTTTTGAACATCGAACTGACTGGGAGCTGTGTCTGCCTGGGGTGATGTTTGCTTTAAGGACCGCGCCGCATGCGGCTACGGGGTTTTCGCCAGCTGAACTGGTGTACGGTCGCTCGCTTCGATCTCCGCTTCGCATGCTTCGAGAATCATGGGAAGGTAGGGGCGACGACCCAGTCGTGGTGGAGTACGTGCTTAAGCTCCTCGAACGCTTAAGAAGGGCACAGGAGTTGTCAGGTGAAGCAATGACAAAGGCCCAGCAGAGGGCCAAGGTTTATTATGATCGGACAGCCAGGGCCCGTCGTTTTGAGGTTGGCGATAAGGTCATGATATTGCGCACATCGCTAAACAACAAACTAGACGTGCAGTGGGAGGGCCCAGCACGAATTGTTCAGAAACTGTCGGACGTTAACTACGTGGTAAGTCTGCCAGGAAAGCGGAAAGCACAGCAAGTTTACCACTGTAATCTGCTCAAACCTTATAGACAAAGGGAAGCAGTGGTGTGCATGATGGTAAACGTTCCTGAAGAGCTTCCGGTCGAGCTTCCGGGACTAGGCTCAGTGACGAACAGGGAAGACACCGGTCAAGTCATTAGTGACCTTATCAGTAAAGCGCCGCTGTCGCCTGAGCAGAAAACCGAACTACACCAGCTATTACAAGAGTTTCAAGGTCTGTTCTCTGAGAGGCCTGGTAGGACTTCTGTACTTACTCATGATATAGAACTTACCTCCCCAGAGCCAGTACGATCCAAGGCGTATCGGGTGTCACCCCGCCAGAGCGATATTATGAAGGCTGAGGTAAAGAAAATGCTACAGCTCGGTGTTATTGAGGCAGGTGAGAGTGATTATACCTCCCCTTTGATTTTAGTCGAGGTACCGGGCAAGGAACCTCGTCCTTGCGTCGACTACCGCAGGCTTAATTCCAACACTAAGGATCAAATTTATCCGATCCCTAACATCGAGGAGCGCCTTGAGAAAGTTAGTAGCGCTCAGTTTATTTCCACCCTAGATCTTGTCAGGGGTTATTGGCAGGTTCCACTTACAGAAGAGGCTAGTAGGTATGCGGCGTTCATTTCACCAATGGGAACATTCCGTCCTAAAGTGTTGAGTTTTGGTTTGAAGAACGCGCCATACTGTTTTTCAAGCCTCATGGATAAAGTGTTGCGGGGACAGCAAGAATTCGCTTTACCGTATCTAGACGACGTAGCGATATTCTCCGCATCCTGGTCTGAGCATATGACACACTTGCGGGCAGTGCTAACCCGCCTGCGCGAAGCGGGCTTGACAGTCAAGGCTCCTAAGTGCCAGTTAGCACAGGCCGAGGTTGTCTACCTCGGTCACGTGATTGGTCAGGGTCGTCGCCGCCCCTCTGAAATAAAAGTGGCCGCTGTGCGAGACTTTCCGCAACCGCGCACCAAGACCGATATTCGGTCGTTCTTGGGTGTCGCCGGCTACTATCAGAGGTACATCCCTAGGTACTCTGATATCGCGGCTCCCCTGACGGATGCTCTAAGAAAGACAGAGCATCAAACAGTCGTCTGGGACGAGACAAAGGAAAGAGCTTTTAGCGCCCTAAAGAGTGCCCTAACAAGCCAGCCTGTGCTACGATCGCCAGACTATACAAAAGGGTTCATTGTTCAGTGCGATGCTAGTGAGCGAGGCATGGGCGTTGTACTGTGCCAACGGGAAAATGGAGAAGTAGAACACCCCGTCCTGTATGCTAGTCGTAAGCTGTCCAGTCGTGAGCAGGCGTATAGCGCCACCGAGAAAGAGTGTGCGTGTCTCGTGTGGGCCGTTCAGAAATTGTCATGCTATCTAGCCGGCTCGAGGTTTATCATTGAGACGGATCACTGCCCTCTCCAATGGCTGCAGACCATCTCTCCCAAAAATGGCCGCCTCCTGCGCTGGAGCCTCGCTTTACAACAATATTCCTTTGAGGTGCGTTACAAAAAGGGGAGTCTCAACGGTAACGCCGATGGCTTAAGTCGAAGCCCCTAACGTAGGAATCAGCCTCAAAATTGTTTGTTACTGATGTTTTTCTTCCTGAGGCAGGATTTTTTTTTTACATATTGCTTTTGTTTAGTGTTTCAAAGTGATGATATGCTTTCTAGTGCAATTTTTCAATTTGTGGACGCGTTCTGAGTGATGCTAGACTACTGTAAGGAACTAGGCAGTGGTATAAAAAGGGGAAAGAGCCTGGCAGGGCTTAGTGAGGGTTGTGCCGTGCTTGCTGACTGAGCGGTTGAGTTTCAGCGTAGTTCTAACGCTTGCCGGGAACGAGAACAAAAATGTGAACTCTCCCGAAGTCACTTTGCAGTGTCCCGTGCGAACCTGAACGAGAGAACGAGGCCTTCTCTGTGCGCTGCGCTCAAGAAACGTCGAGGGACGCCCGACTTCGGTTATGAGCATCATCGAGCGACATCCCTCCGGCCAGCGGATGCAGTCCCCTGTCCATCGGGATCTCCTTCCCCCGGCGGGGCGGTCTGTTGCGTTTCGCCTGCGACACGTGGTTTTGCCGGCGCGACTGCGGCGGGGCGGCAGACATTTTGGCCCGATCGTCGTCGCCGCAACACTCATCGGCAGGTGTTTCCAGGCGCGACTGCGGCGATGCGACCGCAAAGGATCACCCTCTCATTCCAGTCATTGTGCCCGAAACAGGCGATGCCAAAGCAGGGATCACCCTCGCATTCCAGTCATTGTGCCCGAAACAGGCGATGCCAAAGCAGGGATCATCCTCGCATTCCAGTCATTGTGCCCGAAACAGGCGATGCCAAAGCAGGGATCATCCTCTCATTCCAGTCATTGTGCCCGAAACAGGCGATGCCAAAGCAGGGATCATCCTCTCATTCCAGTCATTGTGCCCGAAACAGGCGATGCCAAAGCAGGGATCATCCTCTCATTACAGTCATTGTGCCCGACCGGCAGCGCTACAACAGGGTGCTACGAGATCGTGCTCGACAGGGTGCTACGAGATCGTGCTCGACATGGTGCTACGGCAGCGCTTCGACAGTGTGCGTCACCATTAGCCCATTGTACATTCACGTGCTCGTCTTTTGAGGGGTTCCTTCTTGCCCTCAACTGCGAGAGTATAAAAACAGCTGCCCCCGGACGCCAAAAGGAGGGCTCCGATTTCTTCTGCTGAGTAAAGTGCTCTCCCGTCTCTCTACTTCGGTCAACCTGACCGCCAACTCTTTGCGATGTTAAAATAAACCAGTTGTTTTGTTGCTACCAGTCGACTCATGCTTTGCCGGGACCTTCGGATGCTTCCAGTTGTACCCCAGGCCGCCAGGCCAACGCTACCCTTGGGGCTTGCGACCCAGGTACAACCACGGGCGTCAGCGCCGAGTTCCCAACAGATCGTACCAGCGGTGCGATCCCAAACACGCGGTAGCCTAGTGGCTATGGCGTTGCGCCATTGAGCTCGAAGTCACGGGTTCGATCCCGCCCATGGCCGACGCCTTTCGATGGGGACGACACGCAAAAACGCTCGTGCTTAGATGTAGGTGCACATTGAAAAAAAAAAAAAAGACACGTGGTTAGAATTAACCCGGTGTTCCCCTCTACGGCGTGCCTCATAATGAGATCGAGGTTTCGAGTGTAGAACCCCTGAATTTATTTGTTTTTCTGTGCCTACTTTTTTAATTTTTATTTTATTATTTCTTTATCATTTTTTTTCTTTTTTTTTTTTTTTTGCTTGCTTGGACGCCGGTGGCCGCGTACCTCGCCGGAGGAAAAGGGCAGAGTGCTCGCCAGATGTCAGAGGTTGCGGGCTCGTGCGTTTTCTTTCTTTTCTTTCTTTTTTTTTTGACGAGAGCTTTCTTTTCATATTTGCCCGAGAACATGCGTGAGATGCGAAATAGACATCTGGGGACTTTCGGTGGTGATTTTTATAAGATTTTGGGAGTTTCTTCTGTGGACTCGCGCTTCTAATGTGCGTATGCCTAGGTACTGTGGAGGACGGCGCGATTTGATCCTGTGAAGGCACAGCTCAAACTTCTGTCCAAATGGGAGTATAACAGCCGATACAGAGTCCGTAATGGCGAAGTGGCAGTTGCTTGTAGCCAGTGGTTGGCCCGTGTCACTGTGACGCACGTAGCATAATATGGTTTGCCGCTTCGCCGTGCGTCTTGGTGCTCTGCCAGAGCCAGAGTAGTCGGCGACAGGAGACAGAGAGATAAAGAAACAAGCTTTAATGATAAGCTGGATATATCAGCCTGGCGCTTCGCCTGACATGCTACTGCAGATACTAGGTGATGATCATGATAGATACAGTGACAAACCCTGACTACAGAGATATTTACAAAGTTTCATTAAGGCTCGGGGCCCGCAAGAACGTCAGCAGCGCTTTAGAGGTGCGTAACACACAGGTGTTTCTTTTCCATGGGTTGAGAATGTGCCGCAGTTCCAACCTCCAGACCCGTTGAATATGTAGTGTCGCCTCAAAAACTGTCTCTCTGACGCACAGCGGAAGCAGTGTCACAGAACACGTTGCAGGTCTTAAGGGGCGTTGCATTCAAAGCACATTGGGGAGTCTGCCAGCTGCATCTTGCACTTGAAGGAGTTCGTGTAAGCGACGTTGAGTCTGATGAGGTATAGGTGTGATTGGTCTCGTCTATTGAGTCATCGCGGCATGTAAAAGTCACACAATGGAGATGTTTTGTATAGGGGTTCGTACTGGTGGCTTGTATCTGTCCAGAGGGATCTCTGGAGACGCCAAGCGTGTGCTGACACCACTTTCGTCGTGTCTTCTCTCAGCGGGACTATTTCTATCGACGTGCTGTGTCCAGCTTCGGCAGCATTGTAAGCCTGCACGTTGCCTTGTATTTCGCAGTGGGCTGGTGACCACTACAGCACGACGCTGTGATGCATTTCGCAGGCTTTATTGCATAAGCGTTTGATGTCTATTACGAGTTGTTCCTGCGTGCGTGGTGACTTCAGGGACTGCAGGGCCACTCTTGAGTCAGTGAAGATGGCCGAAGAGAGAGAGAGAGAGATAAATAAACGGGATAGAAAATGCAGGGAGGTTAACTGGATGAGCTTCGAATTTGCTACCCTGCACTGGGGCAGGGTAGCAAACCAAAGGCCCAAGACTTAGCTGTCTGGTTTGTGATGTAATTAAAAGCTGCCTGCAGTGCAGCTAGTTCAGTGTAGTTAAAGTGCGGTGACTGATAGTGGGAGAGATGGTAGCACTCGCAGACAGAATCCACGCACCAATGGCAGATGTAGGCGTAACGGGGCCATCAATGTTAATATGGAAGAGTGTACGTGTCACATGGGCACGCTCTGCGTATGTTTTGGTCCGCATTGAACAAGAACCTGCTCAGTAGGCTGCGAAACACAACAACAAAAAGGCACATGTAGAACCACATGAAGCAGTCACACACAAGATCGTATGGCTACTGGGACACACGGGGTTGGCAGGGAACCAAGGGGCACATAGGATAGCTCGAGAGTCCACTAGTTGCCGTGCGTCCAACGGCCATAGACTCGAGGAACCCACGCCTGTACATCGAAAGTATTGGGCCATTTCAAAGAGTTACAGAGGCAGGATGAAGTGGTAGCACCCACCGCACAAGTCCCTTAGCAGCGAAGAAGCTATCGCATGGAGACAACTACAAACAGGGTCGTACTCTAACCTTAACGTGCTAAGTAAAATGCACCCCACACTATATTAGGACTAAAGTCCTTGCTGCAATGAGAAGCCGACATTATACCATATAACATGGACATGTTAACAAACTGACTTAACCCCAATCCTATCACACCCAAGTGCGGAACAAACAATAGGAGGAACTGCTGTCCAGCGACCGCTGCTAAGGTCAGCTAGGTCTAGTGCGGCGTGCACAAAGGAGAGCAGAAGCCAGCGGAGCCCTGGACTGAGGGCAGCCGGCTATGCGATAGAAGACCTCCGGGAAAGACACAAGGAGTGAGACTCCTCTGAAGAATCCGCCCAGCCGCAGAACAACACAATTACTAGAGCTCAATAAAGTTTTCACTCACTCACTCACTCGCTCACTCACTCACTCACTCACTCACTCACTCACTCACTCACTCACTCACTCACTCACTCACTCACTCACTCACTCACTCACTCACTCACTCACTCACTCACTCACTCACTCACTCACTCACTCACTCACTCACTCACTCACTCACTCACTCACTCACTCACTCACTCACTCACTCACTCACTCACTCACTCACTCATTCTAAGCATGCAATGAATAGCATTCGAGAGATTGCCTCTCCTGGACTGACCCTTCTCTTATAGGCAACTTTCTACATTACTTGTGGAGAACCAACGTAGCTGTGGATTATTTGAACAAAGATTCCATAGACATTCATGTAGAATGAAACAAATGCTTGATTGCAAAAGGACAGAGAGAGGTCCGGTTGCTTGATAGTTGATTTGGGCAGCCTTCCCTGTTCAGGACGCACAACGGTTGTTCCTTTGATTCCCGCCTTCTTTGTGTTCGTTACGACTTGCTGTATAAGTTAAGCTTTTCTCATTTTTATATATCTTAACATCTCTTCAAGCTGACCACCGAATTCTGCCTTCATAAGAAATTTGAGTTAAACGTTACTAAATAATCAACCTGGCAGCAAGACATAATAGTACAAGCACTATCTGATTGTAATTTAAGTGACGGGTTAATCTTCTCGTGGCGCGGTGTTTAGGAAACAACGTCACAATGTTCAAGAATAGTACTTGTGGCCTCCTTGTGGCTCCTCGGGTAACACCCTTCATTTTGGGAGTAAAATTAAGTGTTTCTTTCCCAGGAATTAATAATCGAAATTGTGTTCTAGAGAAACACTCGCGAACAACAACCATTTCAACGACAACGTCAAAAAATATGCACAAAGGGTTGAGCATTGACGCTTGAGCATAGGCGCTTGTGGTTGAGCATATATGCGCTTGTACACAAGCCATTCCTATTTCAATCAGAGAAAAGACTCAGCAGGAATCGATGACAGTGTGCAAGACATTCAAATCAAAACAAAAGCTGTCCTTAAACAATGTAAACTAAAAGAAAAAAAGACGGCATTTACGTGGCTGTAATCAGCGCTGTGTATGAGTGGGAAGATGAAGCCACGCGCACCGTCTTCCTCGCATTCATCTGCGGCCCACGAGCAATCAGGCTCGCGGCGCCTATTGGGCAATTCTTTCAGCTTGAACGTGCGCTTTCAAGGAGTGCCAGTTGAATCTTCGCAGGGCACATAATGAGGTCTTGTCCGACTCGGTGCAAGATTCCGCACGGACTGCGCTGACTCGCAATTGGGTCTCTACTGAGAACCATGGACCATTCGGAGATCTGCTCAATCATCGCCGTGACTTGCCAGTAGGATGCGCTTGATGTCCGTCTCCGTAGGCGTCGTCACGCAATAGAACGGCATGAAGGCGTGGTCCTTTTACTTCCTGCCGTTAAATGACGTACGCTGTTTTGGTCCCACCTCGTGCCTCCTCTAAAGCCTGCTATAACCTAAGATTTAGTTTCCTGCTTGCTGTCATGATTAGAAAAGAAGGAAGATTAATGACAGCATTTTCTTGATGTGATGAGTGGGCGTTCACCTCAAGAAAAATTAAATTCTGGGCTCTTACATGCTAAAACTTAGATATGGTTATGAGGCACGCCCTAGTGTGGGACTAGGGATTAATTCTGACCACCTGGGGTTCTTTAACAGGCAGCTAATGCACGGTAAAGGGGAGTTTTTGTATTTCGTCCCCAACGAAATGCGGCCGCCACGGCTGGGATTCGATACCGCGCCCTTAGGCTTAGCTGCTCAGCACCAAAGGCACGAGGTCGCCACGGCTGGTTCACGAACTGTCGCATAAGGTTCGTCTGTAAGGTGCTTTTATTATTCTTTATTTTTTTCGTAAAATGTCTCGTAGCCCTCGGCGCTGGCAGTGCGGTGACACTGTTTTTTCCAACAGTCGAAGCTGCAAGGTGCCAGCAGTGTTCTTATTTTTTTTGTGAAGCCAGGTAAAATCACTAGCAAAACGCATCGTTCTTGAGCAATTGGTCCAAGTTAGACAAACAAACGTGAACACAAACAGAAAATAGTTACATACATACATACATACATACATACATACATACATACATACATACATACATACATACATACATACATACATACATACATACATACATACATACATACATACATACATACATACATACATACATACATACATACATACATACATACATACATACATACATACAGGAAGTAGGGAGTGACCGATAGAAAGGACACGAGCGGATATCTCTTTCGGACACAGGAGAAATGCCATTGGTTAAGCCCCAGCAGGAGTCGGAGCCAGAGGTATGCCGCAATAAGCTTCAGAATCGCAAGCAGCCAGTCTCTTGTCTCGCGACGCGGAAGAAGTCGGCATTGCAAAGTAGGACAGAAGCGTTCTTAGGGTCACAAGAATCTGACGATTGGTCTGTTCAGGAGACGAGAAAATAAAAGAGGGAACGGATGCGCGCGCGTCCAGCACCGTGCATTCCGACACGCCAACGCCTCAAGCGGGAACAACAGATTGTACCGAAATTGAATCTCCTAGAGGCAGCGGGCTGGCAAGTCAGCGGGTGGGACGATGGCGGCGAACGAGTGGACGCGGCTCCTCCATCGAGCCGCATTGTCCTGCGGGGCGCGCGTGCCGCCCATAGACACGCGCCCGTATTGCAGCGCCACGCGGTACCAATATGCCAGGCGCTGCGCAGCCAGCGCTTCTGGCATGCTCGCACGCCGAGAAGGAGTGGGCGGGGAAAGGAAGAAGACAGGCGGGGCGTGGCCCCGACCGCATGAAGGTCCCTGTCTACGTTATGCAGTCGTGTAGTGCGACTGCAGACAGAGTTGGCTGTTACCCTTCGCGTAAGGAACTGTGACTGTAGCCGGAGACAAGAGGAAACATCGCGGCGGAATAGAAACGCCGAGTAGTGTAATGGCGATTGATGGTCTTGAAACAGTCAGTGGTCGTCCTCAGGGGTTGATACGTAAAGGGTAACGGGTGGTTACCTTTTCACGTGTTGTAGAATAGGGCATGCGACGAGTGGACATGTTGCCTCGAGGAGGTCTCGTTTTCGTTTATCTCATACGTGTTGGTGTACTTAAGGGACAGAATTAAAGCGCATTGGAATGCCGCTTATGTTAGATAACCGGGACAAAAAAGTAACGCACGAATGTTGATGTCTACACAATGTAAGCGCAATTTCTCATTGCTCTTAATAACCGACCATTGCGTTGCGTTTGTCTGAATATAAAGCCAGAGCCAATAAAGGCGGAAACAATGGCAATAATTCGACTTTCGAAAAAGAACTCGAAACCAGCTCCCTTAGGCGCTGGGAAAAGCGAAGTATTGTGATTGTACAGCGAACATGGCTGCACGCTATCAGGAAGCGACAGAGGTGGCAGTATACGCGGTTAAACGAGGCTATATAAAGCTAGCGCGCACGTGCATGGCGCGGGGTGTGGGCTTCTTGCACGGTGGACACGTAGGGGAGAGAGGGCTGGCAAGACGAGTGGTTCGAACTGACTGCACGCGCATGCACGCACGCGGAGGACAATATGAAGCCCGCATCCATTATTCAGAGGCCACACTCTGTCCCACGCACCGGAGCGGTGCCGTTCTGATCCGGCTGTTATTAGGGGGGGTATACAAGAGCGGTTGCCATGTACACGCCTTTCCTCTCTCCCTCCCTCCACCTCTCTATCTGTACGTCTCGCTTTCCTTTCCGACCACCGACTTGTCCAGTCCGAGAAGAACGGCAGCGAACGGAATTTGTGCTACTCGTCGCCAGGCGGTCGAGCTGCTTCGATTGTCCTCTTTCGGAGCTGTCACCCCCGTCAAGGCGCTGTACATACTGTGACCGATTCTGTTGCTGGTTCGGTCGCTCCTTGTACAGGCGCGTCTTCCCGGCTATAGCTGTCACCAGCTGCTGGTCTTGCGAAAGACGCCATCGCAAATCGAGGCCTCCGAATGACATCGGCTATGAGGAAGCTGTTGCGATGTAAGGTATTAACAATTGCCCGAGTGCGCCGAGCAGGCCAATTCAATGGTAAAGGGCGATCGACAGCTGTAGTTAACCTTTTCAATTGAGACTGTAGGGGTTGAGCAGAAAATAATACCTATGGATTGAACAGTACACAATTCCGTCTTTCAGTATAACAACCGCGTGAACAATAAGCGTACGCTCGACTTCAATCCAATCTCCAATATGACGCTGGAAGTGAAAGCATGCATTGTGCACTGCAGCATTAGATTGTGACGTAATTATAAGATGCATAACCTCACAACTCATCGGCTGTATATAAATGCTCACAACATTGAAAAATGATACAATAGCCAAGCTTGTTTCATTGATGTAACGCTGGCGTGAAAGCTTTGGCGCTGTGGTGATGATAGACTGCATGCGCTCAGTATGCTGTGATATGTGAGGTAAAATTGAGAACCTGTAAAGCATTTTTCGGTGCTTATCGTCCTAGTTTCAAAAAGCAGTATAATATGCGGAAGGAGGTTTTTCGTAAGCTAACAATTAGGTAACGCTATTTCACAGCATTTACGGCGACAAAGGCGTACTTTAGGCGTTAGTGACAATAGTCTGACAGGCCCAGGCCTGTTATAGAAGACAGTTTTCGTAATAGCAATTACCCTTACATTCTACAGCTGGACACCTTCCTTTGAATCCTTAGTGCCTCTAACGAGGGATTGACAAAGCAAATAAGCTTTGAATGGCTCCATTGGTGACAAGAGTCCTTGCAAAATACAATTTCATAAGAACGATACCACTACATCATCTTTAACATATGTCGATACATGTAAGGGGTGCTGGCTACCCCTTTGCACGTGAACGTTACATAATAAAAAATGCAAGCACAATGCCTGTTATTTGCAATGATCTTTAATATTGAGGGAATGAGAGTGCATCTGCAAGTGAGACGCCATTCTACTGCATTTAAATACCTTATCAGATGAGAACCTACTAGAAAAAGAATTGACTCGCCATTCCGACCCTCCGAAAGTGGATGGCCAGTGAAGCTGTTAGAAAGCCAATAAAATGCCGTCAAAGGGGATATGAAATGTTTTACCGTTCTGCCTAGCATGACACCGTTGTTGAGCATTACGATTTTTCGCTTTTCGACGCTCATCGTATTCACTCTGCTCTTCGAGAGTCTTAACTTTGCATGGTCTTGAGATAAACTGAATGAGTTGCTAGGCCGGTCTCCCTTTTATATATGAAGTTTGGCCACGTCACTCATTTATTTGTATGCGGCTGTTGCCCCTTTCCCACCCGAGCAGTTTACGTAACCGTAATCTTTAGCGGGAAACACACGAAAGGAGTAGGAACGTGCATTGTTCACAGGTGCCTTATCATCCATCATGTGGTTTTGACGCTTGTTTTGCTTTCCTTTATTGAAATGAACACTGAACTATGTGTTGTACGCCTGATTCCAAAGGAGATATGCACTTTCTCTCGGTTGTTCAAAATTTTTTTTTTTTCTGACGGACGCGAAAAATCGCTACCAACTAGAGGCTAACAGCTACTCTGTAAAAAGAATCAGTTTCTGCATTAGTGGCAGAGCAGGATACGCTCCCGTATAAGCGAAGATTCGTACTTCACTTGTCTAATCTAGCGTAGGTTGTAGAAGCGAGTTCTTGCTCTACCTAACTTCCCCAACTTTATCCTTTCCTTCTTCTCTCCATCTCCACTACTGATAGGCGTTGCAGTAAATGAAAAGGCTACGTTTTAGTTATGTCACCTGACCTTCAAGCTGGATGGTCAGGTGAGAAATCAGATGGTATTCTCACACAGCCTGTGCCACTAAATCTTGATTCGTAACCATCACTCACTTGCTTCGGATATAATATCCGGCGTGCCTAAGTCAAGGCTCACCCATGCCGCGGTTCACTAAAATGCCATCTGATGAAAGGACGAGGGCGACTGACAAATGAAGCCAAATCACTATGCTGCTGCGAGTGAAGATTTTTAGGCTAGTTGGTTCGTTGCTTTAATTGAGGTAATAGCACCGGATTCATACGGACAAGAAAGATGACAGGACGCGCGCTATTAGCTGATTTTATTTCAGAAGAGCATAGTACTTACATATATATTTGGTACATACGGACAAAACGAGTAGAAGTAATTGCACGTACAACCCAACATTTCTCAGACAAATAATTTTTCATACAGCAATTGATCAATAGCAATTTCTCTGAAGATGTCTCGCTTCAGAAAGTCAAAGCGGAAGAAAGAACGTTGTGCTCTATATTTAACCTTTCCCAAATGGCGAAACGCATTGTAAATAGTGAGGACTTTCATTTAAAAGTCATGCTTTCTGTGAAGACTCACAAATTAGAATGGCCATACGGGGCGATTGCTTTCGAAGGAAATGCATGGTAGAATGCGCTAGTAAGTTTTCTGCAAGTTAAGCTTAGCTTGTTCCCAACTGACGTCCCTTTCCTGGAGAGAAGCTCAAATTGGGTAGTGTAGTACCTAAGGAACAATCAAAACAAAGCAATGTGACCCTGCTCTATCGACGTTAACGATTTGCGCTACTCCACGCCTCAGGCTGCCCTATTACGATGTATTGCAGCTCGCACAGATGCCTATGGCGGAATCGGGTTCGAAACTTGCAAACAGGCATTTCGTCCAGCGGGTTCCTAGAGCTTCTAGCGTTTTACCTAAGGTCAACCTATGTTGAATGGGATGGGCTCATCTATCTTCAGAAGGAAGGCGTTTGTATCGGGTCATGCATAGCCCCTGCCTTGAGCGACCTGTTCCTCGCCCGCCATGACTGACGTTAAAAAGAAAAAAACTCGCGACGCTAAAGATTTTAAAAACTTTTAAGTATGTGGACGACTACTTAGTACTGTATGAGTTAAATTCAAATAACACTGAAATAGTGAATGACGTGGTTGCCGTGTTTAATGAATGCCTTACAATCTAGCTATTACGCATGAGTTACTAATAATAACGCCATCCGCTATTATACATCAAACTAATTTTGATGGCTAATCATTGTTCTTGAGAATATTACACTCGGGGAAAAAAAATGCTGCTTTCGCATGCCTCGTCACATTCAAAGCTGGTGAAGCGAGTAATCGCAAACCTATGTTTTGTGAATGCGATCCGCAGATCATGCCCCCACCGGATGCCTGGGAGGTTTCTGAGACAAAAAGAGCGGCTGCTGGAAGCAGAGTGCCCTGTTTACGTACTTTAGTCAGTAACGGAAAATGCGCATAAAAAAAAAAGAAAGAACTAAGGGAACCAGGTGGCACGTGCAAGCGCATTCTCTAAAGCAGAAAGAAGGTGGTTATACCTTACATGCATGGGGTATCACATTGTTTAAAGAACGTGGCCCGACAAAATGGAAGTGCGCGTCGTATTTTCAGCTCCGCAAAAGCTATCAAGCATATATGTAAGGCCACCGATCCGTTTAGAAAGACTGGCGGAGGATGAGCGAAGGATCTCCGGCCGCCGTTTGCGCACTGCGCACAAAGTGTCGTGTATCGCTTCCCTTTCTCGTGCGGAAAAGTGTGCATAGGGCAGACAGGTAGATGCCTGAACGACAGGTTAAGGGAACATAAGCAAAAACTGAACTGTTATCGAGATGGGCATGTCTCTGTGCACTGTGACGATTGCGGGTGTAAACCATTGTTTAAGAATGGATCCGTCACGTTTAGAAATACGGATAAGGATACGCGAGAAATTGTAGCGACAAGCTTGATTGCAAAAGAGGGTGCTAACAGCGTCAGCGACCCATCGATTATACTGCGCAGATGAGAAATTGCCTATCTGTAAAATGTTGGTTTGCGCGTGCGAAAACTTCTCGTTCTGCCGGTATCAGTAACGTGGTCTTCTGAAATAAAATCAGCTGATAGCGCACGTCTTGTAATTTTTCTTGTTCGTGTGAATCCAGCTCTATGACCTCAATTACTACTATACTGATGGCGGCATATCAAATGATTACAGATCCCTTCTCAGCGAACTGGTATTTCGGCGAGGGCTTGCAAAGCCACCCCGAGACACCGAGCTTCTATTGTGCCGTGGGTACCGTCATGCACTAATTATTTTCCCCCTTGTTTTCGGAGCCGTTTCTTTGCCTCCACGCAAGGAAGCAAAGAAATGAGAGGTGCGCCACCTGAAGATGGGCGATCACGAGCAAAACAATGACGGCAATCACACAGGAAAGGAATGGATAGAATAGGCAGGAATAAATTAGACGTCTCCGCGCCGCACCGGGAAGGCGGAAATTAAGACCTTCCTGCGTGTGTCACCTTTCGCTCCGAGAAGCCACTCAATTCGCAGCAAAGGAAGTCGCGCGCCTCGGAGTAAGAGCGAGAGAAAGATACGCCACACCGCGCGACACAGGGGGGAGAGGGGCGGGCGTCGCTCGGGAACAATGGCTCGAGAGAGGCGACGGCAGGACGGGGGTTGGGCGGCGCCAGGGAAGGGCCAAGGTGTAGGAGGTAACACGGCGGCCGGCCGAGCTCTGTTTTGTTGTCCCGACAACGGCGCGCGCCGGCACGACGACGGGTCCGGAGGCGCCAGGAATCCAATCAAGTCGCGATTGTGCAAGTCCGACCGGGTCTGTCCGGGAAAACAATGCCTCGCGTCACCACCATGCACGCCACGATGACGTGCAGGACCATATGAACTCTTCTTGGCAAACGAAAGTGGGGAATCTCGGTCCCAGCAATGAAGGTGGGGATGGCGCGGCAAGGCGTGTGTGAGCGAACGTGTGTGTGCGCGAACGTGTGTGTGCCTGTGTGTGAGAGAAGGAAAGATAGCATGTGTGACTATATGTGGGTGAACCAGTGTGCGCGCACATGCGTGTCTAATAAAAAAGTACGTGTGTGCGTAAGTGGGAATGTGTGTGTGTATGTGTGCGTGTGAGAGAGAGAAAGAGAGAGAGAGGGAGGGAGGGAGAGGGGGGGGGGCAGACAACGCGCGCTTATGCGTTTTTGGTGAGAAGCGTGCCTTCGTGCGCGTTTGTTTCCTCCAGGACATTTGTGGCTCGTTTGCGTGCATGCGAGGCCTTTGGGTTCAGGGTGCTGAAACACGGTGACGACCAGCTCCTTCGCGGGCTCCGCGCATTCTGCAGGCGGAGTGACAGAAGGTCGGGAAAAGAAACGGCGGAGTATGGAAGGGGCAAAAAAGAGGGCCGGTGCTGCTTGTTTGGGATTCCCGCGTCAAGTCGGAACAAAAGAGGGTAAAGTGACGGCCGCCGCGAGATAAGGAGAAAGCAGCTTGCGCGCCGCCCTGCCTCGTTATTTTCGTCGCGTGCGCGCGCCAGTGAAATTGCTTTGTCAAGAGATGCGGGCGAAAGCTTCAGCAGTGAAACGGCGCAAACGAGCGGCCCTGCCCACAGAGACAAAAGAAGGAAAATAGTAAAACAATAATGAATGAAACAATAGTGCCAAGAAAAATAAAGAAAGAAAGAAACAAGGGCGCACCACCGGACTCCACGCGCGTACGTCGCATTCAGTGCTTGTCCTCCGCCCTTGCAGGGCAGCACGGGGGCACGGAGGTGGGGTAGCGGAAAGGGGAGGACGGGGGACTCTTTTTGTTTTTACAAAATAAGGAAATGTGACTCTTTTAGACGTATAATTACTCTTCTAATTACGCGCCTTATTGTACGAGCCGGGCGCACAATGTGCACGCCTTAATGACACGGCCGTTCGGTGACGGCCGCGCTCGGAGGAGCTCGGGAGCCCGTAGCGGAGGCCGCGTGTTCGCCGGGGCTCTAATTATGGTTGCCATTGTGAAGCTCGAAAATAATGAAGGAAAGATGAAGCGGCGTAATTGGCTCGCGCTGCTGTCAAGTCCGTCAGCGCACCACGCGCGTTTTGCTGTATGCCGCGCCTGCGGGCGAACGGGGCCTGTCCGGAGGACGGCGATGCGATTTTCTGTTCTCGGGGAAAAAAAGTGGCATCTGATGTTCCTGTCAGGATTCTTGTCCTATTTGAGCGCGTCTTATTAGGCGACAGGGATGGCCGAGTCGGTGGTAAGCGCTTTTGGTGGCTTGACCACAGTACAATTATTTTCTATCCCTCTTTCTTCATGAAGTGGCCTACTAGACTGGCAACACAGATAAATGGAAATGAATAAACGATGATAAAGCTTCAGTGTATTGACGTAAAATCGTTCCAGATCCGCAAGAATGGCGCTATTTGGAATTGGACTGATTTTCTCCGCTGGAGGATGGCTTAGCGCACGCGGTATGCGGCGTGCGTTCGCGCCGCATACCGCCAACTACCCCGGTCATGTGCTGATTGTGGCCATGTTGTCCCTGCAAACTTCTTAATCTCATCCGTCCACCTAACTTTCTGCCGCCCCCTACTACGCTAACATTCTCTTGGAGTCCAGTCCGTAACCCTTAATGACCACCGGCTACCTTCCTTCCTCATTACATGCCCTGCCCATGCCCATTTCTTTTTCTTAATTTCAACTGGGCATGGGCATGGGCACTACATGAATCATCATCATCATCATCAGCCTGGTTACGCCCACTGCAGGGCAAAGGCCTCTCCCATACTTCTCCAACTAACCCGGTTATGTACAAATTGTGGCTATGTCGTCCCTGCAAACTTCTTAATCTCATCCGCCCACGTAACTTTCAGCCGCCCTCTGCTACGCTTCCCTTCCCTTGGAATGCATTCCGTAACTCTTGATGACCATCGGTTATGTTCCCTCCTCATTACGTGTCCTGCTCATGCCCATTTCTTTTTCTTGATTTCAACTAAGATGTTCCCTCACCCAATCTGCCCTTTTCTTATCCCTTAACTTTACATCTATCATTCTTCTTTCCATAGCTCGTTGCGTCGTCCTCAATTTAAGTAGAACCCTTTTCGTAAGCCTCCAGGTTTCTGCCCCGTACGTGAGTACTGGTAAGACACAGCTGTTATAAACTTTTCTCTTGAGGGATAATGGCAATCTGCTGTTCATGATCTGAGAATGCCTGCCAAACGCACCTCAGCCCATTCTTATTCTTCTGATTATTTCAGTCTCATCATCCGGATCCGCAGTCACTACCTGTCCTAAGTAGATGTATTCCCTTAGCACTTCCAGTGCCTCACTACCTATCGTAAACTGCTGTTCTCTTCCGAGACTGTTAAACATTACTTTAATTTTCTGCAGATTAAATTTTAGTCCCACCCTTCGGCTTTCCCTCTCTAGGTCAGTGAGCATGCATTGCAGTTGGTCCCCTGAGTTACTAAGCAAGGCAATATCATCAGCGAATCGCAAGTTACTAAGGTATTCTCCATTAACTCTTATCCCCAATTCTTCCCAGTCCACGTCTCTGAATACTTCCTGCAAACGCGCTGTGAATAGCATTGGAGAGATCGTATCCCCTTGCCTGACGCCTTTCTTTATTGGGATTTTTGTTGCTTTCGTTGTGGAGGATACGGTGGCTGTGGAGCCGCTATAGATATCTTTCAGTATTTTTACATACGTCTACACCCTGATTCCGCAATACCTCCATGACTGCTGATGTTTCGACTGAATCAAACGCTTTCTCGTAATCAATGAAAGCTATATATAAAGGTTGGTTATATTACGCACATTTTTCTATCACCTGATTGATAGTGTGAATATGGCCTATTGTTGAGTAGCCTTTGCGGAATCCTGCCTGGTCCTTTGGTTAACGGAAGTCTAAGGTGTTCCTGATTCTATTTGCCACTACCTTAGTAAATACTTTGCAGGCAACGGACAATAAGCTGATTCGTCTATAATTTTTCGACTCTTTGGCGTCCCCTTTCTTATGGATTAGGATTATGTTAGCGTTTTTCCAAGATTCCAGTACGCTCGAAGTCATGAGGCATTGCGCATACAGGGTGGCCAGTTTCTCTAGAACAATCTGCCCACCATCCTTCAAGAAATCTGCTGTTACCTGATCCTCCCCAGCTGCCTTCCCGCTTTGCATAGCTCCAAAGGCTTTCTTTACTTCTTCCGGCGTTAGCTGTGGGATTTCGAATTCCTCTAGACTTCTCTCTTCCATTACCGTCATCGGTGCCACTGGTGCTGTATAAATCTCTATAGAACTCTTCAGCCACTTGAACTATCTCATCCATATTAGTAATGATATTGCCGGCTTTGTCTCTTAACGCATACATCTGATTCTTGCCAATTCCTAGTTTCTTCTTCACTGCTTTTAGGCTTCCTCCGTTCCTGAGAGCATGTTCAATTCTATCCATATTATACTTCCTTATGTCAGCTGTCTTACGCTTGTTGATTAACTTCGAAAGTTCTGCCAGTTCTATTCTAGCTGTAGGGTTAGAGGATCTCATACATTGGCGTTTCTTGATCAGATCTTTCGTCTCCTGCGATGGCTTACTGGTACCTGCGATGGTTTACTTGTATTCTGTCTAACGGAGTTACCGCCGACTTCTATTGCACACTCCTTAATGATGCCCACAAGATTGTCGGTCATTGCTTCAACACTAAGGTCCTCTTCCGGAGTTAAAGCTGAATACCTGTTCTGTAGCTTGATCTGGAATTCGTCTATTTTCCCTCTTACCGCTAACTCATTTATCGGCTTCTTATGTACCAGTTTCTTCCGTTCCCTCCTCAGGTCTAGGCTAATTCGAGTTCTTACCATCCTGTGGCCACTGCAGCGCACCTTGCTGAGCACGTCCACATCTTGTATGATACCAGGGTTAGCGCAGAGTATGAGGTCTATTTCATTTCTAGTCTCGCTGTTCGGGCTCCTCCACGTCCACTTTCGGCTATCCCGCTTGCGGAAGAAGGTATTCATTATCCGCATATTATTCTGTTCTGCAAACTCTACTAATAACTCTCCCCTGCTATTCCTAGTGCCTATGCCATATTCCCCCACTGCCTTGTCTCCAGCCTGCTTCTTGCCTACCTTGGCATTGAAGTCGCCCATCAGTATAGTGTATTTTGTTTTGACTTTGGCCATCACCGATTCCACATCTTCATAGAAGCTTTCGACTTCCTGGTCATCATGACTTGATGTAGGGGCGTAGACCTGTACAACCTTCATTTTGTACCTCTTATTGAGTTTCACAACAAGACCTGCCACCCTCTCGTTAATGCTATAGAGTTCCTGTATGTTACCAGCTATATTCTTATTAATTAGGGATCCGACTCCTAGTTCTCGTCTCTCCGCTAAGCCCCGGTAGCACAACACTGCATATGCTTCTTTTGGTCTCCTAACTTCACTGAGCCCTATTATATCCCATTTACTGCCCTCTAATTCCTCCAATAGCACTGCTAGACTCGCCTCACTAAATAACGTTCTAGCGTTAAGCGTTGCCTGTTTCATATTCCAATGGCGGCCTGACCGGAGCCAGGGATTCTTAGCACCCTCTGCTGCGTCGCAGGTCTGACGGCCGCGTGGTCAGTTGCTTCGCAGCAGCTGGGGACTGAAGACCGGGGTTTGACTGTTTGTTGTGTTCACACAGGAGGTTGTGGCCAAGTACTGCACCAGGGTGGCCAATCCTGCTCTGGTGAGGAAGTGCGTTACCGGTTCTGGTCACCGGGATCAGGCGACACTCCAGGTCTGTTTATGCAATTTTATCAACACGCGGATTTTTTTAATCCGGTGGGAAATTGCGCGGCACTGGGATTCGAACCACAGACCTCTTGCACGCGAGGCGGGTGTTCTACCTCTACGCCACCGCTGCACACTGCATCAATAGTGTAGGTTAATAGAGCGCAACCCATTTAAAAGGTGCATGCGAATGCGGAGGGGTTGGGCAGGCTGTGCGCGGCCAGCTGTGAAGAACTTGACAAGCTGTTAGTACTCTCTGTTGTACAGTCTCAATTGCAATTTCAATTGCATGCAAACGCTGTGGCATCGCGCTCTCCGAGCTCGAATTCTGAGCGGACCAGTTCGCGCTGTGTTCACGTAAACAAATGCCATGCTGATGTCGATCATAATAATGATGTTGATGGAAATAATTAATGTAATGATTACTATGGAGACGTTTATGATGTATAGCTACGGAAGTCTGCGCAATATCCGAACTGTCTTCTGTTTCTGATTTTTCTGGTCTTGAGCATTGGGTAGCATTCTCTCCACATTATTGGTGGTGGTGGTGTAGCAACAGGCGGGTTTAGCCTGGCGATTAAGGCCATCAATTGCTCCGCCCGAGCCTCTCTTATAACATCACTGTGGTGTTTCACCACATGTCCATCAGGCAAGTGTCTCTGAAAAATCCGATGAGGAGACGTGAAGTTTATTTGCAGTCTATAAGCTCTTCGGGGAACATATTCTTGGATTGTAGCGCCATGTGACACACACACAGACTAGAAGAAAACAGGACGAAACTTCTTCCAGTCTGTGCGTGTCACTTGTCGCTACAATCCAAGAATATGTTACCGTACCAACTCGCCCAACTTTCTATCCTTCGGGGAACACCAGGTGTTGCAGGCACGTATGTAGAAGGGACGTTTGTTGCAGATTTTTCAGGAGAGCGTCTCTTTCGTCTCGGAATTTTGGGCACGACCACAGAAAGTATTCAATGTCTCCTGTGTCGCCTTTTGTCGTACATTTTGGAGAATTGATGCGCCCCGTTTTAAATAATCTTGCTGGTGTACTAGCAGTTCCTGTCCTCATTCGATGTAGAAGTGAGGCTTCCTCTTGACGAAATCTCTTGGTTACGCATGGCATATGTGCAGGAACCCAAAGTGACCCTAAGGGATTTCGAATGTCAGATTTCTTAACTTGATTGATCTTTGGACCCTTGACTTTGGGAGGATGATGGAGCACTGCGTATGTAAGAGCATCAATTTTTTCGTTGCCAATAATGGTAATGTGGGAGGGAATTCCCTGAAACTTTACCGTGAAGCCTTTGTTGCCGAGTTCTTTCCCGAGGGCTAGTGATTTACGTGGGAACTTGATGGAGGTTAGGCCACGGTATAGTTGTTGCAACGCGTCCTTTGAGTCCGTAAGGAGGACCTCATTTTATGGATTCAATGTCTTTAGTTTGCGCAGAGAAGCAGCTATTGCCACGTCTTCAGCGACTGTCGACAAAGCTGTACAGTCCAGACGGCCAGACCACGCACATCTCAGAGGGGGAATATAAAATCCAGCTGCGCAGCGATCTTCGTCTACTTTGACAGAGCCATGTGTGTTTAATTGGATGTGATTCGAGTAAGTCGTGTTCAAATGTTCCAGAACTAGTGACTTGGCTTCTGCAGCTGGAATGCATCTGTTCGACTGCAATCGTGGTACACTTAAGTTGCATGTTATATTCTCGAATTTGCAGGATGGGTATATTATTTTCTCTTTGTCTCGAGCAGCGTAACCCTATGACTCGAAGCGTGTTCAGCGCTGCATAAAAATGTGAGCCTGTTGCCTACACGTCATAAGATGGCTTTGCCTGGTGAAGACTCACTAAGGCATAGTAGTTGGTTCATGAGAGTCTGGGAAGCTTGAAGTCGCAGAGGTCGTGACTCAGCTTCGTAGAGCGCTTTTTTTTGTTCTATGCCAGCTGAGGGACTCCCAAGCACAGGCGAAGACCTTTTCTGTGTATGTTTTCCAAGCGTTGGTATTGACTATCTGAGGGTGACATCAGAGCTGGCTGGTATAGCTGAATTTGAATGGGTACAAGATTCGACAAGTCACTAACGTGCGATTTCTTGGCATTACCTTGGACCACAAGCTACTCTGGCGCCGCGTTGTTGATCACGTTGGGGCGTCATCGTCACAGACACTTCATGTGCTCAAGCGAGTCGCTGGCATACGCTGGGGCAACCACCCGACGTCGATGATTCGGCTACATACAGCGTTGTTTACAAGTGCCCTTTATTGTTTTTATGTCACCTAATGATATTTACATTGGCAATGGGCAGAAAAAGAGAAGTGCGACTGCTTGGTCTTTCATTTCCTATTTAACTCCTTACCTTGAAAATTTTCATCCCTATCTATGCAGAACGACGCAGGTAAGTCATTGAATATGTCTTCAGGACGTCTTGCTCACTTCTTAAACAGATGAAGTCCATCCTTCTCCCCGTGATGAGCCTCTATAACACATCCCGTGGGTCCCATTGAACGTATCCTTTTAAAGCTAAAGCTTTACTAACCGCGTCGAGCCGAGTTTCGCCGTCGCCTGCAATTTGACCTTCATTAGACCGCAGCTGCGCCGTAGCCTTGGCAACGCATCATGCGACTTGCAGCCGGCTTGGCGCATGCGCTTTCCGTAGCTGGGTTGCCGCCTGACCACACGTGACTCGCTGCGCGCCTGGCTAAGAGCGCCGGGCGGCCGGGCTCGCCTAGTTAGTGCGAGCTTGTCCATGGGTGAGAGCGATGCCGGGCCGTCTTCTCCACGGTGTAAGAAGTCTTTTCTGAGCGTTTCGCAGGAGCGGGAGGCTTCGAGCCGTCGTCGCCAAGCGGCGTCTCACCACCCCGCGGATATCGCCCGGCGAGCTGCTTCACTAGAGAGGTTCCGCAATCCAACAGGCGTCGCACCATCGAGATCAACGTAGCGCCAGCGTTCGCGCAGTGTCCGTTTGTGCTGCGACGTTACGCATGTTCGTGGCGTCTCTTTGCATATCTAGCACTTGCGCTTTCCCTGTGGCACAACAGACGTCGCACCGCCGAACGATGCGTGTCTACCTACCCAAGCTTCATCACAGTGATGTCTAGCCACCAACCGAGGCACAGCCGTCATATCTTGCTTAACGATGATTGTATACCTAAGCATAATCATCATCATCATCAGCATGGTTACGCCCACTGCAGGGCAGTGGGCGTAACCAGGCTGCACTGCAGTATGGATGCTGCACTGCAGTATGGGTTTCTCCCATACTTCTTCAACAACCCCGGTCATGTAGTAATTGTGGCCATGTCGTCCCTGCAAACTTCTTAATGTCATCCGCCCACCTAACTTTCTGCCGCCCCCTGCTACGCTTCCCTTCCCTTGGAATGCAGTCCGTAACCCTTAATGACCATCGGTTATCTTGCCTCCTCATTACATGTCCTGCGCATGCCCCTCCCCCTCCATTTCTTTTTCTTGATTTCAACCAAGATGTCATTAACTCGCGTCTGTTTCCTCACCCAATATGTTCTTTCCTTATCCCTTAACGTTACACCCATCATTCTTCTAAGCATAATAATTACGGCTAAATCAAAGGTTAACCAAGTGAAACCAAGTGAAACCAAGACTTAAGCAGGCTAAACCAAGCTTTCGCTTTGCATCCAGGGTTAGCTGAGCTAAGCCTCAGCCAATTTCTCGCCTTGCAGGCTAATGCAGTCTTATAAAATTTTATTCGCGAGCAGGCGCTTGTGATGTAGTATATTGCTCTACCCGAATTCGCCTCCAGCACAGCCCTTCTACGTTTCTACGATATAAGAGAACAATGCTGTAACAAAATAGACATGTTTCGGCGCTACGTTCCGAAAGAATGCAGGCATCCTCGCCGCGCAATTTTTACCTTACACACATATAATGATGCCAGAGTGGCGGGGGTATGCAATCATCATGTATCCAAGCCATTATTTTGTGTCAGAAACGGCTGTGTAGGAGGTTTGTCATATAGGAAAAACAGGAATGCACTCGTTCAGCTACTCAGTCGCACGGCCGTATTGAGAGACGGTCTCGCGGCTGGACGTCGTGATAGTCAGACAGATGTACTTCGACCCTGGCGCTGCTTAGACCTTCTCACTCTTTTTTTTTTCTTATTAAGTATTGACCGCTAGTTGTCTTAGGCTCTTGCTCAGTTCTACGACTACACAACCAAATTGGCGGTGTACGAAACGGCCCTTTTATAATCGGTTCTCATCATCGCTGCGTAAATAACGGCCTGTCAGCCTTTCGCCGGCGGCCTCTTTCCCGCTTCTACGCGAACCGCCGCCGTGGCTGACTCGTATTGCGTTGTCTTGTCGCCGCCGCAAATTATTCCGAGGGCGCACTCCGCTCAGAATCGACAGCTTTATTGCTTTCCCAATCTCAGCCTGCAATCCTTGGCCAATGTGAAGAAGAGCAGCAATAAACGCACCAAGCGCATAGAGAGAGAGAGAGAGAGAGAGAGAGAGAGAGAGAGAGTTAAGGGAAGCAAGGACCGCTGCTGCCAACCTCAGATTGAAGCATCAGCCGCATCGATGGACGCAGAGAGAAGGGATCAGTACAGGCAAACAGCTGGACGCACCCGGAGGAGGCTTGCAAGTCCACCCCGCGGTGTCAGCACCGTCCAGCCTGTCAGCTAACAGGACCGGATAGTGAAAGGGCGAGCGGGGATAAGAGGTCCATGGCGAGCTCGTATGTACGCAACAGCGCGCTACCCAGCAACCAGTCCCCGCTCCCCCCCCCCTATAGCCCCACCGCAATAAAAGCGCATTCCACGAGGGCTCGCGGAACGCGACGTCTCTCTTCACCTTAATTGCACGTCGGGGCGGGGAATGCGTCGCCGCGGTGGCCGCGCAGTGCCTGGTCCTGAGCCCGTGCTTCTGCCCAGCGTAAGTATACACGCACACGCACGCACACACCGGGGCACTCATTCGATTGGACCCGTTACCAGGGGCCGGAACACGCGCGTGACGGGAGCCGAAAGCGAGTAACAAATAAAGCCTGAAACAAGAAGGCGAAGATGCAGGCGGAGAACAAAGCGGCTCGTTTAGAACGGGTGGCGACAAGTTGCGACTCCTTGTTCTGTTCTTTGGAACTCGGCTCGTCTCTGTTTATTTCTTTCTTTATTATTATTATTTTTTCTTTTTTTTGCCGGGAGAAGCTGATTTACACCATATTGAATTGCAGGGAACGGTTGCAGCGAGAGCCGTGCATACGTGCCGGGACTTTGGACACGGCACTTCGCGAGTGAATTAATAAACGAGGCCTCGCGGCATTCTTCTCGAAACGTCAGACGCTTGGTGTCATGGCTCAAGAGAGCGGGTCATCGACGAGCAATCTGAAGTCTGTGCGTGTATGTATGTATGTATGTATGTATGTATGTATGTATGTATGTATGTATGTATGTATGTATGTATGTATGTATGTATGTATGTATGTATGTATGTATGTATGTATGTATGTATGTATGTATGTATGTATGTATGTATGTATGTATGTATGTATGTATGTATGTATGTATGTATGTATGTATGTATGTATGTATGTATGTATGTATGTATGTATGTAAAATCTATTTTGTATGGTTGGGACACAGATATAGGCATTATGGAAGACGTTTTCTGGAATTTCTCGCCAACAAAAAAAATCAGATCACACTTAATCTTGCTGTGAAAAATCTAAAGACTCAGAAATTCGAAATTACAGTTAAGTTTCAAGCTGGCTACCTAACTTCCTAAATAGCTACTCATCCGCTGTGGAAAAAAAGTCCACTTTTCCGAACTGCAGAACATCGCTCAGACACATGTGTCTCAGTTCGAAATCTTCTATTGCACGGCGCCTTGCACGCTGTTGCCATTGTGTTATCTCTTGAGAGCTAGCGACAACAACGACAACAAATATTGCCCAAGTATATTAATATTCTGTTAACAATAATGTTGTATGGCCATTTATATTGTGTAAGCATTTATATGTTTGTACGCAAACTTTGTGAACGCGAATGTCCCAGTGCTTCCTTTTTCAAATGGTTGCTTCCGTTATAAACGCTATGAGCACAACTACCACTTCAGAGAAGAGGATAGCTGGAGCCACACATTGGAACAAAGGTTACCTTAAATACAATTAATAGATGAGAAAGAACAATAAATGCTATTGGATGACACTTAGTTGGAATTTTCGATAGTGCGCTTCACAGCGTTTACACTACTAGTATTCAAAGAAAAGGAAGTTCGGTAGAGTTGTAAAATTTAGACGCCACACAACGTTCAAACTACACAATGCATTCATTTGCCATGACACTATGGCTATATACGGTGCTATAAAGAAATGTCGTGTATTTCATGAAAATATAACAAATGAAGTACCTCTAACGCTGTTCGCACCTCATGAACTGCCTTTTGCTGACGCTCCAACAAGCGACTCGGAGCATTTTCTCCGTTCTCACGAGCCAACGCTCAAAGTGGCTTTACGTAGCCGACAGGTAAGAGTATATAGGTGTGGCCGTCTTCGGGCGATGTCGGGAGGGTACGTCGAAGCCGCTTATTATATGATCCCGCCGGAGCAATTCTGCCGTCAAGCTTTTGATAGACATTCGTGGAAAAAAATATAGCATGAGAGTTATTCCAGGCAGTAATTCCGAACATTTATTTAATGGGCGCCTGTCTATCACGAAATCCATTAACACAACGTTTTATTACATCCGCGAACTCGCAGCAAATATCTGGGCATTTAAGCCGCGTCCAAAGAAAGGGTTGTGAATAAGGTGCGCGAGCCATGTTTATTCAGTGCGCGTTGATTCGACGACATATGACGTCCATTTCACTGCGCGATTGGCATAAAGTCGCGTTTTGCGGAGCAACTTGAAGTGTTAGAGATTGATATTAAGATATTTGATGGTGCTGGTGATAAACATTATTGAAAGGGGGAAGGGTAAAGGGGGACGTGGCTGAGGGATTGGGCTCAAGTAAGGCCCTGGGCCTGCTTGGCCTTTTCCGCGCAGTCCACCAGCTCAAGCTGTCGGTCGACGTCCCCGGAACTGAGCCAGGCTGTCCAGTCAGTCTCGCTGCTGACGGGGGGATGAGAGAACGGGAGCGAGGTGCATTCCATGGTTATGTGTGTGTGTGTTCCTATTTCTGAACAGAGCCTACATTGGTAGCTTTCTTTGCCCCCTGTGATTTTGTTTATGTACTTTGGGTGTGGGTATGTGTTTGTCTGAAGTCGCCGAAACGCGACCGCTTGCGTTTTGTTGAGTCGCTTGGCCGGTGGTGGGAGAGCGCGACGCCTCAAGCGATACCTATGGGCTATTTCATGATAAGTCTCGCAGGGTGCCTCGTGTCTCTCCTCCTCATTCACGCCATCCGCATGCGTGGACGAGGCTCGGCGTGCGAGATCTCGAGCCAAACTCTGAGCAGACGCGTTGCCGGGCACAGCCGCGTGAGCGGGGGTCCACACGAGTGTTTTGAAGCCGCTTAGGGGGCGTCGTGTGAGGACATGGTACGCCTGTTTGGAAATTCTACCGCGGACGAAATTGCCGATGGCCTGCTTGCTGTCGCCCATGACGGTTTCGCTTCCGCATGCATGGCCATGACAATCGCGGTTTCCTCCGCTTCCACCACTCGGCCAGCCGTGATTGTTGTGTGTTCTATCAATCCTCCGTTGTGATCCGCTACCACCGCGGTCATGAGTTCGCCGTGAGGATGTCTGGCTGCGTCTGTGCAGACCACTCCATCTTGCGAGCCGTAGCGTCGCCAAATGGCTTCACTATGGGCCTGCCGACGGCCTTGATGGAACTCGGGGTCCATGTTGCGGGGTAGAGGTGGGGCATAAGTGTGCCCCCTGACCTTTCGGGGAATCGTCATGTACTCTGTAACCTCGGGGATAGCCTCGAGGCTGAGCTTCCGGAGGACTGTGCGGGCAGCCGGGGTTAGCGAGAGACAACGGACTTGGGCTGTGTGGTGAGCGTCTAAAAGCTCCTCAATCGTGTTGTGCATGCCTAAGGCCTCTAGCCTTGCGGTGGCCGCGTGGTCCGGAAGGCCCAGGGCTGTCTTTGTACTTCGTCCGATCATTGTGTTTAATTTGGCTAAGTCCGTGGCTACGAGTTTGACATATGGTGTCGAGTACATGGTTCTGCTGGTTATGTATGCCTGCACAAGTCGAAGCAGATCGCCCTCGCCCATGTCGCGGTGCCGATTAGCCACCCGGCGAATGAGCTGTAGTGTGTAGTTGGTCGCCCTCTGGAGTTTCTTTAACATGATCCCGCAGCGCAGCGTGTTCTGAAAGTCTCGCCCCAATATTCTGATACTGGGGCGCTCCGGGATGGTAAGTTCTCCGACCTTAAGTTCAAGGAAGCGCCTTCTCCGTGGTAACCCGCTGGGACAGCTACTTCTGCCGGGCTTGATCAGGAGGTATTCGGACTTTTCCGGTGAGCACGTCAGGCCCTTTGACTCCGCATAAGCTTGTACGACGTCGATGCCGCGTGGCATGATCTCTTGAAGAGTTTGTGGATCATCCGCCGCTGCCCATAACGTCACGTCGTCAGCGTAGAAACTGTGGTGATGCCTGGTGTTTGAATCCGACTGCTGGTACGATCTGTTGGGAACTCGGCGCTGACGCCCGTGGTTGTACCTGGGTCGCAAGCCCCAAGGGTAGCGTTGGCCTGGCGGCCTGGGGTACAGCTGCAAGCATCCGAAGGTCCCGGCAAAGCATGAGTCGACAGGTAACAACGAAACAACTTGTTTATTTTAACATCGCAAAGAGTTGGCGGTCAGGTTTGACCGAAGTAGAGAGACGGGAGAGCACTTCACTCAACTGAAGAAATCGGAGCCCTCCTCTGGCGTCCGGGGGCAGCTGTTTTTATACTCTCGCAGTTGAGGGCAAGAAGGAACCCCTCAAAAGACGAGCACGTGAATGTACAATGGGCTAATGGTGACGCACACTGTCGTAGCGATGCCGTAGCACCATGTCGTGGCGCTGCGCAAGATCTCGTAGCAACTGGTCGTGGCGCTGCCGGTCGGACACAATGACTGTAACGAGAAGATGGTCCCTGCTTTGGCTTCGCCTGTTTCGGGCACAATGACTGGAACGAGATCCCTGCTTTGGCATCGCCTGTTTCGGGCCCAATAACTGGAATGAGATCCCTGCTTTGGCATCGCCTGTTTCGGGCACAATGACTGGAATGCGAGGGGGATCCCTAGGCGGTCGCATCGCCGCAGACGCGCCTGGAAACACCTGGCGATGAGTGTTGCGGCGACGACGATCGGGCCAAAATGTCTGCCGCCCCGCCGCAGTTGGCGCCGGCAAAACCACGTGTCGCAGGCGAATCGTAACAGACCGCCCCGCCCGGGAAAGGAGATCCCGATGGACAGGGGACTGCATCCGCTGTCCGGAGGGATGTTGCTCGATGATGCTCATAACCGAAGTCGGGCGTCCCTTGACGTTTCTTGAGCGCAGCGCACAGAGAAGGCCTCGTTCTCTCGTTCAGGTTCGCACGGGACACTGCAAAGTGACTTCGGGAGAGTTCACATTTTTGTTCTCGTTCCCGGCAAGCGTTAGAACTACGCTGAAAACTCAACCGCTCAGTCAGCAAGCACGGCACAACCCTCACTAAGCCCTGCCAGGCTCTTTCCCCTTTTTATACCACTGCCTAGTTCCTTACAGTAGTCTAGCATCACTCAGAACGCGTCCACAAATTGAAAAATTGCACTAGAAAGCATATCATCACTTTGAAACACTAAACAAAAGCAATATGTTAAAAAAAATCCTGCCTCAGGAAGAAAAACATCAGTAACAAACAATTTTGAGGCTGATTCCTACGTTAGGGGCTTCGACTTAAGCCATCGGCGTTACCGTTGAGACTCCCCTTTTTGTAACGCACCTCAAAGGAATATTGTTGTAAAGCGAGGCTCCAGCGCAGGAGGCGGCCATTTTTGGGAGAGATGGTCTGCAGCCATTGGAGAGGGCAGTGATCTGTCTCAATGATAAACCTCGAGCCGGCTAGATAGCATGACAATTTCTGAACGGCCCACACGAGACATGCACACTCTTTCTCGGTGGCGCTATACGCCTGCTCACGACTGGTCAGCTTACGACTAGCATACAGGACGGGGTGTTCTACTTCTCCATTTTCCCGTTGGCACAGTACAACGCCCATGCCTCGCTCACTAGCATCGCACTGAACAATGAACCCTTTTGTATAGTCTGGCGATCGTAGCACAGGCTGGCTTGTTAGGGCACTCTTTAGGGCGCTAAAAGCTCTTTCCTTTGTCTCGTCCCAGACGACTGTTTGAGGCTCTGTCTTTCTTAGAGCATCCGTCAGGGGAGCCGCGATATCAGAGTACCTAGGGATGTACCTCTGATAGTAGCCGGCGACACCTAAGAACGACCGAATATCGGTCTTTGTGCGCGGTTGCGGAAAGTCTCGCACAGCGGCCACTTTTATTTCAGAGGGGCGGCGACGACCCTGACCAATCACGTGACCGAGGTAGACAACCTCGGCCTGTGCTAACTGGCACTTAGGAGCCTTTACTGTCAAGCCTGCTTCGCGCAGGCGGGTTAGCACTGCCCGCAAGTGTGTCATATGCTCAGACCAGGATGCGGAGAATATCGCTACGTCGTCTAGATACGGTAAAGCGAATTCTTGCTGTCCCCGCAACACTTTATCCATGAGACTTGAAAAACAGTATGGCGCGTTCTTCAAACCAAAACTCAACACTTTAGGACGGAATGTTCCCATTGGTGAAATGAACGCCGCATACCTACTAGCCTCTTCTGTAAGTGGAACCTGCCAATAACCCCTGACAAGATCTAGGGTGGAAATAAACTGAGCGCTACTAACTTTCTCAAGGCGCTCCTCGATGTTAGGGATCGGATAAATTTGATCCTTAGTGATGGAATTAAGCCTGCGGTAGTCGACGCAAGGACGAGGTTCCTTGCCCGGTACCTCAACTAAAATCAAAGGGGAGGTATAATCACTCTCACCTGCCTCAATAACACCGAGCTGTAGCATTTTCTTTACCTCAGCCTCCATAATATCGCTCTGGCGGGGTGACACCCGATACGCCTTGGATCGTACTGGCTCTGTGGAGGTAAGTTCTATATCATGAGTAAGTACAGAAGTCCTACCAGGCCTCTCAGAGAACAGACCTTGAAACTCTTGTAATAGCTGGTGTAGTTCGGTTTTCTGCTCAGGCGACAGCGGTGCTTTACTGATAAGGTCACTAATGACTTGACCGGTGTCTTCCCTGTTCGTCACTAAGCCTAGTCCTGGAAGCTCGACCGGAAGCTCTTCAGGAACGTTTACCATCATGCACACCACTGCTTCCCTTTGTCTATAAGGTTTGAGCAGATTACAGTGGTAAACTTGCTGTGCTTTCCGCTTTCCTGGCAGACTTACCACGTAGTTAACGTCCGACAGTTTCTGAACAATTCGCGCTGGGCCCTCCCACTGCACGTCTAGTTTGTTGTTTAGCGATGTGCGCAATATCATGACCTCATCGCCAACCTCAAAACGACGGGCCCTGGCTGTCCGATCATAATAAACCTTGGCCCTCTGCTGGGCCTTTGCCATTGCTTCACCTGACAACTCCTGTGCCCTTCTTAAGCGTTCGAGGAGCTTAAGCACGTACTCCACCACGACTGGGTCGTCGCCCCTACCTTCCCATGATTCTCGAAGCATGCGAAGCGGAGATCGAAGCGAGCGACCGTACACCAGTTCAGCTGGCGAAAACCCCGTAGCCGCATGCGGCGCGGTCCTTAAAGCAAACATCACCCCAGGCAGACACAGCTCCCAGTCAGTTTGATGTTCAAAACACAAGGCTCTCAACACGCGCTTCATGACGGAGTGGAGCTTCTCAACGGAATTCGACTGTGGGTGGTACACTGAGCTGTGTAACAGCTTTACCCCACACCTTTCGAGAAAAGTTGTCGTCAAAGCGCTAGTAAACACTGTGCCCTGATCTGATTGGATTTCCGCAGGAAAACCAACTCGCGCAAATATGGACAGTAGTGCATTAACTATCTCAACTGAGCTGAGTTCTTTAAGCGGCACTGCTTCAGGGAACTTTGTCGCTGGGCAGATCACAGTCAAAATGTGTCTGTACCCCGTGGCTGTTACCGGCAGAGGTCCCACAGTATCAATAACGAGCCGTCTAAAAGGCTCCGTAATGATAGGTACCAATTTCAACGGCGCCCTCGATTTGTCCCCTGGTTTGCCCACCCGCTGACAAGTGTCACATGTCCTCACGAAATGGTCTGCGTCCCGAAAACACCCTGGCCAATAGTACTCTTGCAAGAGACGGTCCTTAGTTTTCTTAACTCCTAGGTGTCCGGACCACGAACCCCCGTGTGACAAGCGCAACAGATCCTGACGATAGCATTGAGGCACGACCAGTTGATCGTACTCCACTCCTCGGCGGTCTAGATACTTCCGGTACAGGACTCCCCCTCTTTCCACAAAACGCGCAGTTTTCCTGGCGATACCTTCTTTGACATTGCAGCGCACGTTTTCCAGGCTGCCATCCTTTTTTTGCTCGGCTATCAAAGCCGACCGGCTGACTTTTAGCAACCTATCAAGTCCGTCTGACGTAGGCGCGATGAGCAAATCAGTAGATAGCTCTTCTAACTTTCCCGTGTCGGGATTTTCCTCTCCAGTATCTGGCGCCTTCAACGCTACAGACTCAATTTTATTCTGTTCGGGCGTGCTCTGAATATCAGTTTGCTGCGCCTCTGACCCTTTTTCGTTGGTTGATAACGTCGGCCCCGCAACTACCGCCTTTGCAGCGAGCTCCCGAACCTTCGATCTGGTTAAGGCCTGAACACTAGCTTCACCAAACAAAAGCCCCTTCTCGCGCAGGAGGTGATCGGACCTGTTTGAAAATAGGTACGGGTACTGGGGTGGCAGCATAGATGACACTGCCGCCTCTGTCTCAAGCGCTCCGAAAGGTCCTTCAATAAGCACTTTTGCTACTGGCAGACACACGCTATGAGCTTCCACGGCTTGCTTGATCCACGCGCACTCGCCCGTGAACATATGGGGTTCTACGTAGGAGGGGTGAACTACATCCATCGTAGCTGCGGAATCGCGAAGCACCCGGCACTCTTTCCCGTTCACGAGGAGGTCTCGCATGTAAGGCTCGAGAAGCTTCATGTTCTCGTCAGTGCTGCCTAATGAAAAAAACACAACTTTTGGTGTTGTTTCCGGACACTGCGCCGAAAAGTGACCCGGCTTCTGGCACGTATAACAAACGCCCGCTCGCCTCATCTCGAACCGCTTTCTGCGTTCGGCTTCGGCTGCCGTCTCTTTACGTTTGGTCGGATTGCTTTCACTCGCATCCTCACTACGCGTGTCCCCCTTAAATCTCATGGGCGTGAACCTTGGCCTCTCAGACTTGGAGCCAAATTCACCCTTTTGACCGTCCTTAGCTCCGCGAGCTCGACGCGTCACAAACTCCTCGGCTAGCTCAGCGGCTCTAGCCACCGTACTCACGTCTGGCCTATCCAAGACCCAGTATCGCACGTTCTCCGGTAACCGACTATAAAACTGTTCTAGCCCGAAACACTGCAGAACTTTATCGTGGTCACCAAACGCTTTCTCTTCTTTGAGCCACTCCTGCATGTTCGACATAAGCCTATACGCAAACTCTGTATATGACTCACTTCTGCCTTTCTCATTTTCCCGAAACTTCCGACGGAACGCCTCCGCAGACAGCCGGTACTTTTTTAGAAGACTCGATTTCACTGTGTCGAAATCCTCTGCCTCCTCTCTATCCAAGCGAGCGACTACGTCGGCCGCCTCGCCGGGTAACAAAGTGAGCAAGCGCTGTGGCCACGTTTCCCGAGAGAACCCCTGCTTCTCGCACGTTCGCTCAAAGTTAACCAGGAACAAACCAATGTCCTCTCCAAGCTTAAACGGCCGCATCAGGTCAGTCATTTTGAACAATACGCGTTCTCCTGCACCGTGTGCCTGACTTCCATTACGAGCGCGTTCCATCTCTACCTCAAGACGCTTCATTTCCAAAGCGTGTTGACGGTCACGCTCTTGTTGCTCTCGCTCTTTCTGTTCTTTACGTTCACGCTCTTCTTTTTCTTTCTGTTCTTTACGTTCGCGCTCTTCTTTTTCTTTTTGCTCTTTAAGTTCGCGCTCCTGTCTTTTTGCAGTCTCCCTCTCTTCAATTGTCTCAAGGCATTCCGACAGCTCGTCATCCTCAGCCTCTAACTCAAGAATAGCCTTTATCAGTTCTGGTTTTCTGAGTTTGTCCGAGACATCCAGACCCAACTCTCTTGCAAGCTCCAACAATTTCGGTTTGCGCAACGACTTCAAATCCATGGCTGCTCTGAATGCTGCTTTCTCTACTGCTTACTATTGTCTTGCCGCAACTAACCCGGCAGCAACGACAACCACAATTACCAGCTCTGTTTCTAACACTAACAAAAGCCTGGCAAAGCTCAGAAGAAGAAAGTCCCGCACTCACCAAACCTCGCAGGCAGGAATTCCGCGCAGTCGTTCCGCTGCAGGCAACCAGTCGTCACACAGGGCTCGTTGCACTGCTCCCGGATCGTCGTTGAGCTGCTCAGCATACTGTCAACTGCATCTCTTTGCTGCTGGCCTCCGTTGTCGCGATCTCGCCGCTGGCAGACCGTTGTTTGAAGTCGTAGGCGATCTCACCGCTGGCAACCAGATGTTTGGATCGGACTGCTGGTACGATCTGTTGGGAACTCGGCGCTGACGCCCGTGGTTGTACCTGGGTCGCAAGCCCCAAGGGTAGCGTTGGCCTGGCGGCCTGGGGTACAGCTGCAAGCATCCGAAGGTCCCGGCAAAGCATGAGTCGACAGGTAACAACGAAACAACTTGTTTATTTTAACATCGCAAAGAGTTGGCGGTCAGGTTTGACCGAAGTAGAGAGACGGGAGAGCACTTCACTCAACTGAAGAAATCGGAGCCCTCCTCTGGCGTCCGGGGGCAGCTGTTTTTATACTCTCGCAGTTGAGGGCAAGAAGGAACCCCTCAAAAGACGAGCACGTGAATGTACAATGGGCTAATGGTGACGCACACTGTCGTAGCGATGCCGTAGCACCATGTCGTGGCGCTGCGCAAGATCTCGTAGCAACTGGTCGTGGCGCTGCCGGTCGGACACAATGACTGTAACGAGAAGATGGTCCCTGCTTTGGCTTCGCCTGTTTCGGGCACAATGACTGGAACGAGATCCCTGCTTTGGCATCGCCTGTTTCGGGCCCAATAACTGGAATGAGATCCCTGCTTTGGCATCGCCTGTTTCGGGCACAATGACTGGAATGCGAGGGGGATCCCTAGGCGGTCGCATCGCCGCAGACGCGCCTGGAAACACCTGGCGATGAGTGTTGCGGCGACGACGATCGGGCCAAAATGTCTGCCGCCCCGCCGCAGTTGGCGCCGGCAAAACCACGTGTCGCAGGCGAATCGTAACACTGGGGATAGAGCACAGCAGTTCCGGGAGCCCGCGCATCGCCGCGTTAAAGAGAAAAGCGGAGATGGCTGATTCCTGCGGCGTGCCTCGGCTCCCCAGCTCTATAATGTCAGTTTCATGTTCGCCGACTTTGATCCTGCACTTCCGGTCGGTGAGAAAGTTTCGGACGTATTGGTATGCTCGGTTTCCGACACCCAGTTCAGTTGGGTCAGGCCCTCGAGCACCGCTGCATGGGCAACATTGTCGAAGGCCTGCTTCAGGTCGAGGCCCAGGAGGCACCGGAAGGCAGTTGAAAGAGGCGGAGACTATGTTCAAACAACCAGCGGAAATCACAAAGTACTACAAGAGTCTCAAGGTAAATTACACTGGTCTATGCATCCCTTACAAAGCCGTTACAAAAATGTTCTTCTGCTTACGTTGCTTCCAATGAATTTCCTGCTGAGATACAATTTAATATTACTAATAATATTTTCATGAGGCAGAAGAATTTTTTTTCGCTGTCTTATGTGTTGGTGTGAATGATCTGACATGTCGATCCAGTGCGAGGTGAATCACCGATTGTAAAATCGGTGAATATAGGAGGCAGGTTATGGGTGATGTATAGGCAAAGTGCAGTGTGTGTGTGTGAGTTAATTGCGGCTTTGCTGTGAATTACGTATGCAAGCGCTTATCGACCTAAAATGTGTGTTCTACAAACGAGGCAGAATTTATCCCCCCCCCCTTTCCAGTGAACACAGGAGGCGCAAACGAGCCGATAAATCGGGCCGCTTCAACGGACGCACAATGCAATATAAATATTGTTAGCCTTTCTTTAGTCACACCGATGTATTTTTAAGTAGTCCCATTACTGCCTCTACAAGTCCGCACAAACTTGTTAAGTTTGAGTTCCACGCAGATCATCATCATCATCATCATCATCATCATCTTCGTCGTCTTCTTCTTCTTCTTCTTCTTCTATGTCCACTGCAGGACAGAGCTAGGCCTCGCCCTGCGGTCTGCAATTACCCTCTCCTGCGTCAACCGATTCCAACTTGCACCTGCGAATTCCCTAATTTCATCGCACCACCTAGTCTTCTGCCGTCCTCTACTGCGTTTCCTTTCTATTGGTACCCATCTTTAACCATAATTGTCCACCGATTATCTCACCTACGCCTACATGGCCTGCCCAGCTCCATTTATTTCTCTTAATGTCAATTAAAATATCGGCTATCCCCGTTTGCTCTCTAATCCACACCGCTCGCTTCCTGTCTCTTAACGTTTGGCCTAACATTCTTCATTCCATCACTCTTTGCACGGCCCTTAACTTGTTACCGAGCTTCTTTGTCAGTCTCGAAGTTTCTGTCCCATATGTTAACGCCGGTAGGGTGCGTTGATTGTGCACCTCTCTTTTCAGTGATAGTCGCCGGCTTCCAGTCAGGATCTGACAATGTCTGTTGTATGCATTTCAAGGCATTTTTGTTCTTCTGTAAATTTCCTTCTCACGGTCAGGGTCCCCTGTGAGCAATTGAAGTTGGCAAACGTACTCTTTCTCTAGAGGCTGACTGGCGATCCAGAACTCTTTTCTCGCCAGCTACTGATTATTATCTTTGTCGGCTACACATTAATCTTCAACCTCTCTTACACTCTCTATGTTAAGGTCCTCAATCATTTCTTGTAATTCGTCATCCGTGCTGTTGAACAGGACAGAGAGAGAGAGAGAAAATATTTATTTATCATGAGTTTGGGCGACATCATGAGTTTGGACAATGACATCTGCAAACCGAAGGTTGCTGAGATATTCACCTTTGATCCTCACTCCTAAGCCTTCCCAGTTTAATAGCTTAAATACTTGATCCAAGCATGCAGTGGAGAGATGGCATTGGAGAGACTGCGTCTCCTTGCGTGACCCCTTTCTTTATAGGTATATTTCTACTTTTCATGCGAAGAATTAAGGTAGCTGCGGAATCTTTGCAGATATTTTCCAAGATATTTACCTAAGGCTCCTGCACTCCTTCATAACGTAATGCGTCTATGACTGCCGGCATCTCTACTGAATCAAATGCCTTTTCGTAATCTATGAAAGCCAGGCTGATTGTACACTGCAGATTTTTCGACTACCTTATCTATGACATGGATGTGATCCATTGTACAGTATCTCTTCCTGAAGCCTGCCTCTTCTCTTGGTTGACTGAAGTCAAGTGTTGCCCTTATTATATTGGAAATTATCTTGATGAATATTTTATATAATGCTGGAAGGAAGTAAGCTAATGGGCCTATAATTTTCTAATTCTTTAAGGTCTCCCATATTCCGGATCTGTATAATGTTGGCATTGTTCCAGTTCACTGGGACCCTTGAAGTCGTCAGATATTTCGTATAAAGAGTCGCAAGCTTTTTAGGCATGGATGTCTCCTCCATCTTTGATTAAATCGACTGTTATTCCATTTTCTCCTGCCGCTTTTCCCCGTTTCATGTCTTGCAAGGCCCTTCTAACTTCGTTGTTAGTTATAGAAGGAGGCTCTGTAACCTGTTCATTACTACTTCGAATGGATGTATAGTGGCTGCTCTGGTCACTGTACAGGTCCATATAGAATTCTTTCGCTGCTTTTACTATATCTCCAAAATTGCTGATGATGTCACCCTGCTTATCTTTCAGTGCGTATACATCTTGGCTTGTCCTATGCGAACTTTTCTTCTCACTTATTTCATGCTGCGTTTTCTCACGTTATAATTTTGAATATCCCTTATTTTCGTCTTGTTTAAGTTTTGACAGTTCTGTGAATTCTACCCCATCTCTTGAGTTAGACACTTTCATTCTCTATCGTTTCTTTATTAGGTCTTTCGTTACTTGGGACAGCTTACCTACTGGTTGCCTTGGTGCCTTACCTCACACTTCAATTGCTGCTTCTGAAGTCAGCCTAGTTACGGTTTCATTCATTACCTCTATGTCATCTTCATCGTTCTGTTCTAAGGCTGCATATATTTTTGCAAGTACCAGCCTGAATTGGTCTGTTTTTACCCTTACTGCTTATAGGTTGGCCTGTTTCTTCTTGACCAATTTTTCTCTTTCTCTCTTCATATTTAGGTGAATCCTAGACCTCCCTAACCTATGACCCGTGGACTTTACCTAGCTAACATTTCTACACCCTGCACTATGCCGGGATCTGCACAAAGTACTAAATCTATTTCATTTCTTGTTTTACCATTAGGGCTTTTCCAGATCCAATTTCTCTTGCTACGCTTCCTGAACAAGGTGTTGATTATTCGCAGCCTGTTCGTTTCTGCGAATTCTACCAACATCTCTCCTCTAGTGTTCCTAGAATCGATGCCGTAGTTGCCAATTGCTTGTTCACCAGCCTGCGTTTTCTCCACTTATGCACTAAAGTCGGCCACAACTACAGAATACTCAGTTTGTACTTTTCTCATCGCTAATTCAACAGCTTCATAATATTATTATATTTCATCATCATCGTGACCGGAGATTGGAGCGTAGGCTTGCACTACCTTTATTCTATGCCTTCTATTTATTTCCATTGCGACTACTGCTACCCTCTCATTAATGCTTACCTAACTCTCGTTCGTGCCAAGCTCGAGTATGCATCTCCCATTTGGTCCCCTCACCAGAAATACCTCATTGAAACGCTAGAACGTGATCCCGAACAGAGCAAGCCGCTTCGTGATAAACGATTACAGCTGCCATTCCAGTGTAACGCAAATGAAACTTAAGCTTTCATTACAATCCTTGAGCACTCGCCAAGACATTGCCCTTTTATCACTGTTCTACAAATTCCTTCACTCCACTCGAACACCATCATGCTTGAAACGACCCTACTCCACGTCACATGGGCTTCATAATCATTTCAGCTATGCCCGCCTTTACGGTCCTACAAATGCCATTCTATGACTCTGCTCTTCCTCGAGCTATCAGATTATGGAATTCGCTCCCGGACAGCATTGCATGCCGATCCAACTGCGATTAATTCCATGACGCCTTGACTGATTACATTACTAAAGAAATCTGAAGTTTTACGGACGTCGCACAATGCTTTCTTGTAGCTGCACTATCTTTTACACCTTATTTTCGCGTTATTACCGTTATGTCGCTATGTTTACCCTTCCCCTGGAATGTCGCGTTAGTCACTTTCCTGTCCTTTATTTTTAAATCTTTAATACTTTTTAACACTCTGGTCTTGTTAATTACACAACTTCATAGAAAATAATCTGTGTGATTTATTATTTAATATCATATTATGCTTTATTTTTTTTCCTAGTGAATCGTGAACTAAATCATTCTTTTTCTTCTCGGTTGAACTATATATGTCATATATTCAATATATTTTCTATGTACTATCTCCCTTACTCAATGCCTCACTTTGAGGCCTGTAAGGTATGTTTAAATAACAATAGAAATGCTGTAGAATTCTTTAAGGTTGCCCGTGATGCCCTTATGAACTAGGAATCCTACCCATTATTGCTTCTTATCTGGGAGTCCTCCAGGACGTGGCCGTTAGTGAGCACTGCTAACCTCACAAAGGCTAATGATATCCCAAACAATGCCTGATAGCTCCTCAAAGAGTCCTGCTAAGCTAGGTTGGCTATATATTGTCTCTACATTGTCTCCAAACTGATACAATCTGTTAGCCATTCCGAGAAAACATGGTTACTACATCGAGAAAATCACGACCAGCACGTCATGATTAAACATTTATACTACCCGACCTCTAATGTATAACATGAGCGTTCCGAAACGCATTCTTAGGCATTTTCAACAGAATTTGCACGCCTCCACCGAGCCCAGTCCATCCTCCACCGTGAGGACAGCGATCTTTTCGTTCCCCCCAGCTAGGGTACCTGCACCAGGCGAGTGCTCTATCGTTTATTGGCTCGGCCAGATGACACCAGCGAAGCGCTGTCGTCGAGCAACGCGCCTCGCAATGAGCGTGAAATATTTCTCAGGATACGGTGCGCTTCATCCATCCGCTGCGTCATCCTCTCGTCTCCTCCCCGCCGCCAAAGGCAGATAGTTTTCGCCCACCGCGGTCGGCCCCGGAGCGCTTTTAAAAACGCACTTTTTTTCCCAATCGCCACGCGCCGGTGTGCGCGCGACGTAAAAGGAGAGCCTCGATCTTGCCGCCGGTGTGTTTTTCGGGGCGTCCAATCAACACGATTGCGGGGCCCGACACAGGCCGCCTGGGGGCGAGCGCCGGGCGAGCGACGAGGCACTCACCCTCCCCGCGCGCTTTTTCCCGAAAACGTATTTGATTCGGGCGGGTGTCGCATGGGGTAATGCGCCCGCTGCCAATGACACGGCCGGCCACTCCAATTTTCGCCGCCTCGCAGCGCGCTCTTATTGCTCTGCCCGGGGCGGACACGCTAACCGGCGCCGCCGCTGCTGGGGCCAACCGCGTGGCGAGGCCACGCGCTGCGGGCATCCGCCGCAGGTGCCGCGTTTTACGCCCTGCAACGGGCACCGCGTGTAGCACTGGACTTCAGGAAACGGCGGCTCAGTTTTCTGCTCCGGAGTTTTGCACGCGATAAGGTCAGTACTCCAGCTTAAGTCAGCCTTTCTCGCTTCTTCTATAGGTTTACGTGCACTACAGGTTGGCACGCTCTTATGGTTCTCCGTGATCAGCCGTTATCATCAGCATCTGTTTAGGATTTGCGAAGTAGCGGCGGAGTTGTCGCTGAATGTTGCATACGGGATAGTAGTAGGTCGCAGCAATTTCCATAAGGAATGCAGCAGTATTGTATGAACTTTCAAATCACTGCATGGATGCCCTCACATGTTAAGTATCCCATCGGCGTGGAAGTACCTCTCTTCTCCATTTTAGCATAGAAAGCTTCATTAGGCGCTCTCTGTGAATGTGCAGGCGAGAACTATCGGAACTGCATATATTTCCGTAGCCAAGCGCTGTTACATAACCTGATATGAGCTGCTAAACAAACTGTGTTATACTCTGTCACCGCTTTTACGTATCGGCAGCCCGAATTCTCAGGCTGTCGCCATCTTTAATGGCCTCCTCACCACCAATTACAGGAGTGTGGAGTTCAGCGACGCCCTCATCGCATGACGCTCTAACTTGAGCCTTGTTGTTTGGCGTACAGTACCTAAATATATTTTTTTCTTTACGTGACCTCCTGTACTTTGTTTTCCTGAAATGACGGTTACAATTTGTCACTGGGCTTATGGTGATGACACTTATAAAAAAAGAACATGAGAAAGACAGACGGTCAAGGGAGCTTATGTCAGTAGTATATATACAGGAGCGTGAAAGGAAGTATGACAGAAACATAGCAAAGTATTAACACTTGAGCGGGAAACACTAATGTACTTTTGTCTCGTTGGCCTGTATCCGTCTGCATCAGAAATTAAATAAAGAGAGGAAAAGATAGATAGATAGATAGATAGATAGATAGATAGATAGATAGATAGATAGATAGATAGATAGATAGATAGATAGATAGATAGATAGATAGATAGATAGATAGATAGATAGATAGATAGATAGATAGATAGATAGATAGATAGATAGAAGGAGAGAGAGAGAGAAATTGGAATGTTGTTGACGAAAAGTTATCCTTCAGTCGAGCCCTGCTTGAGCAGTATAGACGTTGCAAATATTGCCTGCTGGAAACTACCCTTTGCTTTACAAATCGTAGTGTAACGGTGGTGTAATTATCTCTACTCTGAAACACATCGTGATCATTGTGGCGAAGAGCCTTCAGTTCCTATGGCATTACGAAATTGAAGAGGGCAACAAAGTTATAGCCCAAATAAAGGACAGGCGTGGAGCCTTCACACATTCAATAGGTGCTGGCATGGGCCTTTGAATATGAAGGCTTTAAGCCCATGGATAACGGAAGACTCGGACGGCAGAGACTTGGGGTAACCGACGCCATTCCTTAAGTGACAATTACACCCTGTATATCGCATGAACATAAAAAAAAGCCTTGAACCTAGCTCAGCCAAGGAGGAATTTTACACTGTTGTGGCTCTTCTTAGGTCTAGTACCTTTTATGCAATTTGAACGAACTGCAAAAATCATTAACACGTTGATTACACTGTGGCGGGTTATAAGACTTCGTAAAAGCTTTCAATTTCCTTCTGATGCGATACAATATATCTTTGACACCAACCTCCAATAAAATTTTACGTGCATTCATCGATAACAGGTTGGCGTAACGGGGTGAAAAGAACAGAAAACGTCTTCGTGTACGTAAAGAGTTGGTGCGTAACGTATATATGCTTCTGACAAAGCACAATACTCACAAATGACTTCGGTACCGCAATATCTTTTGTTACGAAAATGCTTTCAATTGCTGTAATGTGCGTTTCGGCAGCCTGTTTACAGAGGACACCAGGATGAGATCGGCGATTATAGCATATTTTCTGCTGAATCCAATAGTGAAGAACGCTGGTTTCATTGTACGGGCGCCTTTTGTGGCTCTGTTTGTTAGACGTAACCGAGTCATGATTGAATGTGCTACTTGGTAAGCATTTACGGCGTGTTTATGGCTTGCTTTCACACGTCACTGCCCCAAACCACGCCGTAATCGCGACGCGCATGCATTCCACGTCATTATACGGTAGGGAATGTTTGCAGGCATAACGTCAAATCATAACAACTGAAGCGCGGTGTCAAATGGACGTACGAACGTCAGTCTGCACCAGTCCAAAAATACGTCGGAAATACATTCTACGAGGTTCGCTGCCTGTAAAACGACCGAACTACCATGAAAAACGCAAACAGGGGATGAGAGAGGAAAAAAAAAGAACATACACAGCCATTTACGCTGGACAAATAACACGACAAGAACATGTTGCCTCGCACAACGAGCTCCAAACCGGAACACCTATTCTAGCGGCTTATGAAAAGTGAGACGCGGTAGTTTGCCGCTCTAGCGGCGCGGTCGCCCTCCGCTTAGTGTATGGCGCTCCGCGCGCGCGCGCTGTTCCATTCGTAGATTGGCTGGCCGGCTGTGCGCGCGGACGGCTGACTGGCCGTCTCGGCCGCCGTGCCGGGAGGCTTGTTGCTGTATTCGGCCTTGATTTCCACGAGCTCAATCATGTTAGCGGGAGGGGGCTTCTAAGGAGATGGGCGTCTGCTGCGTCGCCGGCCGGTGCAGCGGCTTCACAGCGCGCGCTCGCGCACGGGAGAACGAACGCGAGCTTGTGCCCACGGCTGGACCGAAAGAAATCCAACATTGAAAACAGGAACGCCCGCCCGTGCGCCTGCTGGGAGCGATCGGGGTGATACGTTCTCCGTCGAGCCACGAAGCAACGCCGCGCGATATGGTCTAGTCCCAGAGAGCCTTTTTTTTTCTTTCTTTCACCGTGTTGCTCGCTCCATTTCTTTTTTTTTTCATTTCCGCCTCTCGCTCGCCTCGGTCGCTTTTCATCTCTCGGCCGTCGCCCTATTGTTTCCGCCGCAGCTTCTCCAGCGCTTCTCGCGCTTCGGCCTGACGCGTGCTACTCTCGAAAACAAGGTGCCCGCGGATTAGATGGGCTTCCAGAAGCCCCCGAGAAAGGCGAGCAAGAAAGGAACGCACGCGAATATCAGCACTGCCAAGTTGGTCCAGAGTATCATTTGTAAATGCGTGCGGAAAGAAGGAAAAAGCATCAAAGCAGAAGACCCTGCGCGCGGGCCGTGAGTGCCCGCCTCCCCCTCGCCTTTTTTTTTTTTTTTAGTTGTTGACACTCGCTCTCCTGTCTTCTCCTGAATTCCTGTTCCTATTTTTTCATTTTTTTTTCACGTGGTACGAAACATTAGGCGGTGTACCTAGCTTTCCCGTTAATAAGCCGTCATACCTGCCGTTCTCCAGAGGAGAGTGGCGTGTACATGATACTCGAGTGTGATTTCGAGGAGTGCAAATCAGCTGGAGTGCTTCTTGGCAAACGTTGTGCGTGTGACGGCACTAAATGCGGGCCCGTGGCAGAATTCTCGCGTAATGTAATAGAAGATGCTATCTTCCCGCTCGGTACATAAGCGCATGTAGTTAAACTTGCACCGGCGAGGGTTTCTGACTTTTTGATCATTTGCATAGAAGAGTGGTAAAGGAAAGAATAAGGAAAGTGAAGGAAAAAGAAAATTAACGAAGGAAGAAAATTATAAACTGTAAGAGGGAAGAAAAGAAAGATGCGCATGATTCTGCATTTCGCAGGCCGAAATTATTGTGTAGGACGAGATTTACACGCAGTTAATTTTCTTATCAAAGGGAATTGCCGTGTGGAGGAGCGCATCCCCAAAAGCATTGCATCGCGGAAAGGTGCTTGGTAATCGGCATTGGAAGGTAATTCATATGTCTGGAGATTTGTTAGACTAACTATATTTAGAGAGAGATTATGGTCATAGTAGAAATCTCTTTCGTGATCCGAAGTGCAAGGACAAACTAAAAAAAAAACATAATCTATCAAAAGTTTGGCTGCAGGCGCTGTCTCCGACGCTGATATAGGTAAAGGAGGTGGCAATTAATCCCTATATTATGACGTGTGCCAGTGACCTAGTCTGAAATAGTGCACGCAAGTGATTTGTATACGCTTAAGGGACATTAGCGTACCGTGCATGGACGGCTCGTAACGTATTGTGTGCCTCCATGAACGAGGCATTCGATGGCGCGCAGACACGTATGCTGTGCAAGTGAAATCCGCCACGCAATGAGCCAGGTAATCACCCAGGCAATCGGTTCATTTAAGTAGAAGCCAGCCGATGCGACAAGCCTGTGAGACCGAGTGAGAACGCATAGTTGAGCGCTTAGCACTACAAATGCCACTGATACCAAATTATTCAGGCCGCTTCTTACGTGGGGTTTTAACGAAGTTATATGAGGATTTAGCATGAGGCTAAGCCCTCCGAAGCGCGATCGGTTTCTCAGGGACAGGTGATGCCAATTCATTTAATGTCGATTCGCTTTGATATTTATTTATATAGAACGGGCTGTTCTTGCGCCTTATCATAAGTACAAGGGCTGCGACAGTTCGAACCGTGAGCGATGAGGAAGCTTTTATAGCGATAAGGTGTCAGATCCGTAAGAAAGCTGACTCAAGCAACTCGAAGGCACCTTCATCAATCTCTTTTTCCATGCCAATGCCAAGGCTATCGCTTATTGTGGAAGCAGAATAAGCAGACTTCAGCGATTCTTATCGCTCTGATCTCCGGAACAGGACAAATTTTTCTTCAATATAGAAGCTTTCTGACAAACCAACTTGGCTTTTCACTGGCTTCGTGCTATTCTCAAGTGAGTGAAGAACTTCCCTTTTTATGAAACTTAATTCCTCCACCTTGAGGATTTCCTCAGAACTGATTTTCGAAAAAAAACAAAGGTGACACTCTAAAACACCAAAGAAAGAAAAGCTATCAGACGAGTAGCAACAATAGCTAAAATAATCTGAAAGTAACATTAAGCTAGACACCTGTCCTGCTAGCTCAAAAAAAAAAAAAAAAAAAAACTGGGGGTGGCGGAGGAAGGGGGATAGTTTGTCACTGTCCACCTAGTGGACTGTCCATTTCGGCTGCTACTGAAATGCTGCTTGGCTGGGCTGGGGTACCACTGAGAAGGAGGCAGGCGTCCGCCGCGGTCAGTCTCCTTCTCGCTTTTACAGCTCCAGCCAATCAGTGGCGGCCGAAACGGAGAATTCACTGAGTGGACAGTCGCTGAAACAGTAAAGAGAAGGCCGTGACAACATAGGAACAACAACATAATTGACATACAATGACACACTATTCGTTAAAAATGAAGGTGCAGACAACGATGCCTGAACATATTAAGAAACAAGTGGAAGGCGATGGTCTTCCACACGTGGATAGTTTTGAAATGACTGAAGAAAATAAACTTGCTCCTATATGAGCTCTACCCTGTAATTGATAAAGCTAACAACGAGCTCTGATATTTATTCGCATGTATAAGCTTGTAGCGATAGTTTAGTCATGATGGGGGTGCCAGGTAAAGGAAGAATGTAGGCAATCACAAACGGAGAGTTACTATGGAATAGGGGATGAAAATGTACCTCAGGAGAGCTTTCTGTGCATGTTAAGTGGGTTGAGTTTAAGAAATTCATTCATTCAATGTGAATACGCTTTCATACCGTGAATAGGGTGATATAATGAGACGGGCTGCTTTGTTCTGCACTGATTCGAGCATGATTCTCACATGAGCTTCGGGGGAATACAACACAGCAGGGGCAAATTTCAAAGAAGACTGGATTATTGAAGCATATGCATTGAGTGGGGTGTGTTTATGTAACCGAAATTTCAGTATGTGTTCCGGGACAACTTCAAGTACTTGAATTTCTTTTTGGAATTGCGCATGTTTACCTTCTGCGGATTTCTATCTATGTTCTGTGACTTTCTGGACGCATGTACAACCTGGACTCACGCACAACACTGTCTTTACCCTCTCTGCATGTATTTTGTGTTCTTCGGCACATTTCTATTTTATTTTCTTTGCCAGGCGACAGGGATCAGCTGGGACCACCTAAAGGTGTGAACCTCTTCTACTACATCATGTAGTATGTAACAAAAGAAACAACGTCTTATTTTTGCTATATACAATGATTAACATCGTTATCTTCAAACACGCGTCAGTCTCGTGCCGATATTCCCGGTTTCTGGACGTCTTCAACCAAGTCGCCTCTTCGGCGAGTGTAGTAAATTCTTACGCGTCTTCCTGGCTGCGACTGTACCTTCATCTTCGCTTATATTACGTTGAAAGTGAATATTGTGCGTCCCATTCCTCACGGCAGAAGGTCGTCGGCGGGAGGTGGTGTCTCGTCGCGAACGCCGACGCAAAAGCCGAGAGATCAGCGAGACCTTGGGCGGCTTCCGGAAGACGGAAAAGTGCTTCCGTGCCGTCGAGCTGCGCCCGCGGCCGCATTTGCGGGAACAGCACACGGCTGCGCACCACCGCCGAAGGAAGGACAAGGCAGTGCCGCGCTGTCGGCTCAAGAAAGCGCGCCCGTTGCCTCGCGCTAACAATAACAAACGGTAATGAGCGGCGGCTCGCAGGGAAAATAAACGGAGACGGATTTCTCGCGCGTCGGCGAACATCGATGTGCACTTCCGAACAGAGCGGCGCGATTAAACGCGCGGCGCGGCGCCGCCAAACGGCTACAAATGGAGACAACGGTGCGCCCGACCGTCCCTACTCCTGTTGCCTGCTTTCCCCATTTTCCCGCCTTCTTTGTTTGTCTTTCTTTTCTTGCGGCGTGAGCCAGCTCAAACACGCCATAGAAGGGAAGCCTTGGAGGCGACGGCATCAGCGGTGCGCAGCCAAATTGCGTTAGCACCGAGAAGGGCGACGTTCAGCTCCTGCACTCGACGTCACGCCGACTGCCGGCTCCCGTGGGCGCTGGTTCTTCCCCTTTTTTTTCACTGCCGCCTCGCGAAGCCTTTTCCCCAATTCTTTATTTTTCCTCCTCCTCTTCCTCCTCACCATGCCATCCTTCTGTCACCCTCAAATTCGCGAGCCAAGGGGAAAAGGAAACCGGCGTTGGTACGTGCTGCCATCTGGCGAAAGCGCGCCCAGACTCATTCCCCGCTGTTTCGCCCTCTGCAAAGAAGTGGGCGGTAGTTATGTGAGCATCGCGAGTACAGCGGCCAGGCGCAGTGGGCGCGTGGAGAGGCGAAACGAACGTAGTTCGGCAGCGCGGCAATTTTTGAAACGCGTTACCGGCCTGTGGTCTCACGTTCGGCCTGTGTCAGTGTCGTATAATCGGGCTTGTTCATCCGCCGCTGCAGGTATGACCGGATAACGGCCTGCATCCGTGACAGTGGCTGCCCGCTAGTTGTGATCGAGAAGGCAAAGGCTGTAGCAGGCATACACGTAGCTGTAGAAGACGCGATCACAGCCTATTCTCGGCGCGCGAAGTAAACATCCATTTGCTTAGTTCAAAACGTTAGAGGATTCCACAAAGTTCCAATCAACCTTATACTCTATTAGCTTCCCTTGCTCGCTTACTTAACAACATAAGCAGTAATGACCCAGCGCTAACTCTTCCATGACATTTGTCAGTGCAGCGTTATTTAACCTCACATGACCCAACGAGTCATCTTTTTGTACGCTATATTTGGTAGCTCATATTTCTCATATTTTCAGTGAAGAGTTTGGCAAATAAATTGAAAATGGATTATTTAGCATGCGAATTATTCTTTACGGATTATCGTTTCATTGTTTCTCGTAAAAATCTACTCTCCGCGGTAAAAAATAAATTATTTTCATTTTATTCGGTGAGGAGTAGTGTTTTCATTTTGTGGAGTTAGCGATGGCAGTAAAAACGTTTTTTTTTTTAAAGTAAGAGTATAGATATAACGGGTGTCGACGAGGGCTTGTTGTACCTGAAGCAAAATCTGAGTATTACAGATGATATTTCAGGAAATCGATATTGTTTCGTATTTGTACTGCTATAAATAAGCGCCAGTCAAGCAGTAAAGTTAAAGTGGGCTCTCTCGTGAGCAATATTCATAAGTACAATGTTTTAAATAATAACTGATGCCTGTGAGGAGTCACCCCAATTGATAACGTTCCACAATACACCGTATATCTAAAATTGGTCCCATATTTAAGAGTTATAACCTTCTTAATAAATTCCATAATCGTCAGCATAGAGCCTTTCATTCTACCGGGATGTCCTACGGAACAATGTTGATGAGCATAAGGAGAAAAAGTGGACTAGCCGCCGAGATTCGCGAAACGCCGTGGAGGCAAAAATATTGAATAATGCACGTGGCGTCTGTTTGTAGCGTATACCGATATATATTTAAGAGTTTGGGTCTGTTATGTAAAGCACATACCGTAGTTTTTCGAATATAGGTCAATCTTCTTTTTATTTTTTGATTATGTTACCGAAAATAAGCTATAGACGTATATCCGTGACCAAGTAATCTCGACCTATAACCATGAACCAAGCTAGAAGAAGTACTGAGCTAACAGAGCTCATCCATCGCTGCCGCCGTCTAGTCAGCCAAGAGATTATGGAGACTGGATTTAGGAAATGCTGCATATGTAGCGCATTCGACGCCACCGAGGGCGACGTCGTTTGGGGTGTTGAGGACATCTATGAAAGAAGCATGCGATAAGAGCGACTTTTCTGGCAGTTCCGACGGGGATGCAGTTTGTGGGTTTGACTAGCGAGATTTAGTAGCTCAGCCTGGGATAAAAAAAGTTGGGCCAGAACCAATCGCACGATGACCGTCGACGGTAACGCAAGTTCGCATTGAATCAACATAGCGACATAGCGTATTACCACTGTTGAAAAAAGGTATGTAGAAGGCGTGTGTTGCAGCCGGACTCCTTTTTCGCACTTCCATAAGAACACTCCGCGCCATCTAGCGCCACCACCACGAAGCCTGCACATGGCCTCCGAAATTCATGGTGTGATGATGCGTGGGAACACTGACAAGCACGCTATGGCGGATACCGGGCTCCTGTCTCGTGCTTCTTTCTGGACATGCTACACCCTCTAGTGGCACTGTCACGAAGTCCGCACGGGGGGCTCCAATGCATGCGAACGCTGAGAATTATTCCCTCGCTTGCCGCACACTAAGTCGCACATATTCAGTAACCCAAGTTGGCGAGAGGTTCACTGAAGAGTGAGTGGCATGTACCTAGTGATTCATAACGCTGCTCGCTAAAGTGTTGACGTGAAAGGCATGTTTTGAAAAGCGACACACCTCTCGGTTTCGCCACATATTTTGCTACCTGTCTACTGAGGTAGCCTGCAGTATTGGACGCCATCGCTACACACTTTGGGCGATACCCCGTACCAGCAACTTAAACAGAGTATTTTAGATCCCATGATGGCGACTCAGAGCGCATGCCTCCAGCACCTGCTCACCTGCGAGGAGCTTGGAGATCACCGCCCCTCCCAGCTGCTCAAAACCACGCGGCAGCTCCTGGGCACAAGCAACGTCGACTCGAACGGTGCGCTACTGAGGGAGCTTTTTCTGCAGCATTTGCAGCAGTCCATTCGCCTCGCCTTGGCCGTTGCAAGTAACTTGACCCTCGAACGCCTCGTCGAGTTCGCTGATCGAGTCCACGACATCATTTCTCCTTCGGTCGCCACCATATCTTCAACCCCAGAGCAATCAGTCATGTCCCGCTTAGGGTCCCGGATCGACCAGCTCGCCGTTTCCACCAATGCCCTACGCATGTCCTCCAATGATCAGTGCGACTCCTCCTCACGCCTTAGCCGCCGTTCGTCTTCCCCGAGCGGTCTCCACCCGCACAGTCCTACTGATGACGGACGATGCCCGCACAGTGCTCGAAGCTCGACTACTTGTTGATATCCTCGCACTTGCGCAAGTCAGTGCAAGTCCCCATGTAAATGGTCGGGAAGCGCGCCACGAGATCATTGACGGCGGCATGTGACCTCGCCTTACAACCTTACAGCCTTTTCTTAGTCATAGATCGCGTTTTTAGTCGGCACGTCCTCGAAGGCACGGATGCCAAGTTCAGCGTACTGCCGTCTTCAAAGGGACTCAAATGCGCTGGTAATTTGTTTGTTGCCCTCTCACGTCCAGGCCGTAACAGACTTCCCAGCACCAACTACACTACGCCAGCTGCGTGAGTTCCTGGGCCTATTGAATTTCTCACGCCGCTTTATTCCGCACTGCGCCCTACTTCAGCACCGACTGGCTGACTTTCTTCTCACAACCAAGAGCTCTTCATCCGCGATTTCCTGGTCTCCCGAAGCTCAAGCTGCTTGCGGCGCTGCTAAACAAGCCGTTGCCGATTGAGTACTTCTCATCCATCCGAGTAATGTGCCCATAATGGTGGATGCTTCCAGTGTGGTGTTATGGTTCACTTTGTGCGGCCATGAATAGAACGGATGTAAAGCGCCTGAGACTCGATGTGCCTAATCACCACGCTCGTTAATATGAAAAGACTTGTCCGTCGGGTGTGCGCGACCGGATTATGCACCAGTATGCTCCTACTCTCCTTCGTCCTACGATCCCCCCCTCTACGCCAGATAATGGTTCCTCACCGAATTCCTCTGTGTGGGTTGACTATTGTGTTGACACGATGTGACCTACGCTCAAAACCTCTACGCCAGGGAGTGGCTTTTCTCCGTATTCCTCTGTGTGGCTTGCCAGGGAGTGATTTTTTCCCGTATTCCTGTGTGAGCTGACCAGTGTGCTGACAAGGCACTCTACCAGGGAGCAAGAGAGAATGAGGTTGCCCGGATGGTGTAGGGTATAATGCCAGCGAGGCGCCACGAAGACATCTTCTCTGCCCATGCGTGCAGAAGCACGCACGCTGAACGTTTTTGTACTTTTTGTCTTGGAGCGCACTGCTCACTAGCAACGATGTATTAAACTTCTCTTATTTGTTTTTGCAACCTCTTGTTTTCCCTGCCAAACCCTCTACGATGGTCAATCTGGTTCGAGCTCCAAGCAGATGCTGTTGAAGGCCGCCGACATAGAGTTTTTCACTAGAGGGAAATCTGGTGCCACCGTCCGTGGCAGTTTTCTAAGGGGCGCTGTGCATTCATGGTAATGATGGTATATATGTCTAGTCCAGGGGCGTAGCCAGAGGGGGGGGGGGGGGGGTCTTATGGGGCTTCAGCCCCTCCCGAAATTTTTTCGTGCTGTGCATGCATAGCCCACTCAAGCAATCCCCGGTGCCGGAAATCATTCTAAATTTTCTCCAGAATGTCTTTTTGACGCTCGAAAATACATTTCAGCGCGAACCTTGAGAACTCGGGCTGGATTTCGCGGCAGTGCCCATGCACCGGGAGTCACATGACGCCAAGCAGCCCCATCCGAGCACAAGGTTTCAAGAGCGTTTTGATGGCGAACGGGCTCGCCACGGCATCTTGCGGAGGCCGCGGAGTCTACGCAGCGCATGGATGTCAATTCCGAAATGTATGGGTATAAAGTTGTCAAACTTTTGATGTGAAAGGTGCATTGACATTTCCAAAGTTGTGCTTTAGATTTTCAGTTGCAGAACTTTGTGGGTTTGATGTTACTACAAATATTGGACGCCAAAGGTGCATTCCCTTTTCTGAAGTCTTACATCGGACCATACGACGAGACAAGCCAAATCAACACACTATCAGACAAGTTGAAAATGCAAGCAGCGAGGTCAGATGAGCTGAAGCGTTGTGGTGGTTCATTTGTACCGTCAAGACACATAAAAAATATCAACGTTTTTTTTTTCACCTACGCCAAAGCATCCATGTCAAGGAACTAAAGTCAGCCAAGATAACTACGTTCTTATTTATTTTTTCTACTTCGACTTTTGTTTGCGAGGAAACATTGAGCCTCTTCAATTTTTTTGTCCTCGCTACCCTACCCGCGGGCTGCCAGAGGCAGCCAGAGCGAATGCGTTTTTCTCTTGTCACTGCAACCACCGCGCGGCGCACTTCGGTGCGCGTTCGCTTTTCTGTGGCCGAGTGGATTTTCGCCTGGCAGAATTTTGGGCACTTTCTGGCTAGCAGACGAGAAAAAGAAACTATCGTCGCTCGCCGCCATCACTGTGAGGACTCGACGAATTGCATCACTGTGAGGACTCGACGTTCTCTTGAGCGCAACCTCTCCGGAAAGTCTTGTCTCGCCAGTGTAGGATACCAAGCAGTATGCGTATGGTTCTCGGTGGACCAAGTGTCTCACGTTTTCTTCGATATTCTTTCGGGAGCTACATTAGGTGCCGAAAGTAGGCATTCGATTGTGGCCAACATATTTTGCGCTTTTTCATTTCGGTGCCCCGGCCCCAAAAAAGAAAAAAAAAAAAGTGTGGCGCAGCGAATTGTCGCATGGTGAAAGTTCGATTTTGTTACTTCTTCTTTCGCGGACAGTAATGGGCCACGGGACGCTTCAGTTGCCGGATAGTCTTACATATAGTATTGCGATAGCAATTATATGGACGCTCCAGGCGCATACCTGCCGTCGCCGTCGCCCTCATGTTTCGTATAAAGTCCAAGGGCCATAACATCGTGACCGCGCGCCGCATGCTGTATGTGCGAGTGAAAGCTTAGCGAGGGGGTTGGGGGGCTGGAATGGGTGAGACGACGATGGTGGCTCAGTCATGTGTGCGCAAAAGACAAAAGCGGGGGCAAGCGCGCCGCCTTCCGTCGCGCGCGATACATCAGAGGGAGTCGATGGAATGGGGGTGCGATCTAAGATTCTGGGAATCTCTGATTGCGCAACATGTTTATTTGCCTTGTTTGACGTATTGTATACAGTGATATTTTTTAGATACGTAGATTTATTGGTGACTTATACGTATATTTAAATATGTTGTTGCGAGGTTTTGTGTACACGTGCCGTGAACTTTGTTTCCAGTGACACTTTTTTGCCTTTTATCAAGCTGTATCTTCGCCTTTGTATATTACATTGTATCTTCGCATTTCTAATGTACGAAGGCGAGTAAAATCAAAGTTAGCCAACCCATCCCGTGCAATAATTGTTCGGTCCATTATCTGCGAGGCATGCACGGGACACAGGGGCATCTCTCTATCACAAAAGTGACACGCAGGTGTGAGTATCAAGATTGTTTAATGCTCTGATACACTGGGTTGAACATGGTTGCGCGACATAATGGACGCTCTAGAAGTTGAGCAGCGTGGTGCCCTGAGGTTTTTGACAGCTGAAGGTATTTCCCAAAAAGAAATTAGTCGCCGTATGGCTGCCGTGGACGTTGAACATTGCATTTCATCGGCCACTGTGAAGCGTTCGAGCAAACGGTTCAAAGAAGGATGTGAAAGTTGCAAAGACGATCCAAGGCCGGGCCCAAGCCATCGTGCAATTACCCCTAAACAAATTGCAAAGGTTGATGAGCTGATGAGGCAAGAACGGAGGATAAGCATCGATGAACTAGCAGAGCGTGTGAACATCAGTCATTGTTTGGTTCACGCCATAATTCATGAACATCTCGGTTATCCGCTCTTGTGTGCGCCATGGTTGCCCAATATTTTGAACTACCGCCAGAAGACGAAAAAGTTCAGCGCTGCCTTGACTCATCTGATACGGTATCGCAATAAGGGTGACGACTTCTTGTCTCCAATTGTGATCGGGGACGAACCATGGTGCCACTTCTACGAGCCTGAAACACGACAGCAAAGCTTACAGTGGAAACATTCGAATTCACCACCCTAAAGAAAGGAAAGGCCGTCATTTCCGCCGGAAAGGTGTTGACTTATTTTTTTAGATCGTCAGGGGCCATTACTGATAGAATTTGCTAAATCTTGAGAGACTATCAATTTGTTTCGTTATTGTAAAACGCCAGATCGGCTGGGTGTCACAATCAAGAACAAACTACGTGAAAAATTGACGAATGGGGTCATCTTGTTCCTCAACAATGGCGTCCCCACGTCGCTGATGTGGTTAATACAAAACTGGCAGTGTTCAAGTGGAAAACGCTGCAACATCCTCCATTCAGCCCAGACCTGTCGCCTTGCGACTTCCACTTTTTTGGAGCATCTGAAAAAACAGCTCAAGCGAACCAGATTCATGTCGGACGATGACGTGAAAGAGTCAGTTGCAGACTTTTGAAGCAGCAATTCAAAGAATTTAATGAGACGGGAATCACGTGACTCGTTAGACAACGAGACAAATGTCTAAATGATCGTGGAGACTACTTATAAATAAGGTACCCCGTTTGTCATATATTCTCATTGGCTGACTTTCATTTGACTCGCCCTCGTTTATTTTTCAGAACTCCAGATTTTTATACGTGCTCTCTGTTGCGGCTATAATTTCGGAGCAATTACTCACGATACACGACCGGTGACAGCTGCTCCTGCGTAATAGATTGGAATAAATGACAGTGTCATTGAGATTTTTCACTGGCCGTTGCATATGTACAAGAATCAAAACAAGGTTCTTAAATGACAAAGTTTCATTACAATATTTGTCCTCAGCTTGTTAATTTCATGGCCTTTACATTTTTCATATCAGCGGCATGCACTGCCTTACTGGTTTCCAGCTGATACAGTTCTAAAGTTCGTGTGATATTTTACTTACTTATTAAATAGAGAAAAAAACATGCAAACATTGATATCGGTTATTTTGGGCACAGTTTTTGGCACATACAAGTATATTCTTTTATGAAAAAATACATATTTTACTTGTTCTGACAGTGCATAGCGTTCAAGAATTCGTTTGGAGCATCTTTAGCAATGACAATGGAGTTATTATTCATGTATTTGATCCCCAGGCAAATTGTTTAAGAGGAAGCTTTAGCTCGCGCCCAACTCCGATGCGGCCTGTTCAAATGCATGTAAAACGCAGAGACGCTTTTCTGTGATAACCCCCGGATCGCTTTTAATAAAATTTGTTGCATTTGAGAGAGAAAGTTAAATTCTAGTGTCTGTTGGAAGCGGAATTTCGATTTAGGGACTGAACATTGTTTAAATATTTTGAAAAACTCGAAAGTTAAAAAAAAATAGAAGCACGACGTTTACAAAATAATAGCTCTGCATGAAGCACACATGTGGCTGTTCAGTAAATGGCATCTATTATAACAGTCAAAGCGCAGAAATTTGGTGTGTCAATTCGTATATTACGTGAATTGGTTACGTTGTGTACAAGGATTCTGCGAAAGCCGTATTTTCATAATGCTAAATTTCTTGAGATTCACGTGTAACATAGAAATTTTTCTGCTGTAGACGTACGATTATGTACAATTCACAGAATTGTGATATCATTTTTCATTACGGAGTTACATAGCTTTATACTTGATAGTTTAGATTTCGGAAAATTTGCGATTTTGGTGAATTTTTAACAAGGATGTGACAACCTAAATGAAAAATTCGAAACCAAAAGCCACTAGAATTTAAGTTTTTCTTTTAAATGCAACAAATCTCGTCAAATTGGGTGCATTGGTTGCCGAGAAAAACGAATTCTCCTTCTACATGTATTTAGATACGTGCATCCGAGCTAAAGCTTCCTCTGAAGGAGGAGACTGAGCAGCCGATGTGAGCCCCCCCACGAATGAAATTTCTGACTACGCCACTGGTCTAGTCGGCTTGTGTTGGCTGGTGTTGTAAGAGGCTTCGTCTAAAGCGTGGATATGGCTACACAAATAACGCGTTCTTAAAGTGAAATCTTTACAAAAGGTTTTCATGCCCTCTTAATACGCCTTCCAGTGATGTTTACTCACCTACAATGCATAACCAAAAGCAAGAACAGACGACAAACTGTTCCAAAGCATGCGCGAATCTTTTCGTCTGTCATCCAACTTTAGCGGCCCGCTGATGCTTTCTACTTTTCATATAGTTGGACATGCAATAACAAACTCTCCTAATTAAACAAAGCTTGTTTTTGTATGATAATAAAGCTAAAATAGCTTTTTACATGCTGCTTCAGTAGAAAATAAGTTGTAGTGACAGGCAGAACGGTGCTTGTCTTCAAGGTGTCCTGGCTGTCCGAGAACACTGCCAATCCAAAGTCACAATATATCGGCATACCCATGTATGCCACAGTGCAGCAGCGCCGGATTTCCCTCTAGGTAATATAGTGAGAAACTCTATGGTTGCCGAAACCTCATCGCCGTAAGCACTAGCGGCAGCCGTAACAGTGGGCAACGGCACTTTTTTCCAAAAGAAAATTGACTCCGAATGGCACCCACTGGGTTTCTTCTCTCGGAAGCTCCAAACTGCCCAGACTCGCTACAATGTTTTTAACCGTGAGCTGCTCGCCATCTACTCTACCATCTGGCACTTCGGGTGCTTCTAGGAGGGCCAGCCATTTTACGTTCTAACCTATCACAAGGCTCTGGTGTACGTCTTCCATACGAACTGTTCCAAGTACGTGGCACGTGAACTCCGTCAAATGGCCTTTATATCGGAGTTCACAACGGATATCCGGCACATAAATGGCACCGACAACGAGGCAGATGACGCACTATCACGCATCATTTCCCTCGGCACTTCTACATCTGCTGTAAACTAAGGAGCGTCTTAGTTCGGGTGCAGATGGAAGACCCTGAGTTGCAAGCGCTGCGTGACCACCCTCGTTCCCTCTGTCTGCAACTCGTTCCGCACTCGGTTGTACCTGGCTGACACTGGTGCTACATGTTAGTGCCTGCACCTTGCCCCTTATTCCGGCTGCCTTTCAACGTGCGGCAGCCGCAAGGGGAAAATGCAAAAAACGAAAGTGATATTTAGCGCAAGATAGGCATGCAAAAACAGGGCAGCTCACGCACCTTTATTCCAAGCGGTGACACGAAATTGACTTTTATGACCCCAATTTGTAGCGTTATTTACGACGAGAGACTAGTATCAAGTGATGAAATTCTATAAAGAATTTAATATTCAGCAGGGTCTATCCTCTCTGCGTACTGGGAACCAGTGCGGTACGAACGCAACCTGCGCAGTTTCCAGTGCGAGCAAGGGAACTGCAATGAGAACCAGCGCGCGTACAGAACAAACCAGTGCGCCGCAGCGCCATGACAGTGAAACCAGCGTCTAGTTCAGTGTGACCAAGCTCTTATGCAGCGTTCACAATGGTGTCCCATTGATTCCCAGCGAGCGCCAGCATCCCCCAGTGCGATTCGGAGTAAAAAAGAAAAAAAGCGGGCTGGTTTTGCATTGGAAGGCACTGGATAGACGCTAGTTTTGCAATAGGAAAGCCATGCACGAATGCAGAAAAATAGTTTGGCGCTATATGTACAAATGATAGGTTGTTAAAGGTTTCATACTTCGCAAGGGATGAAATAATAACAATTGATGCTTACCTTAAGGCTCTGCTTGTTCGTCCCCCAACCGACCGGTTCACATGGACGCCCATGTCTCCATAGGCGCGAGTATCAGAATAAACGTCCAGGCCAGCACCGCATTGTTGTCGCCTTCTAGTGACACTGTTTCTTAAAGCTATTCTTGTGCAGTGCCACACACGTAACGGCATTTGCAACGTGTTTGAACTTGACAGTACTGCAGAGGCGTTCCTGCCACATTCAATCCTCCCGCACATCTTCACGCGCCGCGGACGCAAGCTCGTCGAGTATAGGCTCCGCGGGTTCAAACTTTCCACGTTGACAGCACCGCCGGATCACACAGCCTATCGAACGTAACAAGCGCATCTTGTAGCAAACGCGCCGAACTCACTGCGCTACAGGTTATCACTAATCTCCAACCAAGACGCGCGGGACAAGCTGCCGTGCTCTGCAAATGTACAGCAGCGCATGCCCTGCATGACTAGACAAAGTCGTCAGTTCTAGCCCTGTCGTCTATTGGCCAAGACTTGCGTTATCTGTTTCACGCAAGCAAAGGGCGAAGGCGGGCGTTTGTGTCGCTCAGGGTTCCGTCGGTGCCGTCTCGTTTTACGTCGAAGACCAAGCAGCTTGCGCTGGCGGCCTTTTTAGGAAGTTGAAATAGTCGCAGTGGTCATTCGACCAGTGCTCAAGTTCTTAGAAAATGGCCTCCCCACGAGTTCTTGGTCTCTCTTCAATTTTGCTGAAGATCATCGCTTCCTCGCAACAAATATGGTAGGTAAAAATGGCTCACGTAAACTCTAGTACGTTGTAAATTTTACTTGTGTAGCCACGTCACACGCAGCTTAATCCCATGTAGTGTATAGGTTGCGAGCAAGGAGCTTGGATCCGCGTAACGTCAGCAGGCAGCAACGTTTCGTGCGAGCATAATGCTGCCGATCGGGGGCGCGATAAGATGATAGAGTATGATAGCACGAAAGCTCCGCGCAATGTCTAGTTCTCGTATTCAGAAATGTGCCTTAACTTGAAGGCTATGATTGGCTCGATGTAGATGACGTGCGTCGGATGTGAACGTGCCCAAAAGGCTCATCGCATTTTCTTCGGTGTGTTCGCGTCAGACGTTGTTTTGACCAAGTCATGCATGGGTATCAACTTAAGTCGCATTTCTGAATACTGGAGTAAAGCACAAAGAATCTATTTGTGAGTTATTCCTTGCGTGACGCCGCGCGGCTTGGCGTAAACGTACTGACGCCGAGCGCACGACACGCTGAATGCGTTCTAAGCGGATGTATCTAACGTTTTGCAGCGAAGGTGTTTATGGATTGGCTGCCGTGCGCTTTTCATGTGCGTCTGCAAAAACAGTGAGCCGATCGCTAAGATAGTGCAGAAAGTGTCCAAGCGTAATGGCACGTACCCCTGTGGACTCCGGGACCTGCAACGCGTCCTTGCACTACCCTTGTCACACCTCGAACCCATAGGTCTCAAGCCCAAGGGTAAGAACATATTATTCCAATGTTTTTGGCAAAAGCAACAGAAACAGGAAGTTCAGAGTGACAAGGAGAAAAGGGGAAATAGGACTCACAGAGGACCATGAAGAGCACAGACCATCAAGTGTCAAGAAGGAGGCGCTAGCGGTTGGCGACGTGGCGCTGATAGACCTCACGTGATGCTGAAATCCCGTCGCTGACGGCCAACCTCTTGAATAACTTGAGTTAAGACCAGGAGTAGATTTTCCGCCTCACGAGGTCGTTGACTGGATCCTAAGAGACCAAGGTACCAATGATGACTGCGTGAACCGTCACTCGCTGGCATCGCCTTGCTGGATGTTGACGTACGGCCTCATGCTTGGTCACTTAGGCGTGGCGCGCGCTTCGGTAAAAGCGTGCGGGCGGTTGTCAAAGGGGCAGCCGATGTCAATGATGACTCCCTCCTCGCCGCGCACTAAGACGACGTCAGGCCGAAGGTTGATGATGAAGTAACGATCCCGGCGCGCAGCACGGAGACGAGCACAATGCACAATGTCACGCCGTGCACAATTCACTTTTCGGCATAAAGTTACACTGGACTTGGGGCAGCGTCTCCCACATGCTGCATACACACAAGCTGCATTGCTGATCCAGATCGGCTGTCACCTGCATGCATGCTGCGTTGAGTGGAACGAGATTGAGCCTGGCCTTGTTGATGAACCGCCAGTCCACAGATCGGGTGAAAGAACCTGTGTGCATGAAGTGCGAACTGGCGGGGTTGGCGGCGATGTACTGCAGAGTCTCAGCCTGGTTAGGCTTACCATGGGTAGCAGAATCCCGGGAGGCTGACTGAATGGCCCGGAGTGTACGGATCACCTGCGTGCGGTGTTTAGGGTTCAGAGCGTGACTACCCCAGGTTATCCGGACTTCGTCCGGGTGCAGATCACAGAGAACATTCTAGGCAGCGTGAAGCCTTGCGTGCCTCCGTCCAGATCGAGCTAAGTTGAGACGCAGGCGTCCTGAACTCTCCCTCGGTGGACCCGCTGAGATAGGCCTCAGCGTCTCGTTGCTCTGCCAGCAGGTGTAGACGCTTCAAGCCACCTCACGCAGGCCCTCGGACGCCATGTTGCGCAGCTCGAGGTCCCCTGAAGTTAGGAGCTTGAATGCATTGGCGACACGGTAGATGTCGCTCAACTCGGCAGCAAGTGGCATTGTAGCTGCCCCCGAGTGAGGACTGCCATAGATATATTCGTTCAACGCATTACCTGTATGATATAACGCCCTTTTCAGGAAGGGACGCAGCGCATCGTCGAGGCGGTGCCAGTCGTCCTTGCCGAGGTTGCCGCACCTCATCATGAAGTTCAATGCCGGGATCATTAACGTCCGAACATCATCCAGTTGCTACAGTGGCCAGCGTGGAAGTCAGTAGCGCCGTTCCTCTCTGGATTGCCTTGTCTACGATGGTGACATCATCGAGGAATATTGGAAAGCCGAGGATCGGATCTTAGGCCAAAAGGCCGACCCACGTCGGCCATGCCTAGGTTCGCACCACTCTCTGTTTGTCGGCGTTCCATCTGCATGCCTATCAAGTTTCCTTTCCTACCGCTCTCCCGTGGTGGTGGTCCCGTCGGAACGTCACATGTATCCAGTTTCCTCCAGCTCCTCGGGCCGGCAGTCCTGTCATCCACGCGAATGACAAAAAATGTGTGCGCGTGCCTTTCGTTACAGTGACCCCTGATCAAGAGAATAAATAAGCTCATACCTTTGTTCAAAATTCTCCTCTGTGTCGTGTGTTAAACAGTTTCACTGGTCAACCACTTTCACAGAGTTTAATGGCGCAGGATTTTTTGGAAAGCAAGAAAAAAACTATGCAATACCGGCGGTTGTGTTCATAAAGCACAGAAAAACGATCATACTAACATTCACGCCATTTATTTTCAGCTATTGTGTCAGAGCCATTTTGTCCTGAAGACAAAAAAGTCCATCGCAAGCCGCGCCGCCACATCGCATGACTTCAGTCCCTTACTGTTATTCACCTGGTCATGTCAGACGTTTAAAGAACCGGTGACAAGGAAAACGAACTTCGAGCTAAGTATTTAGAATACGGAGATTTATTGTTAGCAGTGAACCTACACAATGATGAGCCCACAATGGAGGTTACTGTTATTGTGCATCAGAAAAGAATTTGTGTATGAAGTAGCCTAGCACCTATAGAAATCTACGGTGCAGTTAGCATGGAGTCTGTGTTATTCCTTTACAAATAAATTTCGATGGATAAAAAAGATCAACAGATTTAACGATTATTCCAGCTCTGAACAAATATGAAGTCAGCAGGTGTGGCTGGACGGGATGGTCGGTAGTTCATGATGGTCTATTTGCATGGTCATAATGGTCTAACAGGGTCACGTGAAGACCGTAGCCACATGGAGCTCTGTGTGTGTCCTTTCGCATCTTCCCTTGTTTCTATTCATGCGTGCGATATACCAGTAGACCCTCATGAACTACCAACAAGCCCACCTAGCTACGCTTGATGATTTCGTTTGCTGAGAGCCAGAGGAATCGCTGAAATCTGTTTATCCTTTTTAGAAATTGAAATGTAATCGTTAAGGAACAACAAAGCCTGACCGCTAACGATACCGTAGATATTTAAAGCATTGGGTCATCGAAGACAAATTCTTAAAAAAAAGACAATTCCTTCTCTGCTTCACATTAATCGTAACCTCATTGTGCAGGTTCAGTGTTGTGTTTGTTCTCTGTTAACATATATCTACGGGTTCTACTGAGCTCTAATTGCGTTTATCCCATCACCACTTCATTTAAACCTTTGACATGACCAGGTGAATAACAGCAACCATCTGAAGTCCTGCGATGTGGCGAAGCCATGCGCTATGCCTAAAGATGGGCTCTGAACACATTCAATGCGACCACAGCAGGCTCTCACAACGTAAACCACCGTATTGTTTGCTCGCTCTTCAAATATTGCCGCTATATTCTCAAGAATCAGCTTCTTTGCGGTGCACACAACACCATTTTCGTTCGCTCTACAGTATTGCTTGAGTTTCCCTTCATAATAAGCGCTGCGACCACACCGTGCGATGAACCTGCGTTGCAGTTAAAACCACGCAAAAAATTGTCAAGCAAGAATTTTGCACGATAGCTCAATAGTGGGCGCGTTCAGTCATTGTCCAGCTCGCAATGTGCAAGCGCATGGATGCGATATTCAGTGACAGTGCTGGACGAAGCTTTGCTTTTCAAAGCTACACGGTGAAGGTTAACTTGGGATGAGACCCCGGCGACCTGACGATAAAGTAAAACCAAATTTCGAGCTTTTAACTGCCGTGTAATAGTTTCGCCATTAACTTATTGTTGAAAAACACGTCGAAGCGGTTGTCGGCGTGAACAAACAATCGTAACTGCGAGACCTATTGGCCAGTTATAGACATATAGGCGCTGCTTGGTAACGCTAAGCACCCAAACACACCGCGTTCCCGAAAGAAGTCCCATCTGCGCAAAATGAAGACATCGTTACGTTCTTATCTCTCATCTCTCGCGTGTAGAAAGCGCTGTTCATCCCCCGCGTACGCTTCAAGATGAGCCGCAACCGCCGCACTGATAAGTATCTCGGAGCCCCGTTCGAGCAGTCAGGGGAAGCGCGCGCGTAACTTGTACCCGTCCTGCATTAGCGATAACAATATGACGAGTAAGCACAACCTCAGTGCCCTCCGTGGCGCTCTTCATTTACATCAGACGTGGGCTCAGGGGAGCGTGTTTTGTTATCTGAGCACGTAACAAATGGCAGTTGCTGTCGGAAATAACAATGGTAATGAGCCGAATAAGTCATCCTGAGTTTTAAAGCCAGCTTGACTCGCTTATTTGTTTTTTGTCAGGCAGGTGAAAGCTCTCGCAGAAATGAAAAAAAAAAAGAAAAGGCGAAGGTGAAACCAATAAGCCAAGGCAGCAGGACAGGAAACAGTTTTATTCATAATGCGACATGGCACATGCATTCGATGTGCAACCGACAGGCAAGCGAGGCTGCTGCGATATGCGGGTCGGCTACGCCGAATACTCGGAGTGAAAGCAATATCTAAATATAACGCGCTATGGACCGTAACATTTACGACATTGCTTGGATCACTGTGATTATCGTCAACCATTTCTGCCTTCTATTTGTTGCTTGGCCTGTGACAAATGAGCAAGAGCGTAGAACAACTACAAGCTATCAGCAGATGTCCTCATTTCTTTCATTGGCCTTCTTTTCTGAAAGTAGAAGCCTGTACAGAAAACTACACACGTAGCTTTCAAAGATAACTCTACAGAAGCGTAGGCTGTTGGACCAGTTGGTGCATCATGCAGTGTCGTTGAGCGTAAATACGTCAGTCCTGTCCACTCCGTTTATTTCCGCCCGTATTTCCGCTCAACAACACTACATAACTCTACAAATACGTTGGATGCGTGGGTCCCAGATGATGAAACAAAAGCAAAATGAAAACAGCAATGAGTGCCCAGATTGCGGGCGGAAATAACACAAAGTTGCTACCGATTATTTCCCCCGTGATTTCTGTGAGGTAAATGATGCACGATATGAATTTTCGTATATTCAGTCTCCTGAGACAAAACAACATTCTCCATCAGAACGTCACAGGTAAAGTAGCCAAAGTAGCACCTGAAGTCGGGGACACCTGGAAAAGGTTTGTTAATATACAATTTTAGCTTGTAAAGAAGAAAATCAAATTTTGATACCTCAGGCATGGGACACTTTTGTTGAATCTATGTCGTCGTAGATTTCGTGCTTTTAGCCGTTGCTGTACTGTCAGTAGCGTTCGTGCAATCTCCGCAGCCGTCGGAACTACGCATTCTCTGTTCAGATACTGGAACGCGAAATATGAAGAAAACGTGATAAAGTATGTTCCATGGGCGCGCTTTTAGAGCGAAGCTTTCTTATAGGGTACCCTCCCTGACTATCCTGACAGTGGCTGCCGCTGCCTCGCCGAAGAGGTGCTTGCCTCACGGCGAGTAGATCATGCACACACGCCAGTTTCCATTAGGCCATAAACGCGAGAATGAATGAATGAATGAATGAATTCAGTCATTCATTTATTTATTCAGAAAAGGGTGAAACTGTAAACATAATAATAGTGAACCTTACCCTAATCTTTGACCTTGTACTTTGCTCAGTATACACCTATATTTCCCATTATTCACTCGACAAACATCTGCTTCGTACTCGTTCACATCACTACGTCGACGTCCGCAGCGCGCACTTGCAGTAACTGCTGTTTGCATTTCACCTCTTAATTCAAATGGTGTAGCACATGAACAGAATCATTGCATGACAATGGACGTTGCATAGATAACAATAAAGACAATCATACGCATCGCATTTTGGTGTTATAATATTTAGATAGCAGCTTCACGAAGACTTAGCTTCACAGATATGCCAACATATGTGTGAGATCTGCATATTCAGTAACTGTCTCGCTTATGAACGTGCCTCATTCAACCCACAACAGTGCACAAACTATACTCATGCCATTATCGAAAGAGGACGCGGCGGAACTTTGCGGAATTGATCGCGAAATCACGCTGACTTCTTGAAAGACTCCCGAGAATTCCAATCACCGCTTGCTCTTGCCTGATCCTCCACTGCAGTGGCGATTACCGACAACCCTCTCTCGGTGCAACACTACTCTGCTGTGCTGCCTACGACTGGGGTTAGCCTTCACAAATTCACACACCTTACTCATCGGGATTGGTGACCACCACCTGTGAACTGTGAACATACTATCGAGCACATCGTAGAAAACTGCGCAGGCTTCGACATCCGACGTCAATCTCTCAGTCAACCACACGGTCGGCACTTTAGAAGCTAAGGTTCAGGATGCATGGCCTCGCCCGTAATTAACACGGAAAGCTACGCACGCTTTACAATATCTCTTAAAATCAATAGAACTGAGAAGACACTAATAGACACATGTGTCTTGTACCCGTGAACACTTTCTCCGTTTTCCTTTGCCTTTACCTACTGTCTTTCAATCGCCGCTCCTATCATGGTAGCACGTCAAACACCCTGGCTTCCACTGCTTTTTGCTTTTCTGTCTCTCTGCTCTTTCCAAGCAGGGACCATGGCGCTCTTTCAATGGTTCGCAGTTCTGTATCCAGTTAATTTGTCGACTCTGGTAAGGAAGCAATTATACTAGAGATAACTGCATATATTTGAGTGCTTGTTTTGTTCTATCCGTTATTTTCTGAAGTCTCGTCAAAGTTAGTGGCCACAGTCGCTGTCTCTTGTAAGGAAACATGAGCTGGAGTAGAAGCGATGCTCAGCATATGGCGGAACGTGTAGGAACACAGGAGCAATAGCTTTTTGAATTTAAGCCTTTTTATAAACGTAGCGCGACGTCTTCTATTAATATGGGAATAATATAGCCAACGAGAGCACGTACCCGTTAAAATGTAGTAAAGGAGCGCGTACTCGGAACAACCGAGAAGTGTTATTCGAATTATCTTTTTTTCACATTTCGAGATAAACAATAAAAATAATTAGCAGTGGCATCCACATGAAGGAAAGTTAGGAGGGCATGGCGTTGTTTTCTGTTTTCTAAAAAATAATAACGCAAAATAAAAGAAATAAAATTAGCAAGGTGAATATTTGGTACAAGCGCAAGTGTAGGGAGTGACTTCAAAAAGTGCATTACGTGCAACCACCATAAACTGGGTTAATTAATAGCGAGCGCAAGCAGCACACTGGTGAAGAAAAAAAAAAAACGAAACGAATAGAGAAGGGCCGAAGAACGGCAATACGCGAACCGTAAGCGCAATTTTCGCGACAGATACCGGTTGAACGGTTTCGCTTCCAAAATGGCTGCGCGAGGACGCCGCACTCGCACAGGCCGATAAACAGCACGGCGAAGCTACCCGCAAGCGAAGCCTTGCCTGATGTCTCAGGGGCGCTTCGGTTACAGCTCATTACCGAATAATTATCGGACGCAGTTTAGTGAAAAACCTAATTAATTAGCCAGGCTTGTCCACACGTGTACACACGCAAACACACGCAAACACAAATCGCACCGCGTAAACACACGCAGTCCCGTTCGGGGAACTGTTGGACCCATTCGCGCGTGCCGAAATTTTGGGCGCAAGCAGGCAAAAACAGCCAGCGCATGCGAACGCTATAACGCACTCTCTCCCGCACTAAACAACTCCAGATCGAAAGTGAGGAGCGTGCGGGCGCAAGAAATTCCGTTCGAACGCCAGACACAGGCGTTGGCTGTTGGCGCTGTGACGCTCTTCATGGAAAAGAGACGAGATTGCTCTGCTGCGCTGCCGCCGCGACACCTGAAGTGGAAGCTGCGTGCCGAATACCTGGTTGATTAACCCTTCGACTCTGTCGACAGCAACTACGCCGCTATGTACCAACTAGCGGGCGCCGTAATCGAGCGAGCCATGTCACCCGCAGCTGCCGGTCGTGTTTGCTAACGCTTGTTACTTTTTGGGATTCGGGAGCAAATGAAACCGCGGTTAGTATCGTGAGGAAAAAGATCAAGAAGGAAACTATAGGGACACAAGCAACCGAAAGAAGGTGCCGCCCTCGAACACGTATTTTCTAATTCTGTTTCAACTATAGCATCGAAACACGCGCTGAATAAAATTAGTGTTTATTACACGCACGCACGCACTTTGAATGCACGATCGCTTTGCACTTCACTTCTCAGCTACGAAAGTTACTGCACATGGTTGACAGTATAAGTAGGGTGCTCCCGTACACGCTCGCAAAACCAAGCAGAATTATTTTACTTTGTGCTTAAGCAACAGTTGCAAAATCTATATTTGCTGCACCCTGGACCATTATAGGAACTCAAATGGCACCCATGATAATTCCTTATGGAATCGAGCTGCAACTACAACCTTGAAATTTCTCCAGCTTATCTGCCAAACAATATTTCTTTATTCGTTAATCTGCGATTTCTACACATTTTTAGTTCGCAAAAGGCTGGCATATTAATCCAGCAAAGCGTGCGGAATAACCACACACATCACAAGTTGCGCTCCCTATGGCGGCCCCCTTGCGCATTGAACATTTAAGTTCTCGAGTGCGTTTCGCCAAATGTTGCTTCTTATTACTTCCAAGTTTCATATTGACACTGTCGATAGTCTTAAAATGGCGCACTTTCGAAGTGTCTATGTAGCTCCAAGCAGCAATTAAAATAACTTTGGTAATTTCTCATAACCGATCCATTTTAATACTTCATACTTCTATGTTCTTACATAGCTCGAGTATTGCCGTTGTCATGGCAAAGATCCTCTTCAAGTCTGTCTGTCTGTCTGTCTGTCTGTCTGTCTGTCTGTCTGTCTGTCTGTCTGTCTGTCTGTCTGTCTGTCTGTCTGTCTGTCTGTCTGTCTGTCTGTCTGTCTGTCTGTCTGTCTGTCTGTCTGTCTGTCTGTCTGTCTGTCTATCTATCTATCTATCTATCTATCTATCTATCTATCTATCTATCTATCTATCTATCTATCTATCTATCTATCTATCTATCTATCTAACCTTTATTTAATATCTTGTGTTTAGGGTTTACGTCAGTTATCTTTGTATGTGCGTCAGAAGCAAGCAGATCTAATCAGAAGTTGGGCTGAGGCATCCAGACCCGAGAGCATTTACATGACCTCGTTACTATCGTGCCGAGATCTCAGCAGCAGTCTTCAACGAGACGAGGTAATAAGGTGCGTGAACAGCGCTTGCTGGTTACGAACCGCCCCTGCAACCTCATGCATATTTAATGCACCTTGCAAATCGTTGCAGCTACCTTAGTCTATCCCGCTCTGTCGGTCTGGTTTGCCTCGACAGATTAGCGTTTGCACAAGCACGACAGGCTACTGTCAGCCCAGTAAGCAGACCCGATCCGCCTGCGTCGGGTGTATGTAAACACCCTGGTTGACGTGGCAGATCCAGTAGCTTTTGTTCGGAATTTCATGGACTAGCCATTCGTTCGCGCACACTCACATGGGAGTGTCCGATGTTGTTTTCGGTTGTGTCAGAAGGTTGCGTGTTCGAACCTCGTCCGGGTCACCAAACAGTGCCGAAGAGCGACAGTACAGACCCGTAGGTTTCTAAAGAGCCCTGAAGAGAGCAGATCGGACATGTCAGTGGTGTGTGAGGCTACCACGGTATAAACCTTTGTAGAACGGCGCATATATCTTACGGAGCGATTGAAATTTGATTCGAGGTGTGTGTAAAAGAGGTGCTTAGAAACGGTTTACAACTAATTTCCCTTCAATAACCCAAGCCGTTTATTTAAAATAAGTGAGACGTATTTGTCCCACTGACACGAAACGGTTTCTCAAAACGTGGCTCACATATGTCTCGCTGACGGTATAGGGTCTCCAATGCGAAATTACTTCTGACTACTTCGACACAACGTACCATTTTTTTTTAGGAAAAGAGGCGTTTATGTCCCACTGATACTAATTGGCTCTTTCTAAAAAGTGAGGCTAATTTGTCCCGCGGAACTTCTAGGCTCTCGACGAAAAAATATTACCGTCCATGACCCCGTAAAGATGGTCAACCCGCGAAGATGAAATGTGCGGTCCCTGTGTTTATCGCTAGGTCAATTCCGACTGTTTATTGAACTCTTTCTCAATGATTGGTTATATCTTTGTGTTTCTTAATGATGTTACGCACACGTTTGGCTTGGGTTTATCACATTGTTTATTTGGAATGGCGCGCATTGGGTTTCGAATAATCACCATCATGGAGGTGTGCAGGGAGCGGTTCGTTGTGTTAATCCAGCGGGTTCATCAAAGTATTTCTGAATTATGTAACGTATTTGTATTTCGTAATGCTCTAATTATAGTGTTTATGACTCATGTGACTCATAGTGTTTATGCACTGTAGTTACCAAGTGACACAACGGGCCCGTACATTTAATATAATTAAAGACAGGGACATATCTTTGAACCTATTGCGAAGGCGGAGAGAGACTGCTGCGCGTGCGCTCTGCTGCGAGAGAGAAACGACGTAACTATCCGCGTAGCCAATGGCACGCCGCATCTCCTGAGGGAGCGGTTCTGGGATCGGAGCGCGAGCGTTTCACCTATGCATATACAGCTTCGCTGGAAACGTTTTCAATGCGCAATTATTTCTATGCCTACCCAACGAGAAATTTGTCCGTAAGACGAATGAAGTGGTGCTGTGTCGGCTGTGGGTAGGAGTAGCATTCACCAACTCCTACAGCTATCGTATTGGAATGGCGGATTCACCAATGTGCGCTAAGTGCAAGTGTGAAGAGACCATCAGTCACCTTCTGTGCCACTGTTCTCGCTTTGATAATCAACGTGAGACTCTCCAGTGTGCCTTAAATAGACTGGATGACAGTCCATTTACGGAAGCGAAGATCTTGGGAGCCTGGCCTCACAGTTCATTAGCCCAGAGAGCAGTTCGAGCGCTTTTTCGCTACCTGAGGGCAACAGACTTGAGTGCCCGACTATAGACATCCTACACCTAAGTTCTATCTCTCTCTATTTCACTCCCCATTCCCCTCTCCACGTGTAGGGTAGCAAACTGGACTCAGTCTGGTTAACCTCCCTGCCTTTCCGTCTTCCCTTCTCTCTCTCTCTTACACCCCCCTAAACAAAGGCTCATACCCCAGCAGTAGTCGCAGCAGCAGTGTGGTCGGACCACGAGGGTTTCGCTTGCGCATATAAAGCTTCCCTGTACAATTGCGTGTGCCAACTTCCCTCGTAAAATGTACCGAAGCTCAAAGGACCAATTAGCACAGCGGAGGTGACACGCAAAAAGTCTGTGCGTACTTCTTGCCCATGCGTAGGACACCAACGGGCATCAGCGCCTTTTTGCATGCGTATGATTCTTGCACGTGCATTCACCTGGGCGAGTTCTGCGTACTACCTATCGCCTGGAGATACAAGAATGAGTGCTTTTTGCGAACTGAAGGTTTAACTCTGAAGTCAGCAAAGAGAAATAGCTTATGGGGCACCTTGAGAACATTGTTCTCGCGAGCAAATGTGGGCCATATTAATGAAGCATTCGAACCGTAAAAACAATCTTTCTAGCTTTTGCACGCTAGTCGCCACTTATTACCCACTCCCAAAACTATTCTCGCATGAAATGTTGACATATTTATAAAGAAAGCAGCACCAGACAAATGAGCTAAATGGGCCCCTTTGCCGTTGATAAGAATTTTCCTGCCCAGCACAATGTGGGACGTATACGTCCCATTGTCTTACAAAGGGTTTTAATCAGCCTAGTGCTAGCCGGTGCTGGCGCTTGCTGAGCGGAGCACCGGCGCTCCTTCGGATGCGATCGCCTGCTTTAAAGTGATGCGATACCAATGCTGTTGCCGCTACATGTGTGTAAATATTATTGCGCTTGAGGCAAATTTACATGTTATTACCTCACGCGGCTGTTTGGGACTGTCATCTAGGTAGACGAAAAAGGAAGGAAGGAAAACAAGAGGTGAAAGGCAGAGAGGTTAACCAGATTAAGTGTCCGGGTGGCTACTTGCACAGGGGGATGAGGTAAGGGCAGAAAAGATAACAAAACATGGTAAGGTATAAAAAAGAAAACAAAAGGAACGCATCAGTTCACATATTTTATAGTTCGCCAATGAGTCCGGTTTCTTCTAAAAAAGTTAACTTGTGCTTTTAAAGCAGTTGGTGCCGATGTCGGCTAGGACCAGGGCCCAAGAAATCTAGCTTCCGTAAGAGGATGGTTGTAAATCTTGTAGAGCGCGGTGCTGAGGACTTTTCTTTGTGTATTCAAACGACGACAATAACACGGAAAATGCGCTATCGTCTCTTTGCTCCCGTAACCTTCCCAATATGGACTTCCGGCCCATCTGATGCGGTAGGAGTACGCATTGGTAAAAGCTACTCCAAGCGATAGGCGACAAATGAGAGTTACCTCCCATCGTGGTAAGCCACGTGGAAGGTGGAGCTTTTGGTCAGGAACCAGGGAACAAAGACGCTGGTTTTTAGAGTCTGTCGAATTACATTGGGCCAACGTAAGCTCGTGAGCAAGCGCACGGAGCTTTCCCGCTACGTCTGTTCTTGACAGCAGGATGGCAGCGCAATCGGCACTGTTATGTGAAGATTGAGCGGTTGCATCTGCTTGCTCGTTTCCAAGGATACCACAATGACTTGGTAACCATTGAAATACCATGTCATGTCCTTTCTCAACTGCCCGATAATAAATTCCTCGTGTGCCCGCGCCAAGTCGTTCGTGGGGCCCACAGCTACAAAATATTACTACGCTTTTAAGGAATCTCTTATTAAATTGAAAGAGTAGGGAAGAAGTGACGTGACTGACGAAATAAATGCTCCTTGTTTATTTCAGTGGTAAAGTGGAATATGGTGGGAGCCACTAAGCACGCAAGTGCAAACAAACAAACAAACAAACAAACAAACAAACAAACAAACAAACAAACAAACAAACAAACAAACAAACAAACAAACAAACAAACAAACAAACAAACAAACAAACAAACAAAGCAAACAAAGCAAACCAAAGCAAGCAAGCTAGCTAGCAAACAAAAACATAAATAGGACGATCTAAAAGGAAGATCAGAAGCATAGCGAAACAGCAAAAATAAATAAATAAATGTGCCCTCGTTGTTTTCGTAATATGATACCAACTTGATGAGGAACAAAATAAAGACAGCAGACGGCCGACGAGGGACGAAGAGTCCAGTGTGAACGTGTCCGGCAAACGTAATGTGACATCTTGTCTTACTGGTAAGGGTCACAAAAATATTAAGTGGGGAACCAGTCACTCGCGAACCCGAGGATCAAGAAATAAACAAGGCTGCCACATGAAGACCGAGAGCACACGGGGCTCGTCTTCGGCGCAGCCATAACCAGAAAGGGCCATCATCATGTGACCTGCACACGCGTGCGAAACTATAGCGCCTGCTGAGGACGCACGTCGCCGGGCGCTTGAGAGGAGAGCGGCGTCGCCACGGCCGGCCAAGTACGTAACTCGGTGAATTGACCGCTACCGCTCTCTTAGCAAGAACATTGGAGTGCTCCGAGAATTGCGGTTTCTCGTTTAGGTGAAGTATACTTGATACTCGTCGGGCGTCCCTTGCCTGTTCTGGCAGTGCGCTCGCTAGTCCGCCTCCTTTTTTGGCCACGATGCTGATAGCTTTTCCATAAATTGGGGAAACTTTAGTGGATTGCTACAAGAACTGCTTGGTGACTCAGTTGAAGTTGTCGTCGTCTTTGTTGTTGTATGAACTCTTGTTCGCGTTTTTCTCCTTATACAGCAATGCGCTGATTGAATATCAATAAAAAGGGATTCAAGTGAAGGGCCGCACGTGGGTAGAACAAATGGCCACGGTATAACTTGGCTATGGACATGAATAACGAGCGGGGCGAAATTTCTGCCGCTCAACGAAGTTGCCGACGAGGATCTGAGGCTGCGTTCACTGTCAGCGTATCCCTTTCTCCGTATTCGTTTGTAAGCCGCGCTGAATTTTCAGCAGAAGAACCGAAGCGCCTTTATTTGCAATAGGCTGACTAGAGAAATAGATCCGCGCATAGTAGAACGCCCGACAAGTATACCTTCAAGTCGCGGCGCGAACTGAAAGTGAGGTTTAGACAACAGTAAAATAGCTTGGTGTAGGGATTATGAGCTAAAAAAGAAAGAAAGAAAGAAATAAAGAAAGAAAGGAAGAAAAAGAAAGAAAGAATGACACTTATTATTCTGAAAGAATTTGTCTTTCTGTATTTTTCTTTTTGCCAAAAATCTCCCGTATAGCAACTTTCCATAAGGCTTTCGTGTTGAAAACGCTGCGCAACAACACAGCTTGATTTTGAACTCCATACATGCAACTAAAGGCTCACCAACAATTCGGTCAGCATCAGGAGGCTGTCAGGACAAAGTTCTAACGCAGTTGTCAGGCACCTGAACAGTGTAAGGTATCTTAGTGTTGCGCAATATTTCAAATATCGAGCGTGGACACTGCACGCCATTGACGCAGGCACCGGAAGTCCACCACGGTGGTGAAAAGGCTCACACGTTTCAGCCGCCGCCTGACGACCACTTCGCACCGACTTGGAGCTGCAGTCACGATGAGACTGCTGCCATGAGCGATTCACGATGAGTCGGTGCAATAAATTGAGCCACATTCGCACTCGACGTGAAGACACTGTGGAAGATGAGAGAAGCCGCGGCGAAGGACACCAATGACAGCAAAATAGTTACGCGGAGCTTGAACGTTAGAAAAATTCAGGTACAACCACAGATGTTGATATGAAGGAAAACAAATGTTAAACATATGCCAGGGTGAATGAAGAAAAATGAAAATAATTGAAAGTAGTCGGGGGACAAAGAAATAGAATAACAATTTTGGTAATGAACCGCTTGGTGTGCTAACACACAGGCACTCCCAGTTAGCTCTTCGTCTCTTTTAAGAGCGCTACTTAGTTTGCGCAGTAGAGTCGTTGGAAAGCGTGACGAAGCGCATCACAAAACGATGCGATTCTTCCCATTCGTGCAAGACCTCCCGATGCTTGATACACGCGTAAAATAGGGTGGACATAGATGTGCTGCTGAGCCGAGGTCCCGGTTTTGATGCGGGCCGCGGCGGCCCCGTTTCGGGCATGGCAGCTTGCTAAAAGGTCGTGTACCAAGCATTGCGTGTGCGTTAAAGAAACCAAGTTAGTCAACATTTATACACAGTAATCCACTACAACGTGTCTCATAATCAGATCATGGGATTGGCATGTATTACTGCAGAGTTTATTTTAATCTTAATATGGGGCGGACTACTCCAACTGCCTATACAAAACGGACCGGAACGTTGTCCATGTGAAGCAAAGAAACACAAAGGTAAAACCTATGGCTACGTGCTTTGTTTTTCAGCGGAGTCAACGTAAAAATAAGCTTAATCCAGTTTGCACGAAACGATAAACTCGGAGCGTAAAAAGGACGTGCTTGTAAGGCTCGCTCACTCGCGATTCTTTCTGCCCGCCCGGCGCTATATTCCTGTCGTTTGTAGCTTTCTTAAATGCGCGGAAAACATGCTAATTACAATTGTGATGTTACATTGCCTCCATTACCGGCATCACTTTTATCATCACTTTGATACGACACGTAAAGTACGAAACCATCCCTCACTTCTAATGGCAGGGAAGAGGCCAAGGATCCTAATGTGAGTAACTCCTCAGACAAAGTAGGCATCAATAATGAACCTATACAACGCGCCTACACTAAATGCCGATCTTTTTCATTCTTGTTTACACGAGCGGTGCCATGTATATATTTTATCAACGGAATCAGTCAGTGAGACTGGCATATGGTACGAAAGACGCAGAGCCGAAATAAAATAATTATGGGCTTACAGAGGCCTCAGACGCGAAGACACGTAAACATTCGGTTCAAGCTCCATTCCAAATTTATTTTCTAGTAATTCACTGTTTAGGTCAAATTGATCTTCTGTATTGATCATGCTACACGCCTCGTTATTAGCATGTAACAAAATGGAATAGAAAGAAAACACGATAATTGTTTCGTTGTTGCTATTTTGGTCTCCCTGTCTTAAACGACAGCGTGTTCTAAGTGCTCCAAGAATTTCAGCAGTCACTTACCGGTAAAGCGATTGCCCGATATTCATGGTATAAAACCAGAGAAATAACTGTGACTGCTGGTATACATATAACGCGGCGAGTTCGGCTAAGTAAATACGCTGTTACTATCAACGGAAAGACAAGCGTAAGGTGTCCCATATACTTTAGGTGTTAAAGACGACGCAGCGATTCCCCGAGGTTACAGAGTGCGGGAGGTGGGAAGAGCGAAGAAAGAGGGAAGTAACGGGCAAAAAAAAGCAGCGAGGGTGGAGGTCACGCCCGACGACCTCCGGAAATGGGAGCCGCCGTTTCCGGACTGCACGTCTTCGGCGGCAGAGCGGCGACGCACAGGCCTTAGCGACGGCCGCAGCGCAATCAGAGGCAGGAGACGGGTTTCCGCTCCTGACGTCGAGGCGTAGCACAGCGCCTTCACCCTGCGAGGCGCCAAGTCGGCCAGCACGCTGTCGTCCCGAGGGAGAAGAATCGGGGGGGAGTGGCCGAGATGGGCTGCATCCCCGCGTCTGGCCTATTAGCAAGGCCCTGCAGGAAATCGCCATCTGCCCGGTGCGCGGGAGCGCGATGAAATGCGACTTCCTGAACTGCCTACCCGCTGGTCCCTGACGTGGCGAACGCCGCCTCGCGGTAACTTCAGAGGTGGGCTAGCCAGCGTTGGACCTCAAGGCCAGTGCAGCTTAGAACATGCCTCGGTAGCATTCAACTGGACTTGGTGCAGGCGTGCACCCGCTGTCATTAGCGTGTGTCTTCCGAAAAAGAATGGGGTCACGTAAGTCCTGCTAAGGGTTACCGCTACCAACCGTGATTGTTCAGTGAGTATGGTGTTGGGTTGCTGATCACGAGGTCGCGGGATCGAATCCTGGCCACGGCGGCCGCATTTCTATGGGGCCGAAATGTGAAAGCACCCGTATACTTAGATTTAGGTGCACGTTAAAGAACCCAAGAGGGTCAAAATTTCCGGAGTCCCCCCCTACGGCGTGCCTCACAATCAGAAAGTGATTTGGCACGTAAAACCCCATAATTTTTAAGGGTTACCGCTGTTGCCTTGGCCAGACAAGTTATCGTTGCAATAGATTGATACCACACCGCGCCTGTGTCTTCTTTATCTCCCTAGGTCTATTTTACTCGCTCGCGGAACGAATATTTCTGGCAGCTCACTTAACTGTTCGTTGAAAATTAAAGTAGTCAGAAACGTGTTGTTTTCTACTTCTCTACTTGGTACCTTCCGTTAAACATAATTGCTCTCTTGTCTGGTGCATTATTCAAATCGACTGCGTTTACTGTAACAAATTCACCTGCCGACGAAACCAAAGAACAGCAGCTATTACTTTTATTTTGCCTACTTTTATCAGTTTTACCAATGCTTCCTTTATTTGGCTCTTTCTTCCTTAACTAGGAGTTTATATTGATTCAAGCATATTAGCTAGATATGCTTGAATGCTCGTCACTGCGTGGGCTTGTTTTTTTTTATTATTCTTTTGTGCGTGATGCTTTTTGTTACTTTTTATGAGATAATCAATTTTTGTGGCAAAGCCTCCGAAGAAAATTACCGACATCCTCTATATTATCAAACTGCCTAACCAATCAACACATTCGCAAAAAAAAAAGTACAGAAAGTGGAAGTGCCATTTACTGTGCTTAAGAAAATATTTGCCGGTTCAACAGTGCCCTTCATTTCAAAAGTCAATTCTCACGTGGTGAAATCCAATAAAGAAAGGACAGATATCTCGTTTCCTGAAGTAACGCAAGCATAAAGTACTCCTAATTACTTCATAAGCGCATCTACAGTGCAGTGCAGTGTTAAATCGTAACTAGTGAAGAAGCTAACATAAATGGAACATTTGTTCGCTTTCGTAGAAGAGAGGGTACGAATATGATCAATTGACCGTACATTAATGCACAAAAATTGGTATGTGGCGCCTTATTAAATATATTCCCGCAAAGTGCAAAGTGCATCAGCATATTTCTTCTACGTAGAATAACAGCCTCCTGTTCATTGAATATCGCGCACAAAGGCGTAATATGGAACTGGCTACTACTTCCCGTGGCAGAACTTTCAGTTCCAGTGGCACCCCGCCATCTTGTGTTTGACATTTTCCCAGCACAGTCAGGGGCGTGCAGTGAGCATGCAGCCCTAAATCCGACTTCACATTTAGAGGCTATCATAGCTGTCATCTCCAAAACGAAGGTACACAAGGAAATTATGCGCAACCTTAAAATAGGCGCATAAAGCAAGGGCTCCAACGTAGCCTGCATTCTCGTTCGTCTGCAAAACAACAACGAACGGAAGTGTTGGAGCAGTAGCATGGAAAATGGGGGTTAAAAACAGAAATCAGTATCTTACACTGAGTAGCACACGAGATCGTTTCTCAGCAATGATTTGGAACCAGTGTTATTTTCCAAACGTGCGGAGCCCGAAAAGCTGCGCGGCTTGGTGAGGGTGAGCGCAACTGCTCTTTAACTACTCGCTTTGCTAAGAATACATACATACATACATACATACATACATACATACATACATACATACATACATACATACATACATACATACATACATACATACGTACGTACGTACGTACGTACGTACGTACGTACGTACATACATACATACATACATACATACATACATACATACATACATACATACATACATACATACATACATACATACATACATACATACATACATACATACATACATACATACATACATACATACATACATACATACATACATACATACATACATACATACATACATACATACATACATACATACATACATACATACATACATAGTAGGGCTGTTAAACGGCCGGACAATACATGAATAAGTGTGAGTTTCCCAACTTCGTGGTAAACTTTGCACTTGTCTGTAACCCCTGACGACGGTCGACCCGCCCACCGAAACGGTTGAGAAATACAGGAAAGATTACCGTAAAGTTGTGAAAACCATTTTCATTCAGATGAGAGAGCAATGGAGAGAGAAAGAGAGAGATAGAGTGAGAGAGAGAGAGAGAGAGAAATCAGTTGACCACCCAACTATAGCCTGCTTCAGTTGAATTTGTAACTGTAGGCAACAGTCGGGTCGCAAAGCAAAATAGTGCCACGTATGCGTGCCAAAAATGGAGGAAAAGAAATCGCCGGAGAAAGATTGCGCACTTTCGAAATTACCTTTTCCCTAAGAGCACGCCGCCAGGTCCGACAGTGGAGTATGCAGTGACGCTGGTTATCAGCGATGTCCATTCCTTTTTTCTTCATTATACGTTGTAATCTTTCCGACCAAGGGACGAGCTCCGCATGCGGGCGCAAATCAAAGCTGCTTCGCGGTAGTGCACCATTCAATTAATTTCGCGCAGGCAATTGGGAACCGGCGGCGCCGGGTGCCGCGGGTACAGCCGAGGTCGTTCCGGGCAATTACGAGAGAACAGCCGATGCCTGCACGGCGTTGGGTGCGGGTGCTGCGGCAGTGGAGTGCGAGGACCGTCCTAAATTGCGCGATCGCCCTTTTCTTGTTTTTTGCTTATGTAACGTCCACCCCCGTGACCAGGCATTCGTCGGAGCGTCTGCTCTTGATAGGTTTCCTATTTCATGCCTACTATAGGAAGGGCAGTTAGTGATTTCAACCTTCCCTTTCCCCTATTCCGCCCTTGTTTTCTATTTCTTCTTTTGTTTTTGTTCTGTAACATTTCGTAGCTTGGTGGACGTACGTTACACCGCCTGGCGAAGACTCGCGGTAGGCGATACGATTTGTTCTGTAATTGAATGGTCCTAGATTCAAGAGCTTCGGAGGACCTTCGCCAATGGCATTATGCATCGTGGAAGAGCGGGGAATACTACACAGTAAGCGCTGGCATATAAACAAGCCGAATAAGTATACCAGTGGGAAACTTAAGAAGCTGAATGAATGTCATAAAATCTTACGCGGCTTAGCAACACTGTCTTGGCTGTTCAAAGCTGAGTCCTGCTCCGCCCATCAACGGCTCGTAGCCGCGAGTCGATTTTGGCGATTGTCATAGTTGCGAATGGACGGATTCCACTTTCTCCCGATGACAGCGCAGTGCCCTCTGGCCCGCTGGATAACATAGTGAAATACGTCGCCTGGTTGCATTTTCAGTACATAAGAAGACACTTGTAATTAACAAGCGTTCTGTAGAAGATGGGCGTCCTCCTTCAAGAGGGTTTAAGGATCTTAGACGTGCTAAAGGAAATACACACGTTCAGCCTTACTACCACAGGGAACATCATAAAAAGAACAAAAACACATCGTTCAATTTGTTAAGTGCTGCTGCTATAGCTTCTCTCTCTGACATAAACTTAACCTGACTTGATTATGACATCTGTACGTTATGGTTGCGATATTGCGCTAATGTGAGGTGAATAATCGGCAGAATTTAAGAGAACAGCTCATGGTTCACGAAACGAAGCCGGTCATGTGAACGCCGGATACCCATCGATTACGCGCAGCTCTGCTGTTGCAAAAAATAACATCCAAAACACAGTACGAGCTTACCCAAGCAACCACCTTGTGGTATTCTTGTTCTGAACAATCCTGGGCCAACATGAGTCTACATTGGCTAAACATGCTAATTATTTGCTCCGTATAAAACACTCACTCAGCCACCCTGGACATGTCGACTCCGGATATGTAAAATTTAGGAACAGCTGAGGTAATTCCTCTCGCAGTTCACTAAATCAATTCAGCTTGCTCAAGTATCCAGCGCTGTGTTATAGGCAATGTTATGCTACGTGGTGTTAGGTTGGATAAGGCGCCAAGGAATGCGAAACCCATTCGAAGGCGGTAACGACTTAAACAAAGTGGGAAATTTGGAATCGTAGTATGAAATCATATGATTTCTTATTAGGGAATGGAATCCTATTAAATAGAACCTGCAGTGGAATGGAAGTGTAGGACGGCTTACTGAGAAGAGGTGTTGCAGGAAGTCGCTCTTAAAAAGGGGTGGCAAGCGGCTTCGTTCAGCCAGTGGAAGGAATGAGCTTGACGACTATCGTGACGACAGTGACGAATTTAATAAGGTCACGCATTACCCGTTCCCTGTGGATGTTATTCCAGGCCGCGTGCACGTGCCAGTTCGGCATGGATATAGAAAGCAAACCATCACTGCCAACACGGAGAGCAACGTTAGTTCTGTATGCACCACTCTGTTCGATGATGACTGCCTGCTGGCTCGCTGCCGCCAATCAACTAAACCGTACTAATGAAACAGGCCGCGAGAGGTGGAAGGATTTGTGTCGCTGGATACGGGAGGCGAAAGAGAAACCGACGCATTCTTTGGGGGTGTAGCCCTGTGGACGTGACCTGTATGCATGGTACGTGCCGGGGAGGATGGCGCCGTGAGACTTTCTCTTTATTGGCTTTTCTTCGGAAATCAGGCGAAACCGCGGCAGCTGTAGGCGGTGTTATTAACAAAGTGGGGGTGCGACCAAACCGTGTTCTCGTAATGAACCTCTCCCTCAAAACGCACGCGGCGGCTCCGTGAGCGACTTAAGCGCTTTAGCCCGGCGGCAATTTGGAAATGAGTCCCGTCCTTGGTCATTTCGCTTATGCGTTCCGAGTAGTAATCAAAGAGGAAAGAAGAGAGAGAGAGAAAAAGAGAAAGAAAGAAAGCAGACCGAAAAGTTACTTCGGCATAACGCTCGTTCAAGGAAACGAGCCATTCGCGCGCTCTGCGAATGTCGCGCGAAAACTGTGTCATTATTTCTCGCTTTAATTAGTCATTTTCCGGAATATGCTACGATAGGCAATTGCACCAATGCAAAAGTTACCGCAGTTAAAAAGGCAAAGATGAACAAGTACACAACACTAGACATCAATGCCTATTGCACGATTCAATTCGCCCTGTGCAGAGGGAATAATCTTTAAAAAAAGCAAAAAAAACAAAGATATGCCATAAGCCTTGCCTTAGTTACAAATTTACATTTTAAAGTGTTTCGAGGCAATATTTTATGGAATACTTTATAATCGGAAATAGTTCATATGTTATGCACCCCTTATGGTATAACACTTTTCGAATTTTTCTCTGCCTATCTGGCAAACTTTGACGTGTCCCTTGAACACCATTGTAATTTTTAGGAGTGTTCTGTATAACAGAAACAACTTTATTTGTTTTCTTGAAACTGAATTAGGGTATGTTAGTTGTGCAAAAGGTATCTCTCTCTTTCTTTTTTCCTTTTCGATTTCCTTCCGTTGTGCTTCGTACGATATCAAACTTGTTTTGTAAAGAGTACTTCCCCACACATAGGCAGGTATTGCAAAGAAGCACTTTTTCGTAGTAAGGAGTGCTCATTTCAAATTATATGACAGACAAAGTCGACCATTTATTTAACATACTGCTTACCACGCGACACATAAGTAGCAAATCACTCGAGGGAAACAACTCCACGTCGACCTTGTGCACGAAGTTATTTGGCGCTCCTGGGTCACGTAACATCAGGTACACGATTTGAATGGTTGTTTTGATCTGCCGTCCCAACTAGTCATTGTTATCAGGAAGATCCTACTTAACATACATCGGGGACCCAGAGTTGTACATACTGAGTTCAAATTCTTATGACGAATCGAATGTTGTGTTTAGGTGAAGTATATCAAAATAAGTGAGAAAAAAAAAAACACTCGCCTGGCATGGTTCCAGCGTTATCAGGGGATCCGAACTTTTCGAGAGTTTTGTTATCGTGCACATTTTGCTCTATCTGTTTGGTCGATTCTGCAATTGAAGATAGCTGCATTTCTTGCAACATAATTTTTTGAGACGCCTTGGCAGATTGTACAACCCTAATCTCCAGTTATTTGCTTGCGGCTGTGTTGACGAAGAGAAGGGAGCTAGTGCAGTGGCTTATGCGGCTCCGATACTCAATGACTCACGGGCTGCTACACTACTTCTTATCTTCTTCTTGCTAAATATTCCACGGAGATCTGTGGAAACAAAATTTACGACACAGATTTCTCAAGCACCAGTTTCATTGTTGCAGTGGTGAACCGAATGTCGTCTATCTCAATGAGCTTCTTAAGAATACTCAAAACGCCCACCTTATTAACGCGATAGCGTTAAAGTACACTGGCTTCGCCGTCCTACAGGCCGGTGTCCAGCGTTGGACGTCGCTTCAGATAATAGAATTTCGAACCACGCAGGCCCTCCAGTGGCGCAAGTAAATTACTGAACTAATTGAATTTCTCAACGTAATATACGTAGAAAAATCGTAAAGTACGACTTATGCACGACATACAGACATCATAGCGTCGAATCGTAATTTGAGTATACGAGAAAGCATAATTCTGTTACGCGAAAAAAAAAATTACAAACCCCTTTTTCAGGATTTCTGCCATTCATAGCTCGGCCATGGCCTCCCAGATTTGCGCGCGCAAATCTGAAAGGCAATAAAGCGGCGCGCCCGGTTCCTTGCAACATCTCCAAATGGCATTCGCCTCCGCGCATCGCGGCCACCCAAGAGGCCGCGTTTCTACCAGAAAGCTCGCCTTCGTGCATAGCCTTCGCTGCCAGCGTTTTCAGGTAAGCATTACGGTTACATAAGCTCCACGATCCGCGAAGCGTGAGAAACACTCAGGGATCTTTGAATTCTATCGCGTTTCACTCTTAAAGGCGAAGCCTAAGCGTCCTCCAAATTTATTATTATTATTATTATTATTATTATTATTATTATTATTATTATTATTATTATTATTATTATTATTATTATTATTATTATTATTATTATTATTATTATTATTATTAGGTCGAAAGCCTTAAGTGCCCCATGGATCGAAAAATCTATTGTGAGGCGTTATGGAAAAATTGACCGCCCAGCGTAATGGCACCAAAATTGATGGTGCCACCATTGATTGTCGAACCCGCGAGCATTGATGGGTGTCGACCCCACGGCCTTCGGTAGCAGAAAAAAAAGTAATAGGAAGTAAAAACGCATTCGAGTGAGGATGTCACATAATTTAATGAATGTCTCCTGTGCGCGGCAGGCTTTCGCCTTCATCCTCTTTAGCGTATGCTAATGTGACTGTTAACTTTTTTTGTTATTATTATCTTCATTATATTATTATTTATGCCCCATGCTCCCAATCTGGTATATAGTAGGGACCAATCAGACGCTCTTTACTATGACCTAAGTAAAGCATTTGGTGTAATTTGCCATGAGCTCCATATAACAAAGTTCATATCAGTGGGCATTTCTTGTTTCATCACTGCACTGGTATCAAATTACATAAGCAATAGATGTTGTAATTAATGCAAACTTCATTGGCATTAGTTGACAGAGTTGGATTAGCTATGGAGTAACTAGCAGAGTTCCTCAAGGATCTGTTCTTGACCCTGTTCTCTTCCTACTGTTCATAAATGGCATTTAGTCAGCAATTCGACGCAATTCCATCATTCTACATGCTCATGACTTAAAGCTATTTCAGGCTGGCAACAGTATTCACAACTGCATCCACCTCCAAAAGTACATTTGTCACTCTCAAACTGGCGCTGAAGGAAAAAACTACTCTTAAATGCTTGCAAAATTATGGTAATAAAAGCACACTACAGGCAAATATTAAGTCAAGCTTAAGTGATAGATTAGTTTTCGAGAATCTCTAAGGCGTCAATATTATCGCGAACAGAACGTTAACAGTCGAGAAATTGAGGTAACTGCAGGACATGATTAGAGACTCCTCCGGGACTTTCAGGCACTTGCCCGATGACGAAAGCGCTCCTCAATTAAATTTTCTCGCTAGTACTCAACCACTTGTTGCAAAAATAATCCTTGTATTGTATTATAAGGCAAAACAAAATGCTACTTGTCCAGTTATATTTCACTTTTAGAAAACATAACTCATTGAAATTAGCCTTGACATCAACGCGGGCGGTCGACAGGTTTCGTTTTCGCTCGACTCTGCACCGCCCACGCTCTCGCGTTTCACTAGTTTCGTTGTCGCGTAGTGCTGCATGCGCTGGTTCTGCTTGGTCGCGAAAACTCGTACAAACTGCAAGTAGCAGAGAAATGAAATTTCATGTGATGTCGTGGGATGGCCGAGCGGTCTACGCCGCTGCACCAAAAGCAGCTGTAGCGGCAAATCCAAACTTGGTTCGGTACCACCGTCTGTAGGGCGCTGTTTTACTCACCGACGACAGCAAAGGGTGTATGCAACGTCACTACTCCCCCGATTGGGTGGCGGGAAATTTGATTTCAAAAAAGGTATTCGGACACTTCAGGTGCAATTTTACCGTAAACTAAGTCTTTTCTTGGCACGAAACAAGCGTTGCGAGCATTCTGGGATGGTATTTAGATAGTCCACGTTGACATAATAATTCCCTTTAGTGTCCCGGAACTCTCCGGAACCAAGGCGGGCAGAGAAATCATGGAAAAGATCGGCATAAACTACCACTGAAGGAACGGCCCCAAGACGCAGATTCACCCAGACGTCCGAGCCGCAATTAACACGGAAAATATCCCGAAGAACATGCACCCCGCGCACAATGTCGAGAGAATAAAATGCCGCACGAAAGCGATTCTCAAAAACCACGGCACGCAGGAGGGGTCGCTCTTCGTAGAAGCCGCGTGGTACCCCCGAAACCGGGACGACAATGGTAGTGTTGGCGCTGACAAAGGTAACTCCCTCTTCGCGATTGCGGTCGTATGCACGAAAGGAAAGACCGTGACTGCGGGCTCCGTAAGGACCAGATCATCGGAGGCAATGGAAGAAGCGGCAATGGCATTCCTGTAATCAACGGTCGACAACAACACAGAACAATAATCAGTAACTGGAAGACGGCTATTAGGAACTTCAAAAAGGGCTGGGTCTTCACCGAGGCGGCTAAAATGCTGAACTTCAGAGCAGAAGACTTTAAAAACGGCAAAATTACATCCAAATACCTCAAATGGATCCCGGCACGTATGGGAGAAGTAACCATGAATGCCCCTCCCGACCTCAACGAGAAGGCCCACCGAGCCGCGCGCAAACTAACCCACCGCGGCACGGACAGTGACGGCCCAACACCCCCGGGGAAGGGGGAAGGACTGCGGCGGAGGAGATGGAGAAGACGGAGGAGGCGACGACGAAGAAGAACCGATAAAAGACGACAGGGACAGACTGGTCACGTACCACGACATACTGACGCACTACACGAAACAAAGAGAAGCATGCCCACAACGCCACAAACAACTCGATAGGTCTCAAGAACAGATTGGAGAAGATTGCAAACCAGAACCTCCCGAAACCCAGTACACTTAAACAGAATAAATTCATCACAATACCCAGACGCGAGCTGCAAGCTCTGCAAACACGAACACGCACACATGGCAGACATCTTATGGAAGGGCACACAGAACAGATCAGTATATGTAGAGGACAAGCTAGAACCGGACCATCTCGAGGAGCGATGGCTAAGCGCTCTGACTAGCTCGGAACTTCGCGACCAATTATGGGCTATCCAGCGCGCCCGGACAGCGGTGGAAAGGCTATGCCTCACCGCACATAATGCCCTGGTGGCGGGAGCCCGGGCTGGCATCCTCGCAGGTGCTTTTCCCATTAAAGTGTTTTCCGTCCGTTCGTTATTGCGTTTTACATGTATTTGAATAGGCCGCGTCGGACTTGGGCCCGAGTTAAAGCTTCCTCTTATGGAAATTGCGCAGAATTCACATGAAATCCATATATATACCGCAAGAACTATGCGGAAAATATATGAACAAATGGGAATGACGTACACAACGTTTCATCACGGCGGTAGAGTAGGCAACCGAAGCGCAAGCTATCCCAAGCATCAACAACCAACCCACTTATAAGAAATCGCGAAAAATAATTTAAAAAAAATAAAAATAAAAAGAAGCATAGGCAACACTTAACTTGAGACCTCAGTGCTGAAGCTTTCTGAATTTCTCAAAACTCATCGATTGTTTCCCCTGCGAACTATATGTAATTCTCTTGATAGGAGTTAGACATTGTCTTAACTAGTCATGTTTCTTGTGAAGTTTGTGTTCTCTGCTAGAACTGCAGAAGGAGAAAGAGACATTCATAGTTACTGATTCACGTACTAATGCAGTAACTTCTAGGAACTCGGTAGGCATATCATGATACAACTGCTGAATAACTGTTGCTTTCATCCTTTGACCAGTTGTTCGATTTCTCCACAGCGTCTTCTCATCTATACATAGTATTTTAATTTATCTGCCCCAAGTTTCCTAAAATTGCTTGGGGAAGATGTCAGAATTCTAACCCGTGAGCTAAATTACTCTATGAAGTAGTCATTATTACTGCGAGAAAACAAAATCCTTAATTGAAGAATTAATATCATTATATTATTAAAATTTACATTAATTATAATATGGCACAGATTTCAATCTACGAATTGTAGGTAGTTAGCTTGCGAGGCATATCGCCTTACGACAAATTATGAGGATGCCATTAGTTTCGAGATATGCGCCGTCAAATTCGTGATAAAAATTCACTGTTGTTCGAATCACTTTCTAATGAAAATGCTGTTTTATGCATTGATGCACAAAAGAAACTGGAACGCCATGGCATTTCATCGGACACTTCGAAAATTAATATCTTGGAACTCTTGTGGACTTGAAAATGCCTTCGAAGTTGATACGCCGGCTTGAATTAATAGATTGAAATACACGCCGTAACGTGAATAATTGAAAGGGTGATTGGCATAATTATGCTAATTATTCAATTACGCATTTTCATTTCTCGGGGAAGTAATGGCCGTCGCATGGTCCAGCCTAGTTCAAGGGTCAAAATTGTGGTATCTGCGACAAACATTTTTTTTTTTATTCGAGGCAGCTGAAAAAGAAGAAAGACCGCTATACCTGAAATTTATGTTTTTTTTATATAACCGCGGCAATTAAAGCCGACATGGTCAAACGCAGAGATCACTTCCAAAGAGATTCAAGGTTGTCGATATTTTTTTTTTCCTTATTGCAGCCCTGCTCTTAATATCGCCGTATCATTACTGCTCGTCTATTTGCATAACGCGAAGTTGATGACCCTGCTCTGCATAAAAAGGTGCATATTGTTATAATAATTTGTACAAGAAAGTCACGATTCAGACGTTCTATTACTTTGCGGCAGCATGAGTCAACTGCGGGAAAACAAGACTAACGTCTCCTTTGGAGTTAGATGATTGCAATCTTTGATACTGTTTTTGTTTCATCTCTTAGCATGTTGAAACTGCCAAAGATATGTGGCGGGAAAGTAGAAATAGAAATTAATAACAGATTCGCCATCAGCAAAAGCTCAATTCAACCACAAGCATACAGCAAGGTGATGTATTGTCGTACGGCATCAGTATCAAGACGCCGGGTCTAACGTGATTGATTTCCTTAAATATCTCACAGCGAAATTTGCCGTGAAATCAGCTTGGCCGTTGTTTTAAAGTGTAACGTTGTTTTAGCGTAAACGTGACAGCAGTGTAATACTGAGAACCACCCTTTTTTCAATCAATACAACAACGTGCTCTGTAGTGTGTGAGCAGAAACAAACGCCTACATCAGGGCACACGAAATTAAAAGCTCAATGATATAAAGAATGGAAAACTTGTAGAAGGCTCTATGACCATAGGAACCTACTAAACATGTATTCTATGTTCCTCATCAACTATGCCTTAGCAAACGTATAACACTGGTGCGTGCGTGCGTGCGTGTATGTGTGTGTGTGTGTGTGTGTGTGTGTGTGTGTGTGTGTGTGTGTGTGTGTGTGTGTGTGTGTGTGTGTGTGTGTGTGTGTGTGTGTGTGTGTGTGTGTGTGTGTGTGTGTGTGTGTGTGTGTGTGTGTGTGTGTGTGTGTGTGTGTGTGTGTGTGTGTGTGTGTGTGTGTGTGTGTGTGTGTGTGTGTGTGTGTGTGCACGCTCTTCAGACACCACATTGCTGAAGTGCTTAGTCTCTCGTTGCGGCCCATCATTTGTGCTGTGCGGAGACTTCAATGCTCACCACCCTTGCTGGTGTTCTCGTCCATAAGACAGTCGTGGCGTGGAGATCAATGAACTTATCGCTAGACACGATCTACAAACCCTCATAGACGGCTCACCTACGTTTGTCGGCAGAAGAAACATTCCACCATCGACCTTGCGATATCAACGAGATATGTGTGCCTAGCCAGGTCATGTGAAGCAGACCCATGGGGCTCAAATCACCTACCAGTTTGGTTGGTTCCAGAAAATGCTCCTAGCCGTCAGATGGCCGCCAACACTGTGACAAACTGGGACAAGTTTCGTCAGCTGATTTCAAAGGCGCTATCACACGACAAGCTGTTCAAACTGGTGAGTGAGCGTCTACAACAAGCTACGGTACGAAGACGACGGCGCATAGATGAACCAAACCATGATCTTAAGCTCTTGAGGCTGCGCGCCTGTCGACGCCGCACTTACAGGAGGGCGCAGTGCTCTAAACAAAGCTCTTATTCTTCGGTATATAACCACTTAGGGGCAGCTATACGGCGGCACACAAAAAAACTTCGTCGAAAAAGCTGGGTCGCACTTTGTAGTTCTCTGCATATGGCAACCTGTTAAGGAAGTGTGTGGCGCATACTGAAGGCTCTCCGAACTTCTGAGATCGGCACGAATCCAACCACTGCTTTGTGCATAACGATCGGCCGGTCGCCGAGAATTCTCGCGGAAGCATTTGCCGACCTTTTCGTATCTGTTTTGTCAGGAGACAACACAAATGGCGACCTTAATTCTCTGACAAGTCACGGTACCATAACCTATTGCTATGGTCCTGCTTGCGAGATGGATGAGACAGACTTTACTCTCGCGGAGCTACGCTATGCACTTAGCCTTTATAAACGCCGCACCGCCCTAGGTGAACACGGTGTCACATACCAATCCTTACGAAACATCTAAGAGGCCTTTTATCAGCTTATCTTGAATGAATATAATGGAGTGTGAGGAACGAGTCTGATACCCGACGAATGGAAATAATCTGTGGTTATACCTGTTGTAGAACCGGGCGTCCTTCAAAACACCTCAAGTCATACCGGCCAATATCACTGACATCTAATGTATCAAGCTCATGGTACGAATGGTACTGTTTCATCTAGATAGCAGATTACAGGAACTGAATTTCTTTCCTGATGTCATGAGCGGCTTTCGTCGCCATCGTTCGGCCCTTGACAGCATTGCAGACCTCGTATCATTGCTTGAATCTGCTCAAGAAAACAAACACTCTGCATATATACTATTCCCAAACTTAGAGGAAGCATTTGATTCGGTGCCACATAGGGCGATTGTTTTCGCACTTATGACTGCGGGAATTTCCGGTCGTTTGCTTCGTTCTGTGGGCCATTTTCTATCGGAGCGCAAAATGAAAGTGCGAGTTGGAGGAACAAGTGAATCTCGCATTGTTAAGCGTGGTGTCCTGCAAGGCAGCGTCTTATCGCCGCTTCTCTTCAATACCATACTTGCTGGACTTCCAAACCGATTGCCTCAAGAATGTGACTTTCCAATAGACATAAAAATCTATGCTGATGACATCGCACTGTGGATCAGCGGTCCTTCACACCACGGTCCACGTCTTCTGGGAATCTTGCAGAGAGCTCTGAATATCACATCAGAGTACATGGATGAAGATGGTCTGCAGATTTCACCCGCTAAGTCAGCCGCAATTGCGTATCATCCTTGACAACGCGCTCGTCGAACCATGAGCCGGCTATAGCTCGGAGATAGATCGATAGATTTCGTGCAACAACACCGCTACCGGGGCCTAATTATCGATGATCACCTATCATGGTGCATTGCCGTCACCTCTGTGCGTCGCAAATGACAGTCCCTACTCAGATATGTGGCCGCCTTGGCTGCTAGGGGCCACGGCTGTTTCCAGATGACAGTACTGCAGGTATATCAATAATCTGTACTTTCTGGCGTAATGTATGCCTTGCTAGTGTTGAACGTGCCGCCTAGTTTGATGTCTCAATTGGAAAGGGACCATCATGTTGCCCTCGGAATCATTCTTGGATTACCTCGTGAGGCGCAGTCTGTTCCACTGTTCACTGAAGCACACCACCTGCCCCTGAGGCTGCAAGCAGACCAGAGAGCATTATATCACGTAGAGCGTCTGCACCGAGCATCAGATAGATGTACAAGCACTTATTAACCGGCTGATTTAGCGGCCGTTTTCTCGCATGGGGAAAATGATGGCATTGTTCGTTGCCGCTGCTGGCAGTTCAGAAGATACTACCTGACTGACAACTCTGAAGGAACACAACACATTTCTCTTCCCTATTCATCTTTCGATTCCCGAGATACAAAAAAAAAGTTTGACAAGCCTGAATGACCAGCCTGTTTCGGCACTATTCCAGTTGTCCCAGCTGCAGTTTGAAAAATTGGAGACCATATTAAAGTACTTATAGACGCATCGGTAAGCAGCGACGCTCAAAGCGCCGCAACAGCTTTCTTCTGCCGTTTTACTGAAATGAGAAGGGAGTTTTAATACCTCATCTATCCTCATCAGCAACCGCGGAGCTGGCAGCGATTGATGTTGCTCTGAAGTACGTACAGGAAGAAATAAGCACATCGAAGGTAGTCATCCATACAGTCTCCCGTGCCGCCCTGAGCAAGCTGTTGACAAAGGATGCCAGTAGCCCAATTCTACGCAGTATAATAGAGTCCGCCGACAAAATTACTTCTCGTGGATGCCCCTCATCCCCCAGTGGATTCATTCGCACGTGAGTATTGATGGAAATGAACAGGCTCATCGTCTCGCTTCAACTTGTGCTCACAGCGGGAGGGACTGCCCAGAAATTTCTTGTATGATTGACAACGCCCGTGTATTAATCCGCCGGTACGTCCTAAAGCAGCACCCAGACCACCGTGTTGCAAACGGATCCTTCCCTCCCCGTGTTCATGGTCGTGGCTTGCCTCGTAGTGTTAGAATACTGCTAGTGAAATTAAGAGTTGGCTCTGTGTTGGTGCGCGAATGCTTCTATCGTGAAGGACGTGGTGACAGACCGTCGTGTACGTTCTGTGGGTCACGTGAGACACTTGAACACTTTATATTGGAGTGTCCCGCATTCCTCCCACAACGTGCACTGTTAATTAAGGAATATAGACTGATTGGACTCAAGTGTACCACCCTTCACGATTGCCTTTTTCCGAGAGGAAGTGCTGCTTAACGCGAACAGGCCCATAGAGCCTTGCTAACTTTCATGCAGAAAACTGATTTTGCCTCCCATTTATAAACATTTTTTCCGTGTTCCTACTTTCTTTTGTCCGTGTCTCTGTCATTTGTTTAATTCCTATTTTATTTCCTATTTCTTTGTTTCCTATCTTCTTCTCTTGTCCTCTTGCCTCCTTCCGAAAGAGTAGGCAGGCGTTGTGTCCCTCTCGGTGGCAGTTGTCAGCTTGCTCATGGTTATATTGCGCTCAGTTTTACAAACACGATATTAAGGAAGGACAGGACGTGGACGGACGCAGCGCAACTGCGTCCGTCCACGTCCTGTCCTTCCTTAATATCGTGTTTGTAAAACTGAGCGCAATATAACCATGAACGTTCACCAACTAGCCCCTTCATTGCGTCAGCTTGCTCGCTCCCTGTTTCCTTTGTGTACTTGTATGTTTCCATATCTAATAATAATAATAATAATAATAATAATAATAATAATAATAATAATAATAATAATAATAATAATAATAATAATAATAATAATAATAATAATAATAATAATAATAATAATAATAATAATAATAGCTTTCACTTTGCGCGCACTATGCGCAATCGTGGTCACATTTCATTTTAACGTTTCATCTGTATTGTGTTTACTAGTTTGCTGAGCCAGTCAATGTTTGTAATATGTTGTTCGGGTGAACGAAGTAGAGGAGACGGCATCGACGATAATATTAGTGTCCCACCAGGCACCAATTTATATTAAAAAAGGAGAGGTTGCTCCACTGTTCTTATTATAAAATAGGTTGGCCTGATAATTCAGACTGTGTTAACCGACATGACAATTAATGCAGAGGCACTGTAACACAATAAAACTACGAAGACGTCGAGCAAAACATGGTACATCATGAAACGCTAACAGCTTATTGTCATAACATTTAAAAAAGATGGTACGTTTTCACACTCAAAAGCAACAAGCCAGCTTCCTAAAACTTAAATAACAGCAACAACCGCGTGTCGAATGAAAAAAAAAATTACTAAAGAAATCTGCAGGTAAACATACTGTCAGGCACGACACCTTGCGTTGCCTTTACAATCATCTCTCTCTCTGTCCTGCAACTATCATTTCTTTATTGCATTAAAATTTTGCCTATTTTTAAAGATTACCTAGATAAGAGTGGAGGCTTTGAGCAGGGAGGAAGCATCGAAGATGAAGAGAAGTAGGGTGCGTGAATCCGCGACCTTTCAAGCAACTTTGTTAACGCGCTTAGCGAAATGAACAGGCGAAATAAATTGCCGGAATGAGGTGTTAGCTAGTAGTAAAGGGCTGCCGGAAAGTTGAACTCGCAAGCCAGATGCAACTCCTGATCTGCGAGTTCGACGCAAAGAGGTAGACAAAGAACAATTTCAATTAAAAAAAAAGATAACTGTACGCGAGACAGCTCTACTAACGTTTCAAGCGACCGAAGCCACGGGGCACCCAGTTCGCTGCGAAGTGGCGCTACGAGCAAATGCGAAAGCGCGCGCTTGCATTTTTAATGGCGTGTCACATGTGCGGCGCCCCTCGCGGGAACCGACGGAGCACAACAGACGCGCGAGTCCGATCAGGGTCGAGTATTAAAACGCCATTAATTATAAGCCAGGTCGTGGCGACGCCGCGGGAGGACGAGGGAGAGAGAGAAAAAGAAGGAGGCGCTACACGTCTGTTGTCCCGTTGAAGGAGAGAACGCCAGCGCGTAGCCCGTGCCACCCATGATGGTTGCAGGCACGCGCGCATGCCTTGACGCACGAACCATCAAAGCCTCATCAGTATAGACATCAACGTGAGGCCTATCGGGTGCGCTATGCTAGCCGGAGCGAGCGCGTCGCGGTTTTCGGTGTCGAACGGCTCGTGCCTATTTTTTTGTCTTTCCTAATCGCACTCGCGACGTTTGCGTCTCGATGAACGTGAGTACGAACACACTCGTGTTCGGCGCTCACCTGGCTGCAGCACACCAGTAGGAACAGCAGTTAGAGTCAGCTGCTGTCAAGTGTCTGAAGTGTGCAGTAATGCGGACAAACGATCCAGTTTGCCTTTACGTACCTAAAGAAATTGTGCGTTTGCAGCGACATTCTCTTCATTAGAAATTTGTTCGATTTACGACCATGCGTGCCAAACATAACAGATTGATTTCACTCAGGACGCAATATGTTTAGAAGGAGAAAGTCACAAAGCATGCGCGCAAATACAACGCACCATGTCTGTTACGAAAGCAAATGATACAGCTGCTCCACAAGAGGTCCATTGTTATAATCATCCTAGACTGTCAGTGTCTGAGAAAAACGTGCATTGATTTCCTAATCCATATGTTTCAGCCAAATGTATAGTTTAAATTTACAATCCGAAGCACGTATCCCTGGACGGCGAACTAGCTTATTTCTTTGACTGAAAAGTAGTCCAAAACACCACGCTTTGCCACACCTCTAGTTACACTGCTCGCTTTCGTAAGAGGAGCTCGTCGCAGTCGGGAGGCAATACAGTTTCGAAATGTGGCAGCATGTACGAATATCCGCACGGCTGGTCCAATTCGTCTCGGCGCTCCCGGCCTTGCGACCGCCGCCGGCGCGCGCGAGCGCCCCGTTTTGCCGCCGCCGGAGGCGCGGCCCAAGATGTATGGATGATCAATGGGTCGTTCATCACATCGGAGCGGTTTTTGCAAATGAGGAGCGACGCGACGGCGGGCGCCTTCACTTGTGCGCAAGCGGGCGGCAGACATCCTTACTGGAGCGCCTGCCTCCGGAGTAGACGGGTCAGATGAACAGCCGAGCTGCCTCCGGCACGAGACACGGCCTCTGTGTAGTTGCAAGCAGTGCGTTGGAAGGTGAAGGCGCGGCTTGCTGGGGTAAAACTGCAAACATGTCTAAGCAGAGACGCGACTTAGTAAGACCGGCGTCGTTTTTAGTATCGCTGATGTTCGAATTGGTAACATCTGAAGTTACCAACCAGTTCTGGCTATTTCGGAAGCTCCTTGAGCTGGGACACACGCTCAGTCGATCTGTCGGTCTGCTTTCCGGTCTCTCTTGCGAAATCTGACTGAACGCGCTACAGTACATGTATTCACATTTATTAAACGCCTACAAAACGCTTCCTGATGTTCAGGGTCTCTTCCCTTTTGGTCAGTTTGATTGAGGTAATCATGACGGGACTCATATGACATGTAATAGAATTTGCTCGGTGCAAGCACGTGGACTTTATTACGCCGGTCTAAAATGGCAGCAAAATTTTCGCAAATGACATATGAATGACATATGGATAATTAGAGAAGTCTAGAGAATGTGCACAACGCTAAACGTTTTACGCAGCAGGTGTTAATGTCCTTAGCTTTCTGGACTACTTACATCTTACTGCGTTCTGGAGGCCAGCACAGTCTGCTCAGAAATGCCTGCCTGACTCATATGAAAGACACGTTTGAGAAGGAAAGTTCATAGTGACATTCTTACTGTACTAGTTCATAGGCACCATCGTCCTGTAACACTGTGTAGGTAGCCTATTACACATCCAGCCGACGTAAGTATGTGCTACGTCATGTCAACAAATGTATGTAGCAAGAGACGCGTATGATCCATTTTGATTCGCTTAGAGAATGATGAAGTGCTTTGAAGGAGAAATATGCAAACACGAAGACCACTGAGTACAGGTATAATTTCTGTAGGCAGTTCCGAGCAGTTAAACTTCAGAGGAAATGAACTGAAATTTTATTATTTCCATTATCACAGATAATTGGAGGGGGTTGCAAAAAAAAGGGAAATACAATAAATGGTCGGAGGAGTTCTCGACCAAGCGCACAGCAACTTGGCACCATCACAGAGAAATAAAACGTGAAAATCTTATGCAGAAGCAAAATTATAAAGCAACCAGATAACCGATTGAAGGAAATTCACGGGACCTGTTGTGCGCTACATAATTCTAGACTACCAAAATCTGCGGTCTAGAACGTGCGCGAGAGAATAAGAGAAAGACAGATTTATCACAGAAAATGTAGCACGGGGAGAGTCGCGGCAAAAACTCCTTGAAACGTATAGAAACGAATCGTTTTCCGTGAGACAACATGAGTGTTCAAATATGAAGCGCAGAGTGAACGTTTCCGTTTATTTGTCGGGTAGTCGGCGCTATGCATAGTGCACGGAACTAAGAACGCAGGAGTTCACGCGGCTACCTGCCGCACCAACGCGTCGGCGCTGCCGCCCAGACCGGGCAAGCCTCTGCCACCACCGGGTGACGGCTGCATGCCACGAAGAGGACAGCGGGTTCATAGTTGACGAGGTGGTTGGCTGGCGCCCGGACGGGATAACGGATGCCCCCTTTGGGGGAACTTGGCGCCAGGTGTCGCGCGAAGCCTCTGTTTCCACGAAGCTGTCTGACGCAGCGCTTACCCAAAGTGAACTTCTTAAACTGCATTTTAGAAGGAAAGTCCTCATGACAAAAGTTGCTCCTCCAAGGCGTCGAAAGAATATACCACGCCGTGTCGTTAAGACTTTCGAGACTTCAACCAAGGGAAAAGAAAAAGAAAATATACTATCGAGTTTAGTGGCGCGCAAGAGACTGCGTTGTATCTCTTTGCTTTTGGAGTGGCGTAATATGAAAACATTGTTTTTTTTCGTCTTCTAAGTACTGAACCTGCACAGTGAAAATTTAGGATCTCAACGGCGATGAATTAATTTTGTCACAGGTGCAACTCACGGCCTGAGGAAAAAAAAAAATCCGGATGCATTTATGTTGATGGGAATGCGGTAATACCTAAAGAAAGGAAATCTAACCAAATAAAAAGAAGAGAGGGAAGAGCCTAAGTTAATACAACGATAGGAATCGCGGAACAGAATGAAAGAAAACTAACCATATACGTAAAGGAAACTGGTACGTCGTTAGAGATCCCTAAACTATTGTAACCAGTAAACAAGTATCATGCCACGACTTTATGAGCCACTTAGAGACATTCAGGACTAACAAATATCTATTTTACATCTCCAGCTGGTGTTCCACCCTTCTCCTGCATTCTGTTTGGATCGCACCGATGGCGCGAGTTGTTGTGGTCGCACCGCTGGTGCGATCGGTTGGGAACTCGGCGCTGACGCCCGTGGTTGTACCTGGGTCGCAAGCCCCAAGGGTAGCGTTGGCCTGGCGGCCTGGGGTACAACTGGAAGCATCCGAAGGTCCCGGCAAAGCATGAGTCGACTGGTTAACAACAAAACAACTTGTTTATTTTAACATCGCAAAGAGTTGGCGGTCAGGTTGACCGAAGTAGAGAGACGGGAGAGCACTTTACTCAACAGAAGAAATCGGAGCCCTCCTTTTGGCGTCCGGGGGCAGCTGTTTTTATACTCTCGCAGTTGAGGGCAAGAAGGAACCCCTCAATAGACGAGCACGTGATTGTACAATGGGCTAAGGTGACGCACACTGTCGTAGCGCCGCCGGTCGGGCACAAAGACTGGGAGGAGAAGGTAACTTCGGCTCTCGTAGCGCCTCTAGTCGGGCACAATGACTGGAAGGAGAAGGTAACCTCGGCTCTCGTAGCGCCTCTGGTCGGGCACAATGACTGGGAGGAGAAGGTGACCCCCTGCTGTCGCATCGCCGCCGGTCGGGCACAATGGCACATACACTCACACACGCACATGAAGACACGTGGCATCGGAACATGCCTGGAAACGCCTGGAAACGCCTGGCGGGGAGCGTAGCGGCGACGCCGAACGGGCCAAAATGTCTGCCGCTTTGTTGCAATCGCGCCGGCTAAACCGCGCGTCGTAGGCGAAACGCAACAATTCGAAACGGTAGTCGCTATCATGGTGGGGACTGCAGTATATACGTTGACAACGAGCATTAATTCTTATCAGCTAAGTACCTTACTGACCGAACATCTTCAAAGGCATCAACATACTCGCCATCGTACCAGATTCATAAATGGCCGGTTGGCATCGCAGAGGCACCACTGGAATGCTACATAAGATAAAATAACTGCAATCAGAAAAATGGGCGCCAATAACAATATTCGGCTGTAATAAGTTTGCCTCTAGAAGAAGAAAAGTTAATAGTGCTTCAGAGTTCGAAGTCTGCAATTGGGCCCGTAACTATTTGTTATGTCGTAATTCCTCAAGATGAAGACCGGAGAAAGAACATGGTAACAATATATCTCTCGACATAACATATTTCGTTTGATGCCCACTCACCAAGTGCCCTTTCGATCCCTGTGCAAACAAAGCACACGCGAGTCACATCTGCTATTGGCCGACATCTCGACGATATAGCATAGGCAAACATTTATTGAGGGATACTAGCCAGCGAGAAACAAAACAAGTTAAGAAGTATTCAGAGCGCCAGGGAGACTCTATAAAAAGAAAAAAAAAAGGAACGTGCCAAGTTCCTTTAAGAGCCGCGTTGTGTAGCCACCAGCAGCCACCTGCTGCCAATGGCTCCTGAAGCCGAGTAAAAAATAAAAAAAGAACATTAAGAAAAAGCAACGAACGTAGAAGACGCGAAAGAAGAAGCAGGAGAGCTGCCCAGTAATCTCGTTAAACACGGCGCCCGGCATCTCACGTCAATTGGCCAACGCAGGGAAAGAGAGATTGGGGGAGGCGGCACAGCACGCGAAGGCTCCAGCGGAACCACGCCGAGATCTCAGATCGCCCGTACTACCCTACTCCCACAGATGAGGTCAGAAAATTTCCCGGCTGCGGCTGCTTTAACCCTCTCCCCAATGACCGAACATGTTCCTTCTCTTTCGCTAACCGCTGTTGCACGTTGATCTCCCACGTCCACCAGCTGCGCCGCCATCCCCTATTTATTACTACTTTTTTTAGCTTCCTGTAGTCTAACCCTTAGTGTCGCTTAGCCCTCTTGCTGCTTCCAAATTATTTTCAACTTTTCTTCTTCGCACCTCGTCCTATTTTTGCTATCCTTTTTTTTTGTGAGTTCCAGTAAAAGGCGGACAAGTTGGGAGCTCTTTGACATTATTATCGGCTAGAGCATTTTGGGTTCATGAACCTCGTCTTCAAGTAGAGAGAGAGAGAGAGTAGAAAGGGGAAAGGCAGGAAGGTTAACCAGATGGGTAGATCGGGTTTGCTACTCTACGCTGGGGAGAGAGGGGTGGGGCAGGTAAAGTGATAGCAAACTAGAGATAAAGAAAGCAAGGAGCATAGACATACAATCACAGTCAAATACTGTCTCCGCGTACCGTTCCCACAAAGCACAGTAACACTTGCAGCACTTTAAACATCTGTTCAGGCTACAGCCGCTTGGCCAATTCTGTTGCCCTTAAAATGTGCAACAGTGCCCTCGTCGCCCTCCGCTGCGATAGCTTGTGATGTCGGCATTGTAAAATAAGCTCCTCTGTTGGAGGTCGTTGGTCGAATGGCGCTATCGCGATTTCGAGCGATGGTCTTTGTAATTTGTAGCGAGTCGTCTTCCAGTAGGGTAAAATTATCATGCGCAGACAGTGGTGTGGAAGTTATATTACGAATGCGAATACGGTAGTTTCACAGCGAAGCTGTATGTGAGTTTCCAGCGGATCGATGTCCGCAGACGAAAAATCGGGGGCCGATCCCGAAGATAGTCCAATACTGGGCCGACCCGCGGCGGAGGTGAAGCAGGCTTCAAGCGTTCAAGCACTCCACCAACTTGCAAAAATAAGTTTAATATATTGGGTCCAAATAGAACCCGTATCAGATATTAAGCTGATAAGAACAGGTACTATATTTTGACCCGTGTTCGTCATGTCTACCTTCACACCACCCTCTTTTTGTCGGCGTTCCAAGCGCTTGCGTATCTACTTTCCTTCCGCTCTGCCCTGGTGGCGGTCAGTTCGAAACGTTACGGGTGTCTAGTTTCTTCCGGCTCCTCGAGGCGGCGGTCCCGTCGTCCGGGCGAATGTATGTAAAAATCACGATAAATGAGTACGTGCCTATATTCAAAATTCTGTGTCACCTCTGTGTCGTAGTCAAAACACCTCCACTGGTGATCCGCCTTCACAAAGTGGAATGGCTCACAATTTTTTTTTAGAATATGAACTTCGTCATTGTCGAACATTCGATTTGTTAGAACATCGTGTTTGATACATTTGCTACAGCGTGCGGTCCACTGAATGCTTGTCTCGAGGAAGCAACACGTGAATGATTACCCCAGTATAAAGTGCGAGAATGTGCACTTGTTGATGGACCTCACAATTGAGCGTACTTGAAGTTATTTCCACCTGCAAACCCAGTGCAGTTATTCCTCAATATGGAAGAATATTCAGTACTCAAATCAACACTGGAAGAGAATTTTTCAGGACATTCTTATTCGATTAGAAAATTTAGCATTCCAACATCCTTACTCAAAAGGTTAGCGTAGCAGGCTTGAAGTGGAGCAGTGTCAGTTTGTTGAATGAGAGCTACCTGATTTAGATGCATCCCGTGGACAATGCGATACCTAAATAATTATCATAGAATTATTGGCATAATCACTTAAGTGCGCGACACAAAGTTTAACTTGTCGTGCCGGTGTCATCCATCTCTCGTAAATCTCGTGCATTACATGCAGACTCACCGACCTTCTCAATGTTAGAACATCTCACGGGACCATCACCAGTGTTAGCTCAGACACGAAGAAACCGAAGCAAATGTATGCACCACTGGTCACACCGGGATCTCTATCCTCGACTGGCATATTCTGAGAACGTTGCCTCAAAACTCTAGGCATGAATTTTGCGATATCCGACTATAATATAGCTTACTTTCTGATTTATGCATATCGTCAATAAACAATGAAATACACTTGAATTCAAAAGCGCTAACGGGATTTCAGAGGACGCAGTTCTGTTTGCGAAGAGCGCGGGTAGTCACAAGACATAAAAATAGTGCAAAAACGACAATTGAAAACGGTAATAAACTGCAGTTGTAGTAGAAAAATGACAATGATGATAATCAATAAGGGAGTTTGGCGAGAGAGAGAGACCAGTTAGCTATGCTCTGTTCAACAATACAACACTAGAGCGAGAGCAGGCACGTACCTAAGGGAGGGGGCGCGACCCCCAATCCCCGAAATAAATACATCCCCCTCCCCCACACACACACATTCCTAAAGCGCCGCCAAATCAATCTCGAGATTTGGCAGCTATTCGGCGGTCCACACTTTGCTGCCTTATTTCACTCCTTTTGGATGGCAGTAGTTATCCGCATCTCCTGGGGTGTAAAGGCCAGTTTTCTCATCGGTTCGGTGCACGTGCGATTAACTCGAAATGCGTTCAGTTGTCACCATCTATTGCAACGGTCACGCACCTCATTGTTGCTTCGTTAGGTTCAACCTTCTTTGTCTAGACTGGTCTAGGAACCAGGACAAGGATTCAGTTCGTAGTCTGTTGGTCTCTATGGTCGTGGAACGAGTTGCGGCCGGAGAAAACGCCAGTTGCATTTAACTTTTCATTTTGCTTCATTATTTCCTCGAGTGACGGCTCGCCGCGACGCAGGCAGGTCCTCGGAGCCATATACCGGTCGGTTAGATAAGGTGGAAAATAAGATCATGTGAAAGAGCGTCGAACATCAAATCCTGCAACAACCGTCAAACCCATAAGAAATATGAATGTCACCCGTTAACTCGTCTGGTCTTGCCCTAACTTTACAGCACTTTTCATGCAAAATTGGCAACTGGAAACAAGAGTCGCAAGGAATTGAGAAATTAAGCGATCTGTTAAGCGAGGGAGCCGAGGCCATGGCCAAACAGGAAGGAAAAGCGAAAATGAACAAATTTAACCGTTCTTTGTGAAAATATTTATGGATCAACATCTTTTTATTTAAAAAAGAAAGTAGAGAGAATGCCGCCGGAAGTGAAGAATGACTCCGTGTGTTTTGAATGACGCCTCTACAGTTATCAGTCGAGCCACCTGACGTAGCCAGTTCTCTGCTGTGCTTCTAGAACCGCAGCGTCCTACACTCAACGCCGTTGTACGGGATTGGCGGCCACGCATCGTTACGCAACTTCCCAAATAACAATACGAGTTGGTTTTGGCACTTGGTAGAGCAGTAAACGAGGTATCTAAAAGAACTGTGATTGTTCCGCAAATATAAACGTCTCTGTCAGTCTTCCAGAGCTAACTCAAAAAACGCTACCAAAAATCTTTATTTTACAGTTTCCCTTGTTTACTCGCTCTAGGCAATGTTGTTCCTACGCATCTTTTCAGCGCGAGTTCAGTTCATATGGTTCTCTGTTTGTCAAGTAAAGGAGAAGTATGTCACAGGCGTAGCTGTGAGATACACCTTACGTCATTTCTATTTCGCGGGTTTACACGTCTTTATAGCGAACGGTGGGCATTATTCATATTTGTACCAGTAAAGGTACCCCCCTCCCCCCTTTCATAGACGATTGCCCCCCCTCGCCAAAAAATCTTGGGTACGTGCCTGAGCGATAGGTACAGTTGACCTGAGCCAATCACGATCGCATTTCATGCTAATTCGTCTCTTGACATTTTAATTTTTTTTGGTATTAGCATTGCCGGAAACTTGTTTAACTAGGTTTTGACAACATTCAATTCATAGGCCACACAAGCATGTTGTGCGCTCATCTTCCTGCCCAAGAACACTCATTGTTTCTCCCCATCCTCCTCCTTCTCATCGTCAACATCATGTTGACTACAGAACAAAGGTTTTTGCCATCAATGTTCCGATACCCCCGCCTTGAGCCAGCTGAATCCACCTTATGCCCTCCCCAGTATACTTTCCTAGTATATGACACAACATTTGGGGACCTACAAGGAAGATGAGAAGGGACAGTTCATGCTTTCTTGTATGTGGAGGGGTACGAAAAAGCTTGCAGTAGAAGCAGCTTAAGTATCGTGGCATAAAGCCATGCACCCGTGTCATTTATTGTCCTTAAATCTACAATCCTGCGCGAAAATATTTGACGGACTGGCAAGAGTAAATCGGAGGACAATGGTGCGGGATCATATCCGCGTTTATTTCGCAATTCGCCACAGCATTTCATTAGTACACCTACCTCTGTGTAATGGATAGCTACTCACTCACAGCTTGGAAGGATGCAAAACACTAAGCCAATAAAGAGCAACTTAAATATTTAGAAAGAATGATGAGCCAGCTTTGTGGATAGAAGCAAGCGCAGCAGGATGCAAATGCTTTCAGAGCGGCAAGTGCTACAGAAGCATACTGCACTCTCAAGTGATGCAAGACAAAAATGAAGTGTTTCTTTCTTATTAAACATTCTTTAACGAAATTAAAATATTGATATTGGTTTATCGTACGCCAGTATAAGAGGCGTATTCTTCCTCAGAATTGTAGAACATAAGGTAGCCCAAGAATAAAAATCTCACACACAATGAAATCAACCGTTTTTCTTCTGCATTACATGAGTAGAACATTCGAGAGCGCTTCCGTATGGGGACGGCAAGAAGTAGACGAGAATGATTCGCAGGTTAGTAAAGAATACATAGAATGGTGCATGCCATTTATGCAGAGACAGTCGTTGCTTTCAAGCGAGTGATAACTAAGTAATCCGGGACAATGTTAGGGTTGCTATCGTCTAGGCAATACTTGAAGTTTCAGCAATGATCTACATGATGCTGCTTGCCAACCTCATGGCTTTCGCGCTCAACAGTGAAATAAATATAGGTAATCGTTGGCATATTATGACTTTACACAAGCTAATGACTGAAATATTATATTTAACACTCCTCCTAATATGAGCTTGCTCAGACAGTTCTATGCGCATAAGCTTCTCTACAGAGCACCGCGTCTCTAGAGCCTGAAATGTACGATCGCGCTTCGGGCTGGCCTTGTCGGCCGCACGTAGATTTCATTGACTTCTTTTCCTCTGCAGGGTCTCAGCTGCCGCTCCTCCACAAAAGTGTTCGCCCTCAATGGCAAACCTTATTAGCACAACTGTTCCCAATGCAGTGCTTGACCCACCCCGCGGCTCTGAAATGGGACTTGTAATCTCTTCTACTCGATGTGTACGCCAAATGCAGTTTCCCGAACCTTGCAAAGGCCCCCATTCCTTCCCTACCACCCCTAAGATGGAAGCGCGCATACAGACGCTAACACACACACGCACACAGTCCGCCACAAGACGGACGACCATGGCGAAGCGGGCGCATGCCCGCGAGGCCAGATACTCAGTCGACGTACGTCCAGTCCGGCAACTGCCAAAGCCCGCTGGCCATGCGATCTCTACACACGCCGTCTCTCGCGCAGTCGGCCCTCCGGACCGAGGCCTCTTCCTTCTGGGCCAATCCAAAGGGGAGCCGTTTCGCGTCCGATGCGGCGCAGTTTGCGCTCCGGCGATGGCCGCCCTGGGAGACTTGAAGCTCATCATGGCTGACGTTACTTCTTTTCGCACGCCACGCCGACCGTCTCTCGCCTTCCTTCCCCGGCGGGCCTCACTGCAGGAGGTCTCCACGACCGTTAGCTGAACTATGCAACAAGCCTCAATCTTCCGGCCGCGCCTTAAGGCGCAAGCGGGCGAGGCTGCTCTCGGCTTCAGCGAAGGCTGCAATAGACCCCTCCCCTTCCTCCGAACCCGCTCTTTTCGTCCTGTGCCTTGCCTGTCTTCTGGCTGCGGGCGCAAGCGGCGCGCATCGATGAAGCGGTCGTCACTGGGCCGTTTCAAATCCCACGGCTGGAATGACGCATTTATAAGGCCGTCCTCCTTGCTTTTCGGTGCGAGCTATCTTTATTTGCATGAGACGGCTGGCAAGCGGAAGGAGGGAGGGTGAGATCAGTTTGTTTCCGAGGAACGCACCAAAGGCCGCAATCGTGGCTGGCGTTCTTCTGTCTTCCACGTCTCGCCTTCCTTATCGAAGCGTGAGAAGCGGTATATGGCCACAAAACCAGCTCTCGTGTATACCCCCCTACCCCCCCCTCCTCCCACTTCCTTCGATTCAGACGATTCCTTGAATGCTGATTTCCTCGCGAGGTCTCCAGCGCGTGATGTATGTGTCCGTATACACAACTATGGCGATAGAGGCGACATAGAAACTTGAGTAAACCGTGAAAAGGGCAGGATAAAAGGGTAGAAGAAGGAAGCGTAAAGGCGAAGGATGTTCGATTCTGAGGGAAGAAAGAAAGATGCGCTTTTCCCTATATCGATCAAGACGGCCCTCCGGGCACGACAACGAATCTGGGGGTGCGTTTGTTTCGAAGGAGCAGAAATAGAGAGAGAGAGGCAGGGTGAATCCTGGAAATCTCGGAGGAATTTGATTTTGCCAACAGCAGTCCGCGCGTCTGGCGATACTCGACAGAGGCAAACGCGCGAGCGCCGTTCAAAGGCGTTTCAATCATTCTCGAATAGACCTCGCCGGTGCTTCTCGTCCTGCGTCTGTTAAAGACGACACGCGATCGAGGAGTATTGCCGGCGCCTTCAATTCGATATGAGAGTGCCCACGCAGCAAGCGGGAAGCAACACCTCGCTCCTACCCATCCAATACCTTGCCTTCCCGTCCATGTCAGTTCGACGCGAGACAATAATCTGTGGGTGCTGATTTGTGTTTGTATGCGTGCGTCACATTGCATACCCCCCCCCCCAAAAAAAAAAAAATGAGAGGAAAGAGAAAGGAAACATTATGTGAGTACGGTGGGGCTATTCCTTTCCTTCGTGCTTGATCCAGCAGTGTTGTAGCGCTGAAAAAAGGGTTTTGAAACAAGAAAGTAAAGGAAAGTCCGCGCAACTGGTCTTGTGGCACGAAACGACGTGAGAAAACGAGATGCGATTGCGCACGATGCAGGGAATGTTTTATAGGACTGAGTGCTCTCACAAGGCGACGTGTCAAGTATTACGTTTTTTGTATAGCTTCAAGGTGGAGGAGCTCTTACAGAGGTCCGGTTCAAAGCGCGCGCGCGCGAGCTCGATGTCCAGGCAACAGCAGGAACGGCAGCGCTCGTAGAAATAGTTTCCGCGGACCGCCATCAAAGGCCCTCTCCTCTTCCGCATCCGTGGCGCAAGCCCTTTGTTTCGTTCACGGCTGCTTTCACCGGACGCGCGCGGACCCGACGGGCTGCTCTCTTTTTACGTCCCCTGCCCCCACCTTTCATGGATCATGAGAGACATTTTGTCAGAGCTTTTGTGTCCAACACCGTTCTATGCGTGCCGCACTCTGCTCACAAACGACGTTGTCCACTCTGGTTCGTCGTCGTGGTCGGTCGGCACGCTGTGGGTCTTCTTCGTCTTCAGAAGCCCTTGGAAAGAAGTGTGTCGGCGACATGACCTGCGCGATAAGTAACAAGGAAAAAAGAAACTAGAGGCGGGAAAGGAATAAAGAGCTACTGGCACACAGTCCAATGAAAACCCGTCGCCGCCAACATATCGTGGAGTGCGGCGGTGTTTCTTTGTGCCACTTCTGAAGAGAAGAGCTCGTAGATGTGCGTCCATATTTTTTTATCCCCGGACAGCTGTTTTTCCCTCGGAGCATCTTTCTCCAGCACGCTTCGAACTTGGCCACACTCTTATCAATGTACCAAAACCACTCAAAGCCGTCGCTGCTAGCCTAGCGGCAAAGAACATAGTATAGGCGCCAAAGAAACATTCCGCGCGCTCGCGCCAGCGCTTGCAGATTTCACGGTGGCAAATGTAGGGACATGGGCGAACTCTTACAGAAAATGAAGGATACACACATAGGACGAATAAAGAATGCGGGGCATGGAATAGGTTCACAGGCTTGGGTCTCTATACTTGGCCAGCAAAATACAGCATGAAGGAAGGACTCGGGAATAAAGAAAGAATAAAGGGAAGGAGGAGGGGGGGATACGCATCGAGAGGGGCAGTAAAAGGCAAATGAAACGACACAAGCCGGTGGTGTCGGCCGCCTCGTGACGGACTACACGACTACCCGGATCCTTGTTGTGTCATCCGAACCACTCAGCCGAATTGCCCGATTGTCCGGAAGCCACTCCGAAGAAAAGACGCGCGCGCCTCTTCTCTTCCCGCACACCTCAACGCGCCCGACCCTTCCCTCATCCCCTCATCCACTCCGCGTGTCCTTACTGCGTCACCGCTGCCAGCTCCCAAGAAACGAAGCTGTAAACAAGAGGTGCACCTTCTTTCACCGTGTCCTCGAAAAGGTTTCTCCGTTCTTTCTCGTACATTTTCTTTTTCTCTCGTAATTTCAGTAAAGCAGGGCAGGTTCCATTTCCTAGCGTTTTGTTCTCTTTATTTTCACCCCACTCCTCAGCCTCTGTGTGCTTGTGCGTGTGGCCCGAGCTACACGCAGAAATAAAGCGACCGTGGCGAGAGGCCAATGGAGCGAGCCGCACAGCGAACCGTTCTTTTTTTTTTTCTTTCTTTCTCTTGGCCCGCGAACGCGCGCTTTTCGGAGGCGGCGGGGCATGAGCGCGGACCCTTACTAAGAGGCTTCTTGGATTACATTTGTCGTAAAGGGGAATGCGGGAGGACACGCACCTTTGTTCGACGGAGAAACCGAACCCCAGGTGATGTTGGCCGCGCCACCGAGACAATCATAACGAGAGACCAGCAAACAAAAGAGCACCGGCCGCAAAGGCGCGCGTCGGGCCCTCCCTATGTTTGAGTGGAGGAAAGAGTACGGAGGGAGCACCGGGCCCTGGCCGGGTCTGCGGTCCTGAAAAGAACGCGGAACACGAGAAGAGTGTTTTTTGGAATTGAAATCGAGCGGGCCCTAAAAAACGTATTGGCCAGTGACAGTGGCTTGGATGAGTCGGGTCCGGCTAGGGGTGTGTTATGCCTTCGCATTCGGTCCTATCTGTGCGCTTTTTGTTTTTCGTGTTCGTGCTTTTTAACGAAATACGAAAGCAAGAAAAGTCAGCTTACGTGCCACTGGCCGTCTCCTATACGCCGCCTGTCGTCGGTATAGATGACAAAAATAGCGAAGAAACTTCAGGATTCAGAGTCCAAATCACGGTCTCAGAGAAACGCAAGCACTGGTGTCCTCGGCCGGCACTTTAGACAGCGCGTTTACCCTGAGTCTGTGCACTAGCCGACACAAGACGGCCGGTTTCTGGTTTCCCCGGAAAGGCACATCACGTAATTGGACGAGCGAAATTTTCTCTCATAAGACGCGGGCGAAGGGAGAAATGCGTTGGCGACGACGCAGCTTAAGCTACTGCTATTATTCGTCATTACAAAGGCCCTGCTGAAAGCAAACTGGTTCTTTTTTGCTGCCCATGTATAAATCATGGTGTATCGAAGTTAGCCCAGCTATAAGTGTCCGTGCCGCAACATGTCGCGGCACTTCAAAGGCACGTAGTCGTAACGTTCTTGTGCTTGTTTCTTGTGCGTGCTGTGGGCGTCAGTACTGTATGCGCGGGGAATTTCATGCAACATGCTTATCATCTAGAGTACCATACTCGGCTAGGCAAATCTCTCAAACGTCTCCGCAACTATAGATGTACATTTCTCTCTGACTCACTCCCTCTCTTCTAAGATTCTGGGTAGTAGCGAGTCCTGCATGTGTGTACAACAATGCAGGAATGAAAAGTGATAGACTCTAGCTGAAGCTTGCGACAAAGGCGATGCAGCTCATGTTCCTTGACCTCGCTCCTTAAATGACAAATGGGGTATTGCGCATGTTTTATTTCACAGCGTATGCTGTTATGGACTTATTCCAATAGCCGTTTCGGTTGGCGATGCTGTCCGCTGCCGCCGCCGCAGCTGTCGCCAGGCTCCTATCCACTGTGGAAGCTTGGCCAAGAAATGGTTGAATTGTCTTGAGAAAGAAAAAGAAGATTAAGGATATCTGTACAAAAATGCTAGAATGAAAAACATGTATAGCATATCTGATTAGATCAAGCAGGACAGGTGACTGTTTGTCGCCGCCCCGTTTTAAAGACGATGCCAATAAATCGCCATAATCATCATCATCATCAGCATCGTATCTTGCCACTTGTCACGCGATGTGAGATACGAGATGCGTAGCGTCGATACGTGCGCACTCCGCATTGCGGTTGCATATTATTACGTCAGGTGACACGCCATGTAGCATTCGCATAGGTAGCGATACAAGGTTGTTTGTGTTTCGTATCAAATATATGGCTCCTACCCGCTATGGGAAATTGGCCAAGAAATGGATGGATTGTCCTGAGGAAGAAAAAGAAGCTTAAGGATATCTATACAAAAATGCTAGAATGGAAAACATGTATCACATATCTGATTAGATCAAGCAGGACAGGTGAATGTCACCGCCCCGTTTAAAAGGGGATGCCAATAAAGGATCATCAGCAGCAGCACCACCTAATCATGCCCTTCTCACTCGATAGTACGTGCACGCCGCGTAGCGTCGACATGTGCAAAATTTGCATTTCAGTGGCATTGTATTCCACCAGGTTTCCCAACATGTTGCAGTTGCATGTGACAGTTGCTTGTAGGAGTTGCGTGTTGCCTGTTGCGGGACCTGGTCAACGCAAGCAGGTTTGGCGACTATTTATCACCGCCCCGTATCAATGCCAATAAAGCTTCATCATCATCATCAACTGCATCCTATCGTGCCACGGGTCAAGGGTTTTCACATGTGCGCCGCGTAGTCTCGTTACCTGTGGTTACTCGTCGGTACACTTTATGGTGCCTCTTCGCGAGCTACAAACCGCTGCTGAAGAAGCGAACCATGGAGATACGCGCTCGACTATACAACTAGTCAACGTCGGGTTCAGCAGACCGTCGGGCTGAACAGACACAAGCCGTAGCTCGCCGTCGGCGCCGCGCGGACAGTGCAGATCGTTCTCGTGAAAACGACGCAGAAACTTCGCCGCGAAGACCCTCTAGTGCGTGCTGCCGAAAATAGTGCTCCTGTGGAGCCGTTTCTCCAGCTTTCTCTGTGAGTCTGCTGAGTAGGCCGCGCAGGCGTGTTACTTAGTTTTTTTATATAGACATGAAAATAAGCGAGTTTTCGGCTATTTGCTGGCGAAGTAATGGCTTCTACTCTTCACTTGGTAGTTATCTTGGTATAAAACACAGAGTAACATATATAAGTTCCCGCAATAGGTAATAATTGAAACAGAAATAATTGTAGCAACACCAAGAGCAGAAGTCTCCGCCAAAAAGTTTCGTTTGAAACAAAGTCCGGTGATGCCTGAGTTGAACAAATTTGTTCAACTCTCTCTCTCTCTCTCTCTCGTTTCTTTTTAGTTCGAAGCAGAGTTAAGTAAGCTCTTGTGATTATGATATTATTTTGAAATCTCAAGTCATGGGTAGTTTTCATGCGTAGTTTTCATGGGTAGTTTTTGATGTAGGAATTTGTCTGGTGGACTATATATATTTTTCTTTAACAGTAAAGTTATTTATCTGTATACCTGTGTTCTATTAATATGCATCTTTATTCCTGTCTATAGGCCTCTGTTGTAACTTAATTTGTTCGGCTACTTTCAGAAATGTGATGACCACATTATTGCATAAATTGTGCCGCAAACGCAAAGCCGCCCATGCCGCGTAACTACTGCCAGGGACTCGTACAAGCTGTTTCATTATAGTTTTTAGTCTGAGCAGCCATCCAGGCCATTTCTCCTGAAATAAAATGAATTTGAATTTGAATTGAATATGAAACAACCTCGCACCGCTCGCACCGCTTGTGGGTTTCTTCGTGACTGAAGATAAGCTTCTGCTTCGTAATCAGGCCCCAGTAGCGAATGGAGAAGTAATGGTCCTGCGGTATCCGGCCTAGAGCTTCGGGTGCCATCCTTATGTTCTGGCTGAGCTTCGCTGACAAGCGCCTCATACGCAGACAAACGGCAACAGTAAACATGGGACGCAGAGGAGCTTGGCACCCATGGGATTCAGGAATTGATAGTACATTTTCGCCGCAAGCTGGGTAAATCAGCAACTAATCACGTTGATTGAGTTTTACATAGAAGCCGACAACTCAGGCTTGCGCTCACATCATGATTTCCTATCCCCTGCTACAAGGTTATGGCAATCAATATGAATTAAGGGTGCTGACTGACCCACTGCAGCAATAATACGGTATGTATGTTTGTATGCATATGTAGTTGCAGTATTAAGTGAAGCAAACGAAAGTAGTTCCTTCCTGCTAATAAAAACAATTTTAAGAACGCTTTATGATGGACATGAAAAAGAAATGAAAAAAAGGGAAAAAATTGTGTAGAAAGAAGATTACACTCTAGGTGGAGGTAAAAAAAAAAAGAAAATTTCAACGAATGTACGTTGTCCGTACTTCAATGTTAGCCCACAGGTAAAGCAGCAGATGCCCAGTGAGACATACCCGGTATGGCATACAGTAATGGCCCATACACAGTGCGTCACGTAACCTGTGGCACACCCCAAGTGACACACACCCAGTGGTAATTACCCAGCCGCTTGTCTAAATGGAATACGAAATGCAAATGGAATACGGATGGAAAAATACGAATGGAGTATGGAATGCAAAGCGAAACTACCTCTACAGTTACTTCGGTATCGGGAGAAAACAGAAATTGCCCTTAATGTGGAGGAAAATTAATGAGCTACTAAACCGGGTACGAAAAAATGCAGAGGTGGGTGAAATAACGCTGAACAATCAACTTAAACAAGGAGCTGAATTAGCGGAAGAATTTAATCACTACTTCATAAATCTAGTCACTATATAGCTCTCATTCTCCTGAGGCAATAAATGGTATCCCGAGAAATTCTACGAGCATATATATGAATTCCAGAACTGAGAGTGAAATAAATAACGTGTACACATCTCTTAAGAACAGCTAAACGTGTGATATCGACAACATTCAAATCATGTCAGTAAAGTGCGTTCTTGACATCGTACTGACGCAGCTCACGCATATCTGTAATGTAGCTCTCTCGACAGGTGTTTTTCCAAAGAAAATGCAAATAGCAAAAATTATTAGAATATTCAAGGGCGGGGAAAAAACAACTTATCAAATTACAGGCCGATATCCATACTGCCCGTGTTCTCCAAAGGTTTAGAAAAAATTAAGTTCGCTAGAGTAATTGGGTTTGCGAACAAATACAATTTGATGAGCCCCACCCAATTCGGATTCAGAAACGGCAGGTCTACAGAACTTGCCCTTGTCATGCAAAAATAAATCATTCTAAATGCCTTCGATGAAAAACGCCTGATAGCTGGTATATACATTGACTTCTCAAAGGCGTTCGACTGTCTAAACCCCTTAACACTAACTAAAAAACTTCAACACAGACGCCACCCTTCTCTGAGTCGTTTTGTGGCGCTGTACACTCCACAACTAAGTGTACCAAGCTCTGGCGTGGCGCCTTGGTGCAGCGGCGACCGCGTCCCGCTTCAAAGTGCGAACTGCAGTAGAGTCGTCAGTTCGAATACCAGAGGCGGGAGGGTCCCCGGTGGGCAAATTTTCACTTTTAGCGCGCAAACGAACATTTGCCTACACTGCACGAGCTTTGCCGACGCTCTTGTTTAACACTAGAGTCCCCTTTGCAGCGAAGCTGTATATGGCTAGGGTTCCGTGCACTTTTGTTCTCCGTGAACAAAAGCTACCATCATCAATGGAACCTACCCCCGTAAGCATTCATACTCCCGTAAGCAATCAGAAAATACAATGGCTCATAGCCCCTTAAGGCAGAGGCTACAAGCACTCTGCAAAGTTAAGCGAACAGTGCTTAAATTCTTTCTAATCAGGCATACAAAAATTACAGGGTCTCTTAAGATCTCTCATAAGAGGTGAGCGGTGAAAGCCTACTCCTCTTCCTCTTATCACTCGCCTCTTTCTCTTTGCCTCTTATAATAATAATAATAATAATAATAATAATAATAATAATAATAATAATAATAATAATAATAATAATAATAATAATAATAATAATAATAATAATAATAATAATAATAATAATAATAATAATAATAATAATAATAATAATAATATAATTTCTTTATTTCCATCAGTGATGGAGGAGACTGCGGGTAAAAGTCGCTTTAGAGGTCAAGCAGCTTGACTAGAGCCCGCAGCTTCCTTTACAAGGCAAACAACGATTGAACAGGAGATATATATACATAGCAATTGACTACATGTGAAATATGCACAAAAAATAAACACAAAAACACAAATTTCCTTAAGAACGCTCTTCAATTATTTAAGAAAGATTGAGTGACAAAGTGTTCACGTAAAGCTCGTACATCAGTTACATAACTATCAAGACTTGATTTCAGAAACAAATTTAAAAGTGTTGGTAGTGTGTATGATAACTTTTGCGTTGAATAATTGGCTCGCGGAGTGACCATCCTTCACAGTTCCGTGCACCTTGTGATGCAAGAATGTGTGTTCCTGGTGAGATTAGGTAACTCATGAAGAAACTTTAAATTTTCTTTTACCTCCCGTTTGAAAGCTTGACTTAACTTGTAATTATAAAGGTTAAACACGGGTATTAATTATATGTGCTTTCGGAAATAAGTCTGATGTGTGTTCATTGTAAGGTAAGTTAGATAGTGCACGCAGAAATTTTTTCAGAAATATATGTATCGTCTCTATATTCGTACGTGATGTGGTGCCCCACACGAGCAGACAGTAATAAAGTGTAGAAAAATATAGGGCGTTATAAACAATAACCTTGATTCTGTAAGGTAAAAGAGGTCTCAGCCCCACCATCATGCCAACTACACGAGATAATTTGCCCAATATCGATGCTATATGCATGTCCCAAAGCATATATTGTGCGAAAATTAGTCGAAGTATTTTAAAACTATCTACAATTTCTATGTTTACATTGTCATAAAGGAGGTTGATGGAACTGATCATTTGCTTAGATTTGGGCCTAAAGATTATTGCTCTTGTTTACATTGATTTGTAGACAGTCTTGTTTTGACTATACATGAAGAATTTTCAGAGCAGTGTTAGCTTTATTTTGAAGGCTACTAGAGTCAGGTGATGAAAAAATTTACTGGCATCGTCTGCGTACATTACGTATTTCGTATATTTATAGATATGTACTAAGTGATTTATACATACAATAAACAGGAAGGGGCCAAGAATAGTAACCTGAGGAACGCCTCTGGTGATATGTTTCAGATTTGAGCGGCAATTGTTTATTTCAGCATATTGACAGTGATTATCAAGATAAGATTTTATAAAGCTTCCACAGTGCCCTCGAATACCGTAGGTTTCTAGCTTATCAAGTAGAACAAAGCGAAGGATGCAATGAAATGCTTTAGTAAAATCAATATAAATACCACGGACAATGTTCTTAATTTCAAATTGCAATAAAATAAATTGTTTTTGATGGAGTAGTGCTAATTCTGTAGACCGTTGTTTCCTAAATCCAAACTGGACTGGAGAAATTAGGCTGTGTTTGTCACAAAACTTTGAAACCTGCATTAGTATTAGTTTTTCTAGACCTTTAAAAAAACAGGTAATATAGAAATCTGTCTGTAATCTTTAGTATCATTAATGTCACCTTTCTTGAACAATACTGACACTGGCTATTTGCATCCCTTTAGGAAAGATAGCGCTTGACAAAGAGAAATTAAAAATATAGGTAATGTACCGGGAAATGATATCAAGCCCATACTTGATAAGCGAACCTGCATGCCTTCTGTATCGCAACTTGAGCTGTTTTTAGTGAAAGGAAAACTGATGTGACCTCGTGCTCAGTAAAGCGGGGAAGAAAAAGTGAAGATGAATTTGTGTTTGGCATATATTCATTAATATCAGACGACGCACTACCACCAGAAAAGTTTACGAGGTAATCAGTACAAAAATTTGCAAGAGCACTTCCTGATACTTCGTTTCCACCAAGTAATAGAGTTTGCATTCGCCGAGCTGATTTTCGACGATTTAAGACATCATTTAGCTTTTTCCATAAGATATCAGGTTTGTTCAAACAACCATCAAATACTGCATGAAAATAGGATTTCCTATGCAATTTTAGTTCCTTATTTAGCTTATTTCTATACAACTTGTATTCCTTTAATGTACTTGGATCCTTAGTCTTGACGAGCTTCTGGTAGAGCACATTTTTATAATGAATTCGTTTTAGCAATTCATGGGTTATCCACGGCTTCCGTAATTTTTTACCGAGCCTGAGTTATTTTTTTCAAGTAAATGGTTCTTATATATTCGAGATACTTCGTCAATAAGCTTGCCATACGCTATTTCAACGTTATCTTTCGCTTCTCTTCGTTCTTTTAGTCATTACTGCTCACTATTAAGCATTTTTAGTCATTTGTCATTTTTATTCATTACAAGCCGTAGTTAGACATGTTGGTCATATCGATACATGCATAGTGCGTGTTTCTTGTGGACGATGCACGTGGGCTCCCCGACGAAGACGACGAACGCTCTCTAGCTCTCGAGCTGTCGGCTGAACTGGCTAGCGCTGCAGTTATCCTTTGTAAATAGTATCCAGTTCTTAATCCTTCGTTCGCGTAACATATTGGTGGAGGTGCGAGGTCATATCATATCATATCATATCATATCATATCAGATATCATATATATATATATATATATATATATATATATATATATAAATTGTAGTCGTTACAAGTTATTAGTAGTCATTTTAGTCATTACTAGTCATTTCTAGTCATTTCTAATCAATCGTCATTACAAGCCGTCATTAGACATTGGTCATTTCAGAGCCATTAGTAGTCACTACTCATTACTAGTCATTATTAACCTATACCAATTTCTATTATAACGTCATAATTCACTAACTGTCACTATCAATCATGTTTCATCCTTTAATCTGTCTTTAATCTGTCTCCATATGGCGTGATGATGCTTCGGCGGACACTCTGGCGGTTAGATCTGCTGTCGCAAACTTCACCATGAGCCTAGAAAGCCTTTAGCCTTAACATGCAGAACAGCATGTCGAAAACTGTCATCATCAATGGCTCATACCCACTTGAGCGATGACTGATACCCCGGTAAGCAAGCAAAAAATGAAATGACTCATAGTCCCGTGAGGTACATGGCTGCTCACTTTGCATGAATTAGCTGCGATGATACTATGCTCGTGTTGTCGATGTCGGCGATTTCAATGTGGGTGTGTGGGTACCGAAAAAAGGAGCGGTTTGCGCTTTCCGTGTTGCAGACATATCCTTTGCTATGCGACACCGATCCGGCCCAACCGACTACCCAGCGGCGTACGCCCATCGATTTGACATTATCAAAGAATGTGATGGCAGCTGCGAATGAAATAATGAACATTGGTTCAGACAATAAATGAGCGTGGTACCTTTGTTCATAATAACGTGTTACCCCCGTGTCGTGTACTAAACAGCTTCGCTGGTCAACCACCTTCACAGAGTGGAATGGCTCATGATTTTTTAACACCATATCACATTTTATTTTTTAACACACACACACACACACACACACACACACACACATATATATATATATATATATATATATATATATATATATATATATATATATATATATATATATATATATATATATATATATATATATATATATATAGGTGTGTTTTATTATTTATTTCACAACGCAGAACAAGGATGTGTCATGGCATATATAGCGATTTACTGGGGATTGGACTGGCTGTAGTGCGATCAATGCAGTGACGGTGTTCGACAAAATTTTCTTCGCTCTACTGCGCTGTAGAAGCTGATGATAGACGGGGCTACTCGAAGATGACGCGACAACGACAAACACTTGGTAAAAATAACTGCGTTCCTCTGCGGCGTAGGTGAGAGTATCGACAGATGCAGGAAACCCAGTTCGGAGAGCTTAACTGTTGTGTCCGTAAAAATCACTTATAACTGCGCACAGCAGATGACGCCCTCCTTGCAGGGTCTGCAGAAGGCCACGGCCTTAGAATATTCCGCAATTGAGAGCGTATGATTCACCTAAACTTGTCGCGTGGTCGTTGCCTATGCTGGGTGTCAAGCTCGCGAGCTAACAGCACACGTCAGATGCACATAATATTCACAGGTGGCAGCGCCATGCCCGGTGTGCATCGTTCAGTCGTATCTTTTCTTAACTAATAAATTAATTAACGTAGGTCAGGTGCCTGTTTAGCAGTTCTTCTAGAACACGCGCAAACCCGATGGCGGCTCCCCGAGTTGGTTGTGCGGCTGCAGCAACGTGTTTCGCCATTGGTTCATGGCGCCGCCGAGAGATGGCTGTAGCAGGATCGAAACGGAAGGTCTGTGAGTCCATGTCGCCGGTTTAGAGGCGCGCGGATTGTGTCAGGTACGTCACGCAACCATGAGCGGGGGGCCCTATCACGCCTTTATCGCTCATACCGTCACATTACTTAAGTCAGAGACTGTGGCGTAGCGGTCGTGTGCTTTAAGAAAGGAAGTAAAATAAACAAACCGAATTTCTCGCATCTTTTTGTTCTCCGAGCATTACAGTAACAAACAAACAAACAAACAAACAAATAAACAAATAAATAAATAAATAAATAAAACTGCTATCAGCGTCTAAAGATTATGGAATGCAGTTATCCCATAAAATAGGCTGAACTACACAGCATGGGCATCGGGCTTCAAATGGAGCCTCATAAATACAAGAGCCATAAGCGTAACTTAGAAGGGTTGAGCTATGGTCCTTTGCTGAAAAATTGAAATGACGTTGAAAGTTGAAAGGACACGTGAAAAGGATGTTAGCCAGAAAAGCGTCTAGTTGGCGATCCTACCATGAGAGTTGAAAAAAGTAAAATAGATCAATATGTACTCGGAAACAAACAGGAGCATATGGACGTAAAATAGGAGAACGTATAAACACTATCTAGGCTATTTTACAGCGACAAAATAAAATCAAAGTGTAGGGAAGGATAGAAATACGGCCTTGTAGGGGTTCACAGATAAGCATGATCAATGAGATAATAGGCGCATACAAATAGAGAACGTCAAAGCAGGCAGCACATTTTTATGCAAACACCTACGAACATGATTAACGCCTAAGCCCGCTAATCTTCTCTGAGGCGAAACTCTCGTCATTGACCCCTCGCCTTGAATAATAATATATTCTCTATATTATTGGCCAGCGGATGTTCTTACGAACGTTTCAGCGCACGTACTGCTTCGTAAATGGCACCAAAAATTCCGTGCTTAATATCTTTAGTCTGCGCGACAGCATAGCAATTGAGAATGAGTCCCTCATGGCATGAGTGCTATCGTTAACTGAAAATACGCGAACATACACCTGTCCACGTCTCCGTCCCCTAAAACTCCCCAAAGCACGCTAACTGTTCTTATGCGCGAACATCACTGATCACTCAACCCCACATAACTTTTTCCGCCTCTTACAAATGCAACGCCGTGTAACCCGGCCCTGTAATGTGGGTCAATGTGCGCGACGACTAGTATTTTGTGCGTCGGCGTGCGCTCTGCGGCACACTAGAGCAGTCCTTGAATTCACTTGAACTTTAGGAAGCAGCTCCATCAAGCTGCAACAAATGATTGTACATTGGAGCAGCCCTGCTACTACTTTGCACGCGAACATGACGCTAATAGTATTTCACCGAGACACTGACCTGAACCAGACACTCTAGATACTTACTACCGTGTGTGCTTATGCTCTGTTACTTGTGCATGCTGCGTGCGTGTGCACTGTGCATGAGTAGCTCGTTTTGTATCACCAGTGTCATCTGAACTATAGCATGCTAGGTGTATGGTCTGGCAAACATCTAAAACACTCATTGAAAGAATATTTCTGCGTATCTCTTTTCCCTTATAAAACAAATATAGAACACAGAGCCTTTCACAGATGACACTAACTACAATTATTCTTTGTTCAGACTCTTGCCGCATGCCTCTACGATATGATTTCAACGCATCGAATTGTACGGTCCTTTCAACAGAGCTAAGAAGTTGCCTAAGCGTCTGTTGCCAGCGAGCTATGCCTACTCCAAGTCCTTTACTCAATGCGTCTTGTGTTTTATTTTTCCCGTGTTCACGAGAAGTTCTCAACAAGATATGCTTTATGCGCTGAGCACTTTTTCGTTCAGCACTTAATTGAGCTTTAAGGTGCCAAGTTGTCACTGAATCGTATGATATGGGAACCTCACTCCTCTTGCTCAGACTGAAGCAGTTTTTATGAGCACGAGCCTTTAGACCTTCCGTGAAACGCGATGCATAATAGGTCCAACCGCCATGCGCCCTTCTTAAGAAACCCGAGCGCAGAGCTTTGAGATGCTTTCCATGTCACATCTTTGCACTTAGCGCCGTGGATCGGCTGCCGCGATTTACGAGACCAGCCGTGCCGCATCCAATACCCAGCGTAAAATGTCCGCACGCCTGCGACCCGTCCTCTCTGTAGGATGCGCAGCCTTCAAAACTGCTGCGTTCGCAAAGCGTCCGAAAAAGAGGAACGCGCTCTGCCGAGAAAGAAACGACAACCTTTCAGCATGCGCTCTCCGCGCGCGCGCAGCGGCGAACGCGGAAGCAAGCAGCTTGCCGGGGTTCCGCTTGTCTCAAGGGACGAACGAGGCGGCTCTTCGTAACGAAAACGTCTTCGTCGTTTGGGAATCGCGCCCCTACAGCTCTTTTTCGACTTGTTCGCCTTCCCTCGTCACGCTTAGTTCCGCGGCCGCCGTCTCTCTTGCCTCGATCCTGCGAGCCTGCCTGCGCGAGCTCACGCGTTGCGCGCTCGCGCCCTCAGTCATTCATCCATTTAGAGCAAGCTTTTGCGCCGTAAGTGACTTACGGGCTCGCCTAGCCAAGCCGCTTTTAGAGGATCCGATTTCCGCCCGCTCTCGTCGGTGTCTCTGCGCGAGCGCGCGTCCTGTCATTTCTTCGCCGTGCCTCGTATCCCCCCCCCCCCCCCCCTCCTCTCTACGTCGCTTTCTATTTCTTTTTCTCGCGTCCCTTTGTGCGCTGTGAACTTGAACACGGCAGCCAGTGGCACTTATTGTTGCAAGTGGCTCCATCGCTCGCTCGCACGCATGCAAGTTGGAAAGCCGAACGCGAGGTTCTCGGTATCACGTGCCGACTTGCAAATTGGCCAGCTGAAGAAGCGTCTGCGCATGGCAGAGTGCGCCCGTCGCCGATGCTTACGAGGCGTCAAGGCGCGCCCGGTCGTCGCCGACGTGGACTCTCATGCCCCGCGCAGACGCCGCAGGGCTGGACTAAGCAGGTGTCGTCTAAGGCAGGCTTGGAGTGGCACCCCAAGCCAATTTGCGTAAACTCGGCGTGCGAGTAGCCTCTGAACCTAGAGTGGAATGCTGATGCGCCGCTTTGAGCATAGATTCGTCGTCTCCAGAGGATGGGGCTCGTGATCTCCCTCACTCGTGGATCCAAAGGAAGGCATTATACGCGCATATTGAGTAAGGCTCTTTTTTTTTTTTTTTTTTTTTTTAGAACGAGGCTTGCACTGGGGGGGGGGGGGGGGGGGGCTTCACGTGCCAGCTAACATTACGCCGCATTATAGAAAAGTAAGAATGATTGAACGCCGATTCCTGCACAGTATTCGTCTGGAAATGTAAGTGTAAAATTCCTTTTCAGAAAATGACTATACGTGTCTACGCTCAACAATAGAACAGTGAATTGGACTAGTTGCTATTTATCCATGATTTGCTACAGCGCAGAAAACAAACGAAGACCAAGGGGAAACACAAAACGACAGGACTAAGCGCACAACTCATTGTCGTTTCGTGTTTACTCTTCGTCTTTGGAGCTGTAGCAATTATGACTTAATAACAGTAAAATTCCGGAGCCATCGACATATGAACCACAGATATTCTTTTTTCTTCGTTCTGGCGTTTGGCATGCCAAACCATGATCTGACCATGAGGCATGCCACAAGGGGGGAGGGGGGGTAGTCTCTAAAATAATTTCCGCTACCTGGGGTTCATTAACGTGCACCCAAAGCACGGTACACTTGCGCCACTGATATCCACGCTTTAATTTGACACCAACAACAAATTCGATCATTTCACTTCAAACGCTGTCTGCTTGGTTACAAGCCCGGCTTGCGATGGTAGAGCGTACCTCGTAGCTTCCGCTAGTATGCCGGTTTAGAGCCAAGTGGAGTACAATTCCTTCTACGTACCAGTCACTGGTGTAAGGACTCGGGGGGCCTTATTCAATTGAAACACATTTGAAGCGGCTTCTGCACGGAGCAGAAAAATCAAACGATATTGATAGTGCACTGTTCATATTAAACAGAGTCACTGTAATTTCCTGCTTTCTCTCTCTCTCTCTAGCTCTCTCTCTCTCCTTTTTCTTCGTCCATGTTTTCCAGCATCAACTCATTGAATGCCTCGAGTTCCCATCGTTCAAAGACAACCACCGACGGTGTCGATTGATCGCCTCCACCGCCTTTGGCTGAGAGCGGTCGGTCCACGAACGGCGAACGACATCGAGCGTACGGCCCATGAAAAGAAAACAAAAAGCCCTACAGCAATGCAGGCGCAAAGTTGCCTTTGTGGCCCATTTTGCAAACGAAGCTAGACGGGGGTAATTGCTCAGCGCTTATCACAGGCCATTTGAAGTGGCCGCCGACCGGTAACGACAATGTTCCTTTCCCGTCACCCCAAACTCGGTTCACCGCCATGAGTGTCTCTTTCGCCCTTTGCGTCTCTTAGCCTTTCCGAGCGAACTCTGCCTCGAAAAATGTAAGTACATAAAGGAGAAGTTAGAAAAGAGGAGGACCTGCGAACTGGGAGCTTCTGCAAGCGGAAGAAATCGAAGGCAAAGAGAGAAAGTAGCTGCAAACATGCTCTTCCGGAAATCATTCTTAGCTTTCCTGTGCAGCTGAGGCCTCGCGGTGAAGTTAGCGTTGTCTCGCTAGCTCTTCTCGGCGGCTCTTAAAACAAATAGAATTAGAGGAGCGAACGAAACCGCGCTGGTACCGATCGAAAACCGGCCTATGTAAAACGAGTGTGAAGAAAAGCAATGAAGAGACGTGATCCAAGACTGCGAGGAACGCGGTGTAAAAGATGAAAAAGAAGAGCAATACAACACAAAATGGAAACGCAGGAAGTGCGCACACGAAACGGCCATGGCAAGAGCAGCTAAAAGGAACAAAGACGCAAACCACACGACAGTCGAATTCTCACCCCCGAGCCCCGCGCAAGTTTGCTTCATCGCGGAAATGAGCTCTTTGGCAACGGACGTGTGGCACGATGTAAGCCATTTGTTAATCTTTCTTTGTACGCCGTCAATTTGGATTTCTGTATCGCGTAGTTACTTCGGTTTGCATGTGAGACGAAAGCATTGCTTCAGTACGACGAAGGAGCAAGAGGAGGAGGGGATAGGACGTCGTTTAAAACATGTCGCGGAGCGGTTTCTTTTTTTTTATTTTTTGTTGCAATGGGCCTCCATTTCCGGTGATAGTCCTGCCGCCTTAGAAGCAGTAAAAACTTTGCGACAGGAAGCTTAAATGCTGCACGTGCAGTTCGTCTATATTCAACGGTCGACTTGCTTGCTGTGAAGAGAGAGAGAGAGAGAGATGCAAATGAGAGGAAGGCAGGGAGGTTAACCAGACTTAAAACGTCCGGTGTGCTACCCTGCACTAGGGGAAGGGAAAGAGGAAGTAAAGACGGAAAGAAGAGCGTGACAAAAATAAAAGCGTCAGAAAAAAAATATGAAAAGGAACGAAATGGGGTCATTATAGTCTTTCTAATAGGCCACTGTCACGTTAACACTGACAACGTTAACAACGTTGTCACGTTGTTATATAGGCCCGTAACGCAGGAATAATGAGACGCACGAGGTAAATTATAGGTGCAAGGAAAACTGCCTTGAGCACATGCATTCGACACCGGGAAACGTATCGTTCGGCGCTTTTCAGTACCGCCATATGCATAGAGATGGAAAAAATGACAGAAGAAGGTCACTGCAATTGACCAATAGTAGAAAGTCCCCGCAAGCTCACTCGTTGGCATCTTTGTTTTCTGAGTAATGATGAGCACACGGCAAATATGGAAGCACAACGAACACTATTCACATGGCTGCGAAGTGCGCTGCAGCTGTCACACAGGAGATGGTGGCGCTCGAAATTGTGTTGATGGCTTAGCGGTGACAAGGACCGCTTTCGCCTCACTCGAGTTCGCTGTCCGGTCGCACCAGCTCCGACAAAACGAATATTTTCAGAATAGAGATAAAAGAGGACGCTGTAATGCTAATTTCTGGACAAACTGGACGATCGCCCCTAGACGAGGCAAAGAATCCCAAGACACTGGTTCAGATCGAGTTCAACACAGAAGGCCTTAAAAGCATAGCTCCGCTAACTGAGGACGGATCCCTCACGGATCCGACGTACACTACGGTTCTCTGCGACTCGCGATAAGCGGTCAGAAACTTCGCCAAAGGATCGATCTCGACAATTCCAGCGGGACATCGACAAGTACAGCGGGAGGTAGATATTCAAACCAGAATCCAGTGGTTCCCGGCGCAAATGGGAGAAGTGCCGGATACACATCGCAACCGAAACGAGACGTTACACGCCAAGGCGCGTGAGCTCGCGAACCGCGCCGGCGACCGTCGTCCATGGGACAGCGGCAAAGAATGCTTGACCAGCTACAACGAAATTACCAAGGCCCTCTGCCTGGCCCGCCGAACCTTCCCTCCGCCCAGTGACAAGCTGGACAGGGCACAGGCGGTGGCCCTCAGACAACTGCAGACGCTCACGTACCCTAACCCGGCACAATACCACCGGCTCTACCCCGGCACATACCCGGCAAATTTATGCAAGGTCTGCCACACTGATATAGCCACTTTAACTCACATGCTCTGGGACTGTAACAAAAACCCGCTCGGTGCTAACTCCGGAACCCTTCCGCCGTGGTTGGCCGCTGCCTTGTTCAGCCCCAGCCTCGGCGACCAACTTTGGGCCATCCAGCAGGCCCCGCGAGGCGGCGGCGAGGCAACACCTCGACGTCCCCACGTGGGAGACCTAAGGATCCGTCGGCGAAAGCTCTGCAGGACTATAAATAAAGTTGTTGCCAACAACTTTACCAGGTTGTAACATGAGGGAGCTGTGGATTCTGTTGTCTTAAAGTGTTCCGAAACTCGCTTTATTGACGCCTACCACTGAGACGTCTTGTGGGGCCATGATGCGAACTTATTTTACTTGACCCGCAGCCATGCGGGTAAATTATTTTCATAATATTTGCCTATTTAACAAGTTCCGGTAGTCTCTTGTCGTTTTTCGTGCATGAATTGTCACCTGTAAGTGAATGTTGCTTACCTTATAATGCGAAAACATTTTGCGCCCCACTACGCTAATATCCGGCGTCGTCGGCGCCGCCACCGATCTATGGTACAAAAAATGACCGATAGTGCAAAGAGTAAAACAGGTCAACAATGTTGGGATTAAAGTTATATTTCTCAGGGAGGTTGCCATAAACAAAGTAAATCAATTATTGGAATTAAAATCCGATGCTATCATGTCCGTAGGAAGCGTGTAAGTAGCACTTTACAAATTTTCTCCCATATTTTACTTTGAGCGATTCGATTAGTTCAATAACGCACTTGCGCCAGGTTTAGGGCCCAAAAACAAACGGCAGCTGGAAGGCTTCGTGTTTGAGTTTCCGCGTAACAAAGTTATGTTTTATCGTACATTCGAAGTACAATCCGATGCTATCTTGTCTGCAGGTTGTTTGTAAGTCGTACTTTGCATTTTCTGATGCATTTTACTCTGAGAAATTAAATTAGTTCAGTAACGCACGTGCGCTAGGAATGAGAAGAATGCAAGAATGAGAAAGTATGCTGTGCTAGCGGTACTGCTCCCTAGTGGCCGCGGCCACTCATTAATTAAAGGTCCCTCTCCAAAAATAGTGGAGGCAGTTATCCAGGGCGTCGTCGTGGACTGAAGCGTTTGCTTGTCATTCACGAGCAAGCGGCCTTTCGGTAGGGTAACCACAGAAGGCTGGAAATGTGGGTTGCTGGGCAAATAGCCGGCAGAAAGCTAACAAGTTCGCCTACGACTCCCCCTCCACCCCCCCGAGATTGCTATAATACACGCTCGATGATTGACCTTACTCTGCCGCCTATATTATGACAAGTCGGTTTTGAAAGCGACAATGGCTCAGATAGTGATATCGACGAACAATTGCACTGCTAGCCAGCAAATTTTTCCGTGCTCTCATCGCAGACGAATTCACTCGCCGTATTGATGCTATGTTTTATGTATTGCACAATTACAGGCGTTCGTCCCTGTCTGTACGCTGAGCTCTTTCCCCACGAACAAAGCACCGCGGCTGCTTCGGAGCAGTGAAGCGGTTATGGAGCGAATCGAAGCCACCCTGCCGTCGGCCTTGAGTGTCGCCGGCCGCAGTTAGCGAGCGGGGCCGAGGCGTGTTTTTGGATTAGGGCAAAAAGCGCGCGCCAGTCCGTCGCAATCGCGATCGGGTCCACTGACAGCGGAACGGATTACGTGCGGGCGTTAACGAAGACAAAAAGGCGCGGTTCCTCCGTCAGACTTGCCGCCGTCTCAGGCGCGTGGCGTCGGCGTCGTCCTAACCCGCGTAAAGCGAGAAGAAGAGGGAGAGGGGGCACGTGGCGCCGGGGCCCGGTTTAACGAAGATTTAGGTGCCACGTACGCGGGTTCTGAGGGAAACGGTTCGCGCACTCCCCGCGTCTTCCTCTTGGGCTCTCCGAAGCCTGTCCTTCCGAATCGCGGGCACAATTTCGACAATACAGCACTTCGAACTCTGTCGTGTCGATAATTCTGAAAGGATTCCTTTTCTTCTGGGATCGAGCTTTCTGGCTCTTTTTTTTTCTTGGTGCCGTGTGTACATAGGGGGGGGGGGAGGGGGGGGAGTCAGCCGGTATCCGCTTCAAGTGCTTCGCAAAATTGGTTCCTCTTTGATCGCCGCCTTGCTAAGAAGAGTGGCAGATAATTTTGTGTTTGTGCTTAAGTGTCTGCATGTCCCTTTGCGAACACAATGTTGGAGAACTGTCAGGAAAAACAGAAGACGTAGGAGTCACCTAAAGTACGAAAATGCCGTCAGGGCAAAACCAAATTATATTAACAAAAATAAATCAATCCGTGTTATTTGAAGGATGCACCACCGCAGCTACCCTCACGTTACAGTGAAGCCACTTTGATGCAACACAAGTCATACGGTTGTGTAGCAGCTTTTGTTTCAAAGCAAACGAAAACGAAATATTGTAGTTTATTATACTAGTATGGTCCCTCTACAGAGCGAAAGAAGATGTGAATGACATAAAGTGGTCATTTCCAGCCCTAACAGAGGTTGTAAATGTATTTTTTACCTATTGTTACGTAATGTCAACGAATGAAAATGTGGAGTCGGGCGTGAAACATAGTGCAGCGTTTCAAGCACGGTATATGTAAAAGATGCCCTATTTGAACTGAACGAGGGGTGACACTAGGTGGCTTGTCTTTATTCTAAATACGAACTACACTATTATGACTAACACGCACGCGTCAACGTTGCAATGAAGCCCTCAAGGTGGCACTTCGTAACACTGCCCACTGAGTGTTGAACTTCGTGAAGTGTTTCTCACATCCTTTTAGAATTACGACTATAAAATTGCACCGAAATTGACGAGGGTGTGCAACTAGAACATTAAGAGCATAATTTTGACCCAGACTTGCAATAAAGAAAAGGCAGAAAGAAGTCCTTCCTCTCTGATGAGACGTCACGTTCTATAGCAATGACACGGATATATGCTTCACTTCACCACGTTTAACAGAGCATCACAATAACACAACTAAAAGATAAGAGATTGTTGAAAAAAGAAGCAAGCATAGATTTTATTGTACTCAGACGCTCTTAGGACACGATGTGTGTAATGTGAAGCAAGAAATAATTTATACTGTAGAATTTTAGTTATTATATTCACTTTCTTTATTTTGCGGTATAACCGCCGTGGTTGCTTAGCGGATGTGGCGTTGGCATGCTAAGCGCGAGGTCGCGGCATCGAATCCCGGCCACGGCGGCCGTATTTCAATGAGGGCGAAATGCGAGAACACCCGTGTACTTAGATTTAGGTGCACGTCAAAGAACTCCAGGTGGTCGAAATTTCCGGAGTCCCCCACTACGGCGTGCATCATAATCAGAAAGTGGTTTTGGCACATAAAACCTCATAATTTATTTTGCGGCATATAACTGACACTTTTCTTGTATTTCTGTCTCATCAAAGACGACATTGGCGGTAGTTTGTAACGCGCAGTGTGACATTAGACATGCTTCATGTCATCAAGCGTATTCATGTCAGCCTGTGGCAGAGGCTAAGAATGAGTGTCAGTTTTAGAAAACAGCATATGTTCCATGTCGCATGCACGAAATCTCCAGACTGAGCTCGGCGAACCGCCTAAAATGCATCAGCCGTAGACTTGCTCCTTTCCACAATATGCTTGACAACCGCAGCACTATCGGCTTCTGTATCACGAACATTTAATAACGAAAATAATAATGAATTTGAGAACGCGTTCTTGTGCGGACTACGCATTGTCTATAGAACATTTAAGAACGTACTCTTAAATTTGTTATTATTTTTGTTATTAAATGTTTGTGCAAGCCGTCCCTGCTATAAGGCGACTGAATGAGCCTGTTTTGCTGACGCCTCGTCCTTACTGTACGTTACCTGTGCGATAAATTCGTTCTCTACGTGAACTTCCGGACGAAACGAGTTCAGATTCATGGCTCTGAATGGTTACAGCGTAGCTGAATTTGCGTATAGTCTAGCCATGCTACCTGTTCTCATGGTCGCTTCTTGATCTGCGCTTTCTTTTTCCGTTCTCTCTTTGCAGAATAAGGGTCTATAGGCCTGTCGCCTCAGGCTGGTCTCACTGTTTTTTTCCTTTATTAACGTTCTCTTTTTTCGTTGCAGTTCGGAAAAAATGAAAAAAAAATGATAACGCACTCGACATTGGACCGCCGTGTACTCTAAGGCAAACATTGTGGAGTGGTGTTTTGGCAAAGCTAATAAGACACCAGGGCATGGTATGCTGTATTTTTTAACTTCAGGAAAAGGCAAGAAATAATAACATGCACATCTGTAATTTCACTTTCATTCTTTACAAGAACGAGAAGACAGTTTAACGTACCAATCAGCGAGAGATCAACGTCTATATTTCCCATACGGTGCTAATCCTACTGCTTCCCATCAGGTGCCGAGGGAAGGACGACAGCGGAATGTGAGGGAATTGCTGAATCATCTTTAGGCATTAAAAGCATGACGAAGACAAAAAAAATCCTACACCACCAGTTTCTCTCTGTTGACACGGTACAATGGGCTTTGTGTCTGATGGACAATTTGCTGATGGTCCTCGAACGTAGCAACCCTTGCGTCTACAGGTTGAGTGGTTTGAACAGCCGTTCAAGTAGCACGACTGGCCCAATGTATTCGTTCAGGGCACACATAAGTTGCACTAAATAACTGCGCTTTCTACTTACACAATATTAGGGGTGCACAGGCTCACATTAGTGCAACACGTGAAAACCTTATTGAACCCCCGGTAACAAAGCAAAGCTGGCCACTGTCTTCTGCCTGTCATTCGACTGGCTTTTTCATCTCCAACTACGAGCGCAGAAACTTTCTGCCCGGTTCAGTTCTCTGAGCAATAAAATAACGCCCCCGCGCACGCACGCTCGTGATAAAACACCGTCAATAAATGCGTGCCAAGAAAAAAAAAGCAAGGAAGAGAGTAGATTGGAAGGACAAACTAAAGCCAAGACAAGCGAAAGGCAAATTAAAATAACGCCCAAGAGAGAGTGCGAGATGTGTGAGGGGGGGGGGGGGGGGTCCAGACGCCTGCTTAGGTGCTTCGCTAGACGCATGGCGCCTTCGGTGGCTGGGAAAGCATTTTGTCCCGAGGAAAATATTTTTTTTTCTTCTCTCGGTCGTCTTGTTCCCCAACTCGTGGCGCGGTCCCGTCCCGAGCCAGACGCCCCCGCGTGCGTGGGGGTGGGGTCCCTTTTAATCGAAATGCCGGCCGAAATTAAAGGCGCGATATCGCCTCCACAAGAAAAGCACCGCCGAGCGAGTAAGCGCAAAATTCATTAAGCACTGCCGTGCCTCACCATTCAGCCCAGTTTAGTGATCGTGAAGGGAGCGACACGAGCCCGCCCCGCATCGCCCGTTCCACCCTCCGCCTCACGCGCTCTGATGCCGACGTCCGCAGTCCTGGCTCTAACACTCTCGCGTTGGAGGTAGAAATACTAGCAGATTGGATGTACGCGTATATCGGACAATCCCCGTTAGTTGTCGCTCGTGCCAGGTAGTCTCGCTAGATGTAATGCTGCGGTAGCGGGTTTCTGACATATTTTCCAACTTCCTTAAACTGCAATACCAAAACATTAGTGACCACATGGGCACAACTGAGCGAGCGAGAGAGAGAGAGAGATAGATAGATAGATAGATAGATAGATAGATAGATAGATAGATAGATAGATAGATAGATAGATAGAGAGAGAGAGAGAGAGAGAGAGAGAGAGAGAGCGAGAGAGAGAGAGCGAGAGAGAGAGAGAGAGAGAGAGAGAGAGAGAGAGAGAGAGAGAGAGAGAGAGAGAGAGAGAGAGAGAGAGAGAGAGAGAGAGAGAGAGAGAGAGAGAGAGAGAGAGAGAGAGAGAGAGAGAGAGAGAGAGAGAGAGAGAGAGAGATTCAATAACAGGAAGGTACAGAGGTTGGCCTGTGCGAAGTGCCTCTAGCCTGCATGGGCACCACTGCGTCCGTGTGCGAGTACGAAACAGGATCAAAGGACAAACCTGCACTACTGTTACTGCTGAGATACATACTTTCCGAACACGACCGCTCGACTAAGTAGGTTACCTTTAAGTACCGCTTTCAGACAATCGTTTACGCTCTCAAAATTGTTTTTCTGATTCAATCGGAAAACGTTCGAGATGGTAAGAGGTATAGGCACGACCAACCATTTTTTTTTCTGATGAAACGTATGCATTTCTTGTTGCCAAATAATGTCATACATCAATGCTATTGTTATGACCTGAAATCATGGCAATATAAGTACTAACATGCGGAAACAGTCATCAGTTGACGCACGTACACGTGCGCATGCACGCACGCACAAGCGCACACGTTGCACATACACACATCGGTTACGCGCGAGCGTTTTGAAATATGGCGCTAGACGGCCGGGAAACCCGCTTGTTGACTAATAGGCAACTGCGAAAGCATTCGTCTTGTAGCATAATACTTATAGGCACGCTTCAGTATTATAATATCTTATGGCTGTGCCGCCTGGCACAGTGCAGTGCAGAACTGGCAGTGCTCATATAAGCGAGTGTCGAGCACGTCGTTGCGAAAACTTGGCGCAAGATATTGAATGTGCGAACCCTTCACCGCCCGCGCCGCGTTTACACGACTTCGCTTCGCCTTTCGCCGTGACGCTGCGCTCTCTCTGCTCCCCGAATCTGCGCTTCACGGCTGCCCCTCGCTGCCCTCGTCTGATCACTCTTCATTTTACCGACAAGGAGAGCAGCAGCAGTCACTCTCCTTCCAGAGGGGAGAGGCCAGCTGAGCAGTTCATTTCGGCGTCATTGCACCCCGTTTTTGGACTCTCGGCGTCGCCTGCCTCTTTTCCTTCGCTCGGCACTCTTTTCTTTCCCCCTCTCGATTTTATTACTCGTTCAGGAGCAGCGGTTGTTGGCTTCTTATTTCCGACCTTTGCCAGGAAAAACCCCGCCTTGCTTGCTCCGGGACTGAGGGCTCGTGTAATTTCATTCGGACGACAGCGGTATAGGGCCCGATGCTCGAAGGCGCTGCGCCGATGGCAGCTATCGGCATCGGCGACGCGGTGCGCGCGCGTTCACCGCACGTCTTCTTCTTGGAATCCGCTTGTGCTAACGGGGATCCTTGTTCCGTTCAGCGCCTATGTTTTATTAAGAAGCATCCTATGCCTCCACTCGCTCCGTGGCAAAGTCCTTGCTCCGCCGCCGCCGCTGGTCTTACGTGAGTTGAGAGGGACCGGCTTTGAATCAAATGCACCCGCCGTGCTTCGTTTTTAATCAGGGACAAGTTCCATCGCCTTTTGCAGTGCGCGTCTGTCGATTAGAGGCATCGCGTTTAGTGCGTTACTTTAGTCGACGCTGGTGAGCTTGACGCTTGTGTCAGCTACGCGGTGTTCTTTTTCTTCGCGTAGACGTAAATCTTCAGTTCACACTGCTACTGTAACTATCTCGCCATTTCTTCAATGTAACTATTCTTTTTTGATAGTTCAGTCCATAATTAAATTTTCGCTACTGACTAGACAAGCAATTATTTTATCAGCAGCCGTCCAACCTTTCTCTAGCCCTGCCCTCAAATTCTCTTCACTCTAATCTATCGTTGCTTGGTGCACGCAAATGCTCGACTGAATTTCTCTATTAGGCCTTAAATTTCAATGCTGTATCTGACCCCGATATTGTGAACTCGGTGCCGAAATCTCCATGCTCATATGCGGTTTGTAGACAATAACTATTCTTCGAAACGAGAGTCAGTTAATAATTCTAGCGGACGAGACTATAGCCAATGGAGCGCCCAATAACAAAGAACTTCGAAGGGAACTATAAATACTTTGGAAATTTAATGCGGGTTAATTAAAATGTTTATCTTTTTTTTCCGCGATGATGTTTCATACGAGCCTGTGACACAACAGCTTCGCATAATTTCTGCTTCCATAAATTACATCGTGGCTGAACAGGATATTGTGCTGCGGAACCAGGGTTCATAAAGTTGTGTGCAGGCGAGAATGCTCCGTAAGAGTCAATCCGCTGCTCGTGGCAGTCACTGAAGCTGGTAGAGAAGGTACTGGTCAAGGACAAGTATACCTCAACAAACGCAAAGTTTCGTTGTCACTCACTGCGTCACAAGGAATATATTTCTCGATGGAACCACCAAGTCTTCTAAATCCAAGAGGTTACGTAGAGACAAAAAACTATTTTAATGAAGGTTTTTCAAGGACTCTACAGATCACATCTGTGCCGCTCTTAGCTTCGTTGTTGGCGGTACTCTACAAGCCGTCCCGAATCTCATACGTTTCGGCACGATGTGTGAGGGGTAACTGCAACGCACAAATTCTACAGCGTATACTAAAGTGCGCTTCAGAGGGCCTTAGCCTTGTCCTCACACATATTGCATTTTACGGAATGATGGGGTACCGCCGTACCGGAGATGTATATTGACAGTAACTCTGCTGGTAGAGAAATCTTGGGGCGCTTTGTCCAACCGCAACACATCGGAAACATTTTTTATCTTACATGGATGTGAAATGTAATAAATCGAAGTGGAATGAGAGGACTGCTTGTTAACAATTACGTCGATGGCGGCGCTTTATAGAAACAGTAAATTATGATCGGTTGCTGTAATAATAGCTCTTTGACCTCGCTAGTTAAGCTCTCCTCCGCACAATGGCTCTACCTGCATGGTCACTTACGTCATCGCCTCCGGTAACTCAACACTCCCTAAACTTCAATACATTTACGGACGATATAAAACTCTGTATTAGGAAGTCACCAATAGAACGCAATGAAAGTTTGATGGGCTAGCTCATGTATACAGGGATATAAGGGGGCAAAGAAAGATGGGAATGGTATCAAGAAATCAAAGCAGTTTTCCAACACCCTGTCTATCAACAGGGGAACAGGAATAAAGGGAACGCAAAGTGAAAAGAAAGAGAAAAAGGAAGACAGTAACTAGCGCACATGAACGTGTACACCCAAATGAATATAGCTTATATTGAAGGTTCGTATACCGCACAGAACGAATCAGTGCACCAGCTACATTAAGTACGGGCGTCAGTTGGGACCGCTATCCTAAAATTGTTTTTGATAGTAAGCTTCTTCTCATAGCAATTATTGTATCTGCCGTGTCAGCGTTCGCTTCTCTGAGATGACCTCCTTGTAATTCTGTATGATTATCGTAAAATCAGACTTTTCTTCGGTGCCAGAAAAAGCCCAGCCAATAATATTATATCAGATGAAATTACAAAGAATTGAGCTGAAAAGTCATTTTTGTCGCTATTGTGTGCTTATTTCGCACTTGCAGACCTATGTGAGTAGTAAGGTATGATGATTTCGTTCATCGGGAGAAACTTTGGTGCGTGGTAGAAATAGACGTGTACAGGTAGACATAGAAAGCGATTTCGGCGGCAAAATTTACATAGCCATTTGTTCAACTAGTACGGAGGTGTAAAACTCCCGAAAGACATCAAGTTACACTATGACATTGGCCGAAGATTAGAGCTTTCTGAGGCCAGGTGAAGCTAGAGGAGCGAGGATATTGTTTAGGATGGCCAAGCAGGCCTCAAACAATTATGTCATCGAGATTTCTAGGCTACTGGGTAAAATATAATGCGTGCAAATTGCTTTCTCCTGAAAATGCTCTAACTAACAGTGTCGAGAGCATGTTGTAGGTCTGCTACAAAAAGGCGCCGTCATTTCTTACATACCTTCTCGTATATGAAGGATCAATTCTACGCGTAATGAGGAGGTCGCGGGTTTGTCTCCCGCCTGCGACAAGTTATTGGAACGTCTGCTTTCGTTTTCCCTTTCCGACATTATATTCTACCTTTGAATCTCAGTCGCAGCTAGTTACCCTCATGATTTCCTTGGCTTCATTGGCTGTTGGCTTTAAATGGTCATGAGCAATAAAAACAGAGCGTCTCTGTTTTTATTCTTCTCGTTCATTCATAGCGAGGGCCTCGACTCTGGCAGCCTTGATGTAATTAGGTAGCATACGAGGGTTTATTAGCCACATGTCTGCTATCCTAAGTTCGCGTGTTAAGTTACGCTATGAAGCAATAGAAGATGTTCCACATCCACCCACCATGGCCCTGAATAGCGCTTGATAACACTCCCAGGGCTTGATATAGAACACATAAATACCCAGGGTAGTGGGCAGATTAATAGCCGTCACCGTAGCACAATAATAGTGCAAAGCACGCGTAATGCGGAGGTTGTGGGTTCGTCTCCCACGGCCACTGGCTACAAGTTATATTTTCGTCCACTTGAATTTTCCCTTTTCCCCATTGTTTTCCACCTTTCAATTTCAACCGCAGCTAATCACTCTATGCTTTCCATGGCTTTATTGCCTATTGGCTTTATATGGTCAGTATTATTTAGTGTCATATGCAAAGACAGTGCACGTTGAATAAGAAGAAAAGAACTCTAGACATTCTAAATCATTAGGAATAATTTCATTTGCTCATTTGAGTGCCGTGCAAGAAAACACGTCCTCTGAATAAGGAACAATTGCGCTAAACAGTCGGGCTCGTTCACAACATGTAGCAGCGCAGCGCATGCCAGATATCAATCATCGTCCCCAGTGATATAAGACAGACAAAACAAAAAAAACGAAAGCAGCAAACGAAGCCGCGTACCCGGTCATTTCTATCTTCCGCATGGCAAAAGACTTCGAGACGCGTTGGAAGAAGCCCCGCGGCGCATTCGCCATCCCCCTTTCCACCTCCTTCCACTCCGCCCCTTCGCTGTGGCGTCCCATGCCTCAGAAGCATAACAAGGCCCCCGGCCCGTGAAACCAGCGAAAGCTACTTTCGCTAATCAAGTCACGTGTTGCTGGAGCACGCGGCACCACGCTCTCGCTCAACATAAACTACATCTGCCATAATGATCTTTGCTCTCGTAACAGCACCGACGCAACTGAGGGACGATGCTTCGCCCCGCCAGCAAGCCAGCCAGCGGCAGTCGCGGCTGTGGAAAACGCGTACACACGCGTCGTTCGGGAGGCGATCGTTCTCGGCCACACAGCATAGAGCGGCAGTCGCTTGGTTCCGAACAAGTTTCTCAAAAGTAAGGCGAGCTTGAAAATGGCCTAGTTGGTATAGTTTCATCGTTCATGCCAAAGGGCAGCAGACAGGTGATCCCGTTTGACTTTCCCGAACCTGAAGGAAGCGATGGCGATCGATGGCATCGTCCGAACTATAAACGTGCCAATACTTTCTTCGTGTCCCATGTTACAAAAAATGTGTTAATAAGATGTGTATTCACTCTCATACTTTCGTTAGCGTTGGAGGGTTGACAAGAAAGGACTCCAAGGGGGTATTCTGTAAGTGTCTACTTAGCGGACATGTTCATTTCGTCTGAAGCGCTGACTGGCTGTCTTCGCCTGTATTCTTCTAACGTGTACCACAGCCTAGCGAATCAGAACTACAGCAGCAGACGAAACGGACATGTCCACTAGGTGGACACTTAGAGAGTACTCCCACAGAATGAACCCGAGGACTAACGTAGTGCTGTCGCCACAGTGATCTAAAGCTCCGGAGCACAGATGCCGTACTCGCTCTCCACAGCTTTTGAACTCCTGTGGTGCCGCTCGAGCCCCTTCTGCGGCATACCACAGGTATTTGTCGCTCGCTTCTCAGCCTGGGCACCACTGAGAAATGCTATGCTATCATCGGCTTCTTGATGCTGGCGTGCTGGCATTGTCTCATTTGCTCGTGACATGACCTGGGCCGCTATATTGTAGTGATTGCTTATGCCTTATTCTATGCTATTCTTATCATCCACCACACACGGCCACGTGATCCTGTTGATAATGTGGGTAGACCGTCGCTCTGACCACTGGCCAAGCGCGAAAAGCCTGAAAAAGCATAGAATCGAAAAGCCATCGCTACAAAATACCGGCCCTGTCTACTACCTCGGTGCGTTAGGTTTGGCGATCACCATTTACCGAGGTACACTGAGTGATTTTTACAAGCCGTGGTAGCTCAGCGGCTCATTTTTGTGCTGCTGAGCACGTGACCACAGGTTCAGTTATCGCCCTAAATGGATTACTTCCGATGGTGATGGAATACGAGAACGCCTGTATGGCAAGCATTGTGTGCACATTAAAGAGCACCAGTTCGTGCGAAATGAATCCCCGGCCCTCTACTGCGGAATTTCCGATCGTCCCTAAGTTGATTTGGAATGTTAAACCTTGTGAATGGATCGAGTAAGCTTCTGTCCCTCTTGCAAGGCACTACCATGATGTTTGGAAAGTTTCTGACGACTCGCGACTATAAAGTCACGCTAACACGTGAAGAGTATATATTTGTGACAATACCACGAAATAACACCGTCCCATTTAAGCGCTCGAGCCTTTGACGTCGCTTTCTCGGCTCTTTTGTGTCTTCCTACGAGCACAACCCGCGCCGAGCTCTCGCCATCGTTCGCCAATGTTCTGGCGACGGGACCGCCGTTCCTATAGCACACGTCCCTCCAAGGCTAGTGTGCCGCGCGCGAGTCTTCTAATTAGAAAGCGTCGCTCAAATACATACGCCGGAAATCCCAGCCGAACGTCCCCTAGTATATGTACCACGCAGCGTTACTTAGTTGGCGGCGGCACCCGGGGCCACCGTCGTCGCGGCGCTCACGGGACTACACGGCAGGCCTTCTTTCGCGTCAAGCCTCTCCTCTAGCTCTCAGCCTATTTTCTTTCTTTCCTTTTTTTTTTTTTTTGCTCCTGTTTCTCTTCCAACCCGCCCCGTGCCACGGTGATTGCGCATCGAGGTTTGCGCGATGATTGCAGGCGCGACACGCTCGCCTGCCGGAGATGCGCGGCGGTCCTAATTGACACGATGGACCCCGAACACCGCCGTGGAGGCATGCCGGCGAATTCGGCTGCCCCGGACGCTGCTCTTTTGCGAATGACTTCAGCCCAACGGCGGACTCGGCGAGGCCGCAGGCTGTCGTGCGTTGAGCCACCCCGTCGGCGTTGCATTGGGTCTCTTCGCATTATGCTGATTGGCAAAAAGCTCGGGTGGCTGCCTGCTTGTTTTGCTGTTCCAATCGGCACGTCCTTTCATTTCTTTTTTTTCGCGTCGCCCCTACTGCTTTATTTTTTTTCCCCAGAACACAGTCAACACGCTTATTAGAAAATGTTGCATCATTCGGATTCACAGAACCTCAGTCGGCTAGGGTAGTTGTACCCTACTGTGCGCCTCTGCCATGCGGTTGTTAGAAGCGTCGGGCTCTCACTATATTATAATATAGAAAAAAAAAACGCTGCATGTGCGGTGTTACTTATGAGGCAATTTTGTAATAAACCGTGGTGCAAATTTTCTAATCAAACAGAATTCAGGACATAGTTCTCAGGTTGCACAACCATAAATACAAGCTAGAAATGAGACATTAACAAGCGGAAGAATGTGCCTCTCGTGCGCATACGCAAGTTTCATTTTCCGTCTTAGTTTTAACATTAAGTATATGCCAAGTACGTCAATTATACTATATGTTAATTTTCTGTGGAACACCTCGAATTTTGAAAACGAGTGCTGATGCGAAGTTAAGCCATTGTGGCGTTCTGCATTTCTTTTAGGAAGCTGCTGTGTTTACTATACAGGACCAATAAACTTTAAAGCCTGCCGGTCGGTTGGTCGACTGATTGGCTGACTGGGAGGGAAATAGGAAGGAAGGAAGGGAGGGACGGACGGGCAGTCGGATGGACCGACCGACCGAACGACCGACCGACCGACCGACCGACTGACTGATCGACTCATGGTCTGATTGAGAGAGAGGCGGACGGACCGACGGATACGCCGGCTGACCGACCGACTGATTGACTGACAGACAATGATCACTGATTGACTGACTGATAGACTTAGTGACTGACTGAGAGAAAGAGACGGACGGACGGACGCATGGTGTGACTGACTGACCAACTGACCGACCAACTGAAACAGAGAGGGAGAGAGGTAGGGGAGAGAGAGTCGGCCCTTTATTGCTTAAGGCCAACAAATGTTCATTCGAGAATGTTTATAGAAGAAGGGAAGGCTGGATTGCAAGCGAGAAAAAATGTGCTTAGTTTTCAGTTTGCGCTTAAGACGACTGACACGAACCCATTCTGTATTTATGTATAATAAAGGCAAAAGAAAACAAATTTCCAACTGAATATAGATTAAGACATTCTATAATAACATATATATTAAAAATCCTTCTCCTGCAGAAACATCTGCCAAGGCTGGGATCGTAGAACCCTACTTTCAGAAAACCGATCAAATTGTCCAAGCTTTCGATGGCCAAGTAGAACTTATATCAACCTTCCCGAAACCGGGAACAGTGTTACTTCTATCCTCTCAATCCCATTCGCTTGTTTAACTCACCCTACGTAGACTCGCTAGTAGACTCGCTAACCTTAGGTCCGCGCAGCTATAGACACGTGCTCGAAGTAAAGTAAACGCGTGCCAAGCAAAACGAACCGCGATCGACGTGGCGTGCAACACAATCAAAGAGCGATTTCCTCTCCGTGACAAACGGGGCGGCGATGCCAGCATAGACTCCTCTCTCGTCGGAAACGGGCACCACGTGGAAGCAAATTACGGCTGTCACGTTATACTACTACTATACGTGCTGCCTACAGTGGCCCCGTAGCCGCGCGCAGCAGCAGCAGGGACGGAGCCCGCCAAGCAAATTCGTTAGCTGCTAAGGCAGCCAAGACGGCCCGCGGTCGCTTGACGAATGCGCCGCTCAGACATTAACCCCGGGATTGGGCGGCAGTTTCCCCCGACCCGCGGCGCCATTCCAATTCGGGGGACAATTAGTCTTGACGCGCGCTGTGCACGAGCGCCGTGCGGTTTTTGGGGGGGGCCGAATACACGCGCACTGCGCCGGTGGTAAGCCCCGTTCGCCATGCCACATACGTCACAGGCAAATGGCCCGTCTAACCGTGGCCGCGCCGCGTTTTATCTTGATTCCCCTTTTCTTCAGAGTGGCCGAGAGTGCAAGTGGAAAAGGGAGGCGGAGGAGAAGCCGGGCTCTCGCTTTAAATGGGTTCATTTGTTCAGCTCATGTGCTACGTTTTCGACATTTTTGCGATGTCAAGATCTTGAAAACTCTGCTATGCGTAACATATTATTGCGTTTCTTAAAAATAATTTTCCGCCTTCCTTTACCGAACCCCTTTCTTTTTAAGATTGAAACAAATAGTAGGGCCGAATTCACTGTTTTTTTTTCTTTCATTCAGATGAACTGTATGTCAGTGGCATGGCGTTTTCGGGAGTCTCTGTTCATTGGCAAGGCCATCGGATGCGAAGCTATCTAACGTACGGCTTTGTAATATGAGCCGTATATCCTAACTATGTAGCGATAACATAGGTTACAAGAAAAAAAGATACTTCTACAGTTACACTTTTGCTCCTTTCTCTAGCTGCACCATCCATAAGTATGACAAGAAAAAAAAATTGCGTCTCCCCGAAAGCCAGCTGTGTCATAGTCATCGCGAAAGAGGAGCGGAAAAAAGGTTTAATTTTGATACTTATACAGGGACATTCTGAACAAAGTCGCTAGTACAGTATGAGCAAGCTTTCGACAATGCCACATCGAAAGCTTGCAAATTGATCTTAAGCGAATGTGACAACGAAAAAACCGGGACAAGCAAGCGCTCTCCGAAGAAAAGAATCATAGAGAAACAGTATATACCGCAAGCCGAAAGGCGCGGGATTTAGACGAGTGGCCCGAATACGACGGGCGCCTATTTCGGCGGCGCCCAGGGATTGAGCAAATAGCATTAGTACAGAAGCCCGGCCCGGCGGCCGTTCGGGCAACTGCTTCCGTCACGCGATACGGAGCTCGGATAAGTGCGCGCGAGGGGGGCGCTGAAGAAACGCCGCGTCAGCTACGTTGCCACCTCAGCAGACGTGCATCTCTACCGCGTCGATGACTCAGGGAGCACGCGTGGCGCAGCCGAAGTTCACGGTCCTCGCACTCTCCTGGCATCGTATACTACATTGCTCGCCTGCTTCCCGACTGCATTTGCCGCACAGTTCATTTCCCGCAACATGCGTGCAGCGTAAGGATGCCGCGGTTTCGTGGTTGATGTGAAGAAGGGCGCGAAAAAAAGAAAGAAGATCGGACGATCATGCGCGAGCCCTACGTCTATGTCTCTGATGACGCGGCTTTGAAGCGCACATAAATGACATCTGCACTCGGTTAAACCTTGTAGTGGGCTAGTTCGGTGCGCGGTTCTTACGCGAAGTTTAGCGCAACTTTACCGCGTGGCGAAAGCAGCGCGTGCACCATCACAAAACCCGTCCTATGTTTTTTTTTTTGTATGTGTGGCTAGCTTCGCGATAAACTTGCTGGTATGAATAAAGAATCTTTACTGCTTGTTTCTCGCACCGCTATTCGAGACCCCGACAGGAGGAGCAATATTGTGTGAGGGAATGTCATCATGTACTACAGGGCTTAATTCCGCTCTCAGAAACGTCATAATAGCAGCCAATAACCCCCCCCCCCCCCCCCCTTCTTGTTCTGACCGTCGAGGCGTTGGTTATTGTTATTACTACTGAAAAAAAAATTGGACTGGCTAAGGAAGGAAAGAGATAAGTGGAAGGCAGGGAGGTTAACCAGAATAACGTCCGGTTGGCTACCCTACACCGGGGTAATGGGAAAGGGAAAAACAAAGATAACAGGGATAACAGGGATAACAGGATAACCGGCTAAAAACGAGCGTTATTGGCGCGCTCTGTTTCATATATTCACACATAGCATAACAGCTCGATAAGAACTTATTTTTTTATCCTAAACAAGGTAGTTTTCGTCCTGGGTTATCCTGTGAAATGCATCTTTATGAATTTACTACTGACCTTCGTCTTAACTTAGATTCTTTGTTTCAGACTGACGTTATTTACATCGATTTCTCGAAAGCATTTGATCGCGTCGCTCACAAATGACTTATCAATAAACTAGCTGCACTCAGTCTCTGCCCATTATTCTTACGGCGGATAAACTGCATTTTAACAGACCGACTGTAGTTTACTGTTATAGGAGGTCAGCATTCTTCAACAACAAAACTAACATGAAGTGTCCCTCAAGGCTCGGTTCTTGGCCCGCTTCTTTTCTTAATATTCATCGACGACATACCTAACGGAATTTCATCTACAATCCGGCTATTCACAGATGACCGCATACTTTACCGCCGCATCAATAACCACTAAGATCACGTACATCTGCAGAATGACTGAAATCTAATTGAAAACTGGTGCTCAAAGTGGATGATGAAACTTAATGTTTCGAAATGTAAATTTAGAATGTCTCTCGAAAACGCTTTACCTCGATTTATACATACTCGTAGCGCTCGACACCGGTACCGCGAGTACAGGAATATCGGTACCTTGGCGTCTTAATTACTACAATACTTACCCGGACTGAACACATCACAAAGGTTGCAGCAGATGCGTCGAGGTCACTGGGATTCATGAGAAGAAATCTATCCTTGTCACCACCCTCTGTTATACAACTGGCCTACAATACATATGTACGCACAAAGCTTGAATATGCTGCGTGTATTTTGAACCCCCATCAAATTTACCTCATTAACATCATTGAAGCAGTCCAAAATCGCGCTGCGCGATTTATATGTTCTAATTTTGACTACAAGCACAGCATCAGTGAAATAAAGAACTCCCTCAGTCTCTCTTCTCTAGCATACCGACGTCGAATTGCCTTACTCTGTTTATTTCACACAATACACATTTCCGCATTTACTTGGAACGCTCCTTCTCCCGCCGATCCGCACTTCTCGTCGTCTTTTCAATTCATTGAGCGTTCGGCGTCTTCATAGTTCTACTAACGCCTTTAACTCGTTCTTGCCTACTGCTATAGCGGAATGGAATAAACTTCCCGAATTGATAGTCCTCGAACGTGATCATGCAAAATTTCGTGATTTATTATCCACACAACCTATGTAATCCTTATATTAACTACAGTTCACATTTGTTTCTGTTCGGTTCAATAATGCTTTGTTTGGCGTCACGTTTTTATATCGACTGTGGTTGGGCGTTGCCTTCACCAAAGCCTATAGGCATTCCGCATAGGGATGACCGACACCGCAACCTGTGTCCACTGCGGCCATGAAGAATCGATTGAACATATTTTGTGCGCCTGCCCGCAGTACAGTCCACAGAGGAAATGCCTTCGCCACGAACTTGACCAGCTGGACGACCAACCGCTATCGTAAAAAAAGATTTTCACACTATCGAAATGACCTACCATCACAGACGAAGGCCGTGCAAGCATTATTGCACTTTTTGCGATCTAATGGCCTGAGTGAACGTCTTTAACTGGAACGCCTCTTGTGTGTGTGTGTGCCTGCGTGTGTGCGTGTTTTTTTTTTTTAGCGTTTTCCTCTCTGTCCTCTTTCTAACCCCTATCTCCCATCCCCAGTGTAGGGTAGCAAACCGGAGACTGATATCTGGTTAACCTCCCTGCCTTTCCTCTCTCTCTCTCTCTCTCTCTCTTTCTTTTCAATTTTGCTTCTCTGTACCAAGCGTTCTTGAATTGTATTTCGCTCCGCCGTGTGTATGCTGTGTAATGTTCTTTTTCTAGTATATCTTAGTAATATAGTAATATCCCTCCTTGACCACGTGTATCCTATTGTTTTTTTGCTGATCTTTATTCATTCAATGAATTATCACGTTTATGCCCACTTTGTATTACTGACCAATTTTAGTGTATCCTGTAAATGTACTAACCCCCTCCTTATGTAATACCCCAAGCAGGGGCCTTTAATGGAATAATAAATGATGATGATGATGATGATGATGATGATGATGATGATGATGATGATGATGATGATGATGATGATGATGATGATGATGCAAATCAACGTCTGAAGTGTAGCGTTAGGAGCAAGCGCAGGTCTACCCGAAAGAAACAGTGACGTTTTCGTGGAAGCAAGATACTCGTTACGGTGAAGGTAAAAGGTAACTAAAGCTTCTAGAACATGGAAGCTTCCTGGCTCGTCGCCTTTGGCAGCGCTGCACAGAATAATCTGGACAGAGCACAGGCTGCGCGACCCTCGACCTGGCACCGTTCACGTGGTGACCCACGGCAGGAAGGGAGCTCAGCTCTGCGGAAACCACTCGTTCCGACCTGTGGGAAGTGGAATTAGCTGCGGTTGGTTGGTCTTATTTGCGGTTCCCCCACCACGTGATCCACGCGAGCATCGGTCGTGCTTCGTCATCCTATCTTGCCCTGCAGCCTGGCTTCTTCAGTTTGCGTAGTTGTCGTCGATGCCGTTCAACCAACGGACTATATGGGGCCACAGAATGCTTCTTGGGAAGTGTCGGAATAGTTGTCCCATTGCTCTTCGAAGGATACGCGGATATGTAATCGCGATGTCGATGTAGAGCCTTAAGTTACAGCGGCACAACTCACTTTGAAGCATTGTCCAAGAACCGTCCAGGCAAAAATAATAAATTACGAAGTGCGAAACAGAAAAAACAACAAAATATTACCCGCTGGTTGAAAATTGGTATGTAGAATAACTAGAAATAGAGTTTTGAAAGCATACATAAATAATAAGTAATACCTAACAAATCCGAACGTAAGGGGCGCTATAACGTAAAGTGATTCCAAACTTTGCCATTCCAATTCTGCTATTAGCCCTCCGCGATTGACCAAACATTTTTTTGAACCAGCCCCGCTTTGCCTGCCTGTCACGCGGCGTCACGAAAACCGCGATAGTTCCCCATCTGATATGGCGCGTACACACTGATTATGCATGATTAGACCGAACAAAAGAAAATCAAGGGGGTATTCTGTAGGAGTCCACCTGGTGGACTGTCTCTTTATTTCTGCCGCTGCTGATTGGCTAGGGCCGCTCGTCTCCTCCTCTCTCGTACAGCAGCATCCAATCAGCAGCGGCCAAAATGGACAGCCCACTAGGTGGACTCTTACAGAATATCCCCCCAGCTATTTCTGATTCGACACCTTTTCGCCATTAACCCTCGGTTATTCGTCAAAGGTTTTCGGGCTGCACCCACTTCACCAGCCTGCCATGCGACGTCACAAAACCGCAATAACTCACCGCGTCAAAGTGACGTGTAGCGTTAAAGATGCACTAATATGCCGAACAAAAGTGAACTTTTTTTTCTGAATAGCCGCAGGCTGCCTCGTCCCGAAAGGAATAAAAGATGGCTGCCGCCGATCGCTCAGGCACTGGGTAGTCGCAACTGCCGGCGAACATGGGTTTATTTGCGTACAACAAAACTTCTTGCGTGGCTGTGTAACGTTACCGTGATCATTCGGCACGTTTATGACCTCGCTCTGCCAACTCCGCTTTGCCGAGGACCCGTTTTAGTGGCACTCTTAACCTTTCGTTGCATGCCAGCGCGATTGTCGACAGCCACCTCAAACTAAGTAGGGGAAGACGGACCAATCGCAGACGCCGGCACCACCCTCTTCATCCAGTTATCGATTTTCAGTGCACTGCCTCGGCCCCATCGAATCCCTCTCCACTTGAGCGTTCTCCTCGCCTCTTGTCAGCCAATTAGAAAAGACAAGCCGCTCAGTGTAGGCAATGTTATTCGTTTTTAAAGCAAACAAAAGTGACCTCCTATAAACGAGGAGAGCGTTTGATTAGTCTGTTCAGACAACCGAGCGGGTCAGTGCCCGATGCTTGCGCCGGCGGTTACGCAAATTTGACGTCAGGAGATTGGAATAAAAACATTTTGGAATAGTTTTACGTTATGCGGTCCAAGCTAACTAACTCGAACTAAATTTGGCGAAAAAATATATTAGGGATATAATGTAGCAATTAAACCTACAAACGAGTTGCGCGAAGCTACAGAGGTAAGGCTTACAGATTTTTCAGAAATAAAACATCGAACTTGAAAAAAAAAGGTCATCCTGGTCCAGAGATGGAACACAAGACCATGTAACGCCTTTCCGGGGCAGTTGTGTTATCGGGTGAACGGCAACATTTACTTTTCGTGGATCCTTCTCAGCACCTTGTGGATTTGCGTAGAACTGATTTCAGGCAGAGGGATCACTCCGGGAAAGCGTTGGTCCCGCGTTCGAACCACGGAACGGGAGGAATTCCCATGCGACTCCGAGGCTTTCTTTCTGTGAAACCTGTATGCCCATCCTTTCTATCGTTGAGTTATTTTCCAACGGAGGACCAATTGTTTCTGTCACGTTATTTTTTCGAATCAGCGATAGATTCTTTCGTTATTCGTTTTACACAACTTTCACGTTTCATCCGCTAATAGTTCAACGAACATTTTCAGCTTCCTTTCAGGGTGCGCGTTTTGTAGAGAGACCGAGACTTACTTGAGGACCGCGTATAAAACTAGCGTTTTTCTCGTTCCATTTCTCTCTGACACAGACGCGAGGCGGGCACTTTTCTTGCTCAGACAACCGACTCGGCTCTCCCCCGTCCGTCGAGCACGCTGTGGGAGACACCTGTTTAGTCGCATCGCTGCACCTTCGCGGAACACAGGAAAGCTCTTAGCGGCAGCAAAACGGCGTTGAAAAATACTGATTATACGACACGTCCGTGAGGCTGAGGCAGTTCTCCAAATCAGCACGTGGAGACAACGGCTTGCACCGGAAGGAAGTGACTCGCACGCGAAGAAATAAATAATATTAGACAAACAACCAAGAGCGGCAAAAACAAAAACAAAAGAAAGGTACTCCAGTGAAGCAAAGGTAAGGCCCCCAAGGCGTACGAGTCAATGGAAATGCGAAGGATGTCGGCCAAAGAAAGCTGGGGCGCTAGCGCGCCAGCATCTGGAGGTTGCTTGCCCCGAGCGTGATCAGGCAGGTAACAGCGAAAGCAGATGCTTCCGCTTTCCGCCAGTGAAATCAGCGCGCGACAGCGACGGATCAACAGGACGCATAAGAACGAACATTTTAGATTAAAAGCGAGGCATAAACATGGTGAAAGTAGTGGGAGTGGGAAAAGAGGGCATAGATAGAGCGGGCGGCAAGGTATATCCGACGCGGGAACAAATATTAGCACTAAGGTTGCGAAACAAACAAGGGCCTTCCTTCCGTACCTCGGGCGGTTCTCCAAAGCGCGCTATACGCCAAACAAGGGGAAAGGAGATGGGGAGTTTGCTGCACGTGCCTTCAGGATGTGGTTTAGGAAAATGCGATCACCGTTCCGTAAGCGGGGAAGAAAGGCGCGTAATTGAAACGGCGCCGTTGCCGAATCGCCCCTCTGCGCCACTGTAGATGCTACACCGACTGCATTGGGGCTTGCGTTGTACGCGCACATGCGCACGATCTCGCGACAACTTCCCATGTGAAACTGCGAGCGCGTCGCTGGTGAAGGGAAGTGTTGAGCTGTGATCACTGCGTGCAAGCAGAAAGAGTCACGCTTCAGCTTGCGACACCGATCTAGAGGCAACAATTAGAAAGAAAAGAAAAAGAACTTAGGGCAAGAAAAGATAAAGTAAAAGGAATGTAACAAGAGCGAAAGGAAGTCAGGGAGAAGTCGAGGAGCTCTGTACGCGCCGATGAACTCACTTAGCTTTTGTTTGCGCATCCGGATGCGTGGGTTCAAAGAAGCACGAGGGAAAAACATGAAAAAAAATATAGGGTGGAAACTGAAGCGGTACTGTACACGCACGAGACGTGATACGCACAGTGGAACAAGACGAACTGGGCGTAAAAAACTATCAGAAACCGAATTCTGATGAGATCCTTTTCAAAAAGAAGTTAGGGCCTCTAACTTTTCCAAAAACAAAAATCATTGTCCGTTTTTTTATTTTTTGTTGCTAGCTACGGTTAAGCGCCCATATCGCCAAATCACGACGTCGTTTTCAACCCTTTTCTCCCCTATTGAAACGGGCCGAAACAAAAGGACGCAGGGCAAAGTTTTTGTTGAAAAGCAAAGAAGAACACAGAAGAAGAAAGGAAGTACAGGGAGGTGGACGCGAAGCGCGTGATAAAATAAGAGCGGAAGAGACGAAAGTGAGAAAGCGGCGTACCGGAGCGAAGAAGCTGCGAGGGAGAGAGAGAGAGGGTGAGCGTATGTGAGACATATATGTCTCCTGTCGGGCGTACGTCCCCGAAACTCCCGTCGTGTGTGCAAACACATTTATGCGAGCGCCGGAGAGAAAGCGGTTTTGTTGGCAAAGGTCGGAAGCTCGGCGACGAAGAAAAGAGAGAACGGAGGGAGGATATTCAGGCGGACGAGGAAAAGAATAAAATAAAGGGGAGGAGTGGGGGGGGGGGCAGAAAGTGGAAACAGAGGAACGAGAGCTGTTCTACCGGCTTGGATACAGCCATGCATGAAGGCAACGCAAAAGAGTTGTGACACCGGCAAGGAGTAGGAGGAGATCCGTGAGAAGAGCAGGTCAAAAACAATAAAAAGTGAGAGCCAAGAGGAAGGAGAAAGAAACAGGCGGAGGCAGTAGGCATCGGCGCCGTTTTGCGCGCCTCGCTGACGTCCCCTACCTTCGGTCGCGGGGAATTAATGCGTCGTGGGCGACACTCTCAGCTTTAATCGCCGTGTCAGACCACCTCCGTGTTGGGACGCCTCCAACACCCCCTCTCTCTCTTTCACTTCTCGTGCGTAGGTCTTTCGGGTGTAACCTCCCCCCCCCCTCATCTTTCCTCCCCCTGCTCCCCTTGTGTGTCTCCTCCCACCGAACACTTCCTTCCATGACTTGTACTTCTCTTCCCCTTCCTTGCCGCTCGCTTCCCTTCTCGCACCCCATGGTGCCCAGAGAAAGCTGTAGGCTCGAACGCAGTGCCTTCGCGCCGAACGTATCAGACTTTTTAAAACCTCGTTCCCGAGGAGGCACTTTGAAAACTTTGCGTGCCCGGCTCCGTGCTATGCACGCACGACTGTTTGCCTCCGAAAGGAAACTTGTCGATACACCGATTTTTTCCTGCATATATATATAAAGAATTTTTTTTTACCTTTTTACTTTCCTAAGTACACTCTTCGGAGTGTAAGCCACCCTTCAAAGGGTTGCTTCCACGAGTGTCACGTTGCCTCTTTAAATATGTCTGTCTCTGTTTGAAACATCACGTGTTTTGCTTAGTTTTTTTCGCTAGCTGACTTTTTGTGCAGAGAGCAAGCTTTGATTCAGAGGTATACGTACGATGTTTGTTCAAAAATCCCGTACTCTACCGCTGTGAGGCAAGGCAAAAGTTCTACCGAGAGCAAAAAGTGAACTGAGTAGCGCGTAATGCAAATTGCTATACTGCCCACGACAAAACAAGCAGTGATATGTATAACAGGCGAATATGCATAACTATAGCGCGCTCTATGACTCAAAGTCTTGCATAAACTATAAGGTGTCCCAGCTAACGTTAGCCAAGCTGTGCAACTAAAACAAAGAAGAAAAAAAGAAAATGCGGTGAAAGACACAATTTTAAGACCTACGAATTTCTGTTGTCAGAGGTCTGATCAGCATGCGTAGGTCTTATAATTGTACACACGCCATGTTTCGTAAAAAAAAAAAAATGTCGTCGAAAAGCTTGACCAGAGTTCGCTGGCGCACACGGTATGTATAGTAGAATACACGCACCACGACACGCGAGCTTCGTCCAATGGAAAAAGTTAGATATTACGACCCCCTTTGTACCGCTTCTGTGGTTCATCTTGCGCTTAAGCTGATGACGACAATGCTTAACCTTAATGATCTGGCACGAACCCACTGCCGAGGATGGGCCGATATTCTGGGCGTTTGGGCGCACTGGCATATATAGGAACGAATGGACAACTGGAAAAGTTGTTTCCCATAATTATTTTTGAACGCAGTTCTTAAGCGCCCGTTCTTGCGGTGAGCGTCAGATTCGGCGGCATAGCCGAGCGAACGAGCACAGCGACGGATAAAAGAGTGAACGCGGAGCGGGATATGAAGCACGCGAGCCGCGAACGGCGGAGACCAATGAGAGCGGCCCTTTCTGTACGCGACGTGCACGCGGAAAACTCGTGTCCATGCAGACCCTCCCCCCTACTCGAAGCGTATACTCGAAACTCGTCTCAGCCGGACCGCTCGTTTCGCACTATCGTATGCTTGCGTCAGCTCTGGCTCGCGCTTGTTTGGTTTGCTTGCTTTGGTCTCGTTCGCGCTTGATTCGATTGTCATGGTTCGCGATTGTTTTGTAATATGATTGTATGCGCGACGCGAACTCTGTAGTGCTTTCTGGAAGCCACGTGGCAACAGCGGTTACACCGGAACCTTCGATGAGTCGGGTACGAAAGCCGACGCGCTTGGCCCGCACGCCATATTTTCGACGCTCTTCGACGCTGCTACATGTCTCTCAAATTATTCGCCTCGGTTTACCACGAAATGAAAACACGTATAGAGCTGCACTCAAATTTCGTCTTAGGGCCCGGAATATCGTAATCGTCGGTGCGTATTTCAATGCGTCAGCATTCTTAGGGTACTTCACACACTTTCCGGGGCCTATCTATGTTTCTATGTTTGAGTCTATATATCTATGCATGTTTGTATCTAAACGTTTTACCGCCTACTTGGGTCACTGGGTGCATCAGGCTGTTGTGCTAAGTTTACAGAGTTCGAAACCAACCATCATACCAACTTGCGTCATTGAGCATGATACTGTTGAAATACGTGCCCCTCTTCAACGAACATCTTTCACGCCGACATGGGTCACCGTAAATGTGGGACTATGTAGGCACCGCTGTTCTAAGAAGATATTTGACTCTGTGCTGGTCTTCAATGAACCTCTCTGATGCCAACTTCGCTCACTGGCCAGTAGGTGTGTGCCGCTCTTTAATTAACGTATTTGGGGCCAACTTCGATAACTAGGTGTGTGCCACTGGGAATGTGCCACTCTACAATCCCGAAAAATATATCCAGTTTATCCTATGCTGAGCGTAATCGAGCCCACGTCACAAGGGTTCCTCAAGTCCAGCAACCCAACGCATCAGGAGGCTGCGACGATAATGCTGTGGTTATGTGCCGCTCTTGAATGAACCTACATGTCGCCAACTTAGTAGTAGTAGTAGTAAGTGTTTTATTTACAGTAAGCAATATACAAAGCTCACTGCAGGGGCAGGGGCTAAAGGCAATGAAGCCTGACAACGGTCCCTGTCCCTCCGCAGTTCGTGGCTGCTCACACGCTTCGAGTTCAACAGAGTAAAAAATTACCAACGATTACGTTACTTCCTAATGCGAAATGTGAGCGCAGCAAATAAGCTGTTTCACCTTTTGGATAGATTGAGGCAAAGAAATCGAGCAACACATGTATGCGCTATCACATAATTTTTTTTTTATTTTTCACACGTATTCCTTTAACAAAGACTCCACTAACAGTTCTTGACAGTCATGAAGGAAGCTTTGTGGTCGGAGAAATAGACTGATATATGTTCGACTTGGTACACCAATGCTTGATTCTCAAAGACGAGATCTATACAAGTGCCTCGCGAGGTTGTCACAGCCGTGGGGGAAGCAGAGGCTAAGCGCCGCCGCCGAGAAGACCCTGCCGTTCGCGCCGCCGAAGCGGAGGCTCATCGCCGCCGTCGAGAGCAACCAGCAGTAAGCGAGGCTGAAGCAGAAGCTCATCGCCGCCGCCGAGAAGACCCTGCAGTTCGCGCCGCCGAAGCGGAGGCTCATCGCCGCCGTCGAGAGCAACCAGCAGTAAGCGGAAGCGGAGGGGGGCGGCGTGTACACCCAGCGGCAAACGATGGGGGCAGAAGCGCGCGCAGCAAGCGGACAACACGATAAAGGGAGGAGGGAAGAGATAGCAGCGACTGACTGATGCCGCTGACGGCGATAGTGAGTCAACCCCAGCTATCCGCCACACAAGAACAGGGGGGGGGGGACCCTTTCCTCCTCTTTCTGCATGGCGGCGACGGTGTTCTATGCAGTCACGTTATCTTGACTCTCTAGCGGCGTCAGCGGCATCCAGCGGTATCAGTCGGTCGCTGCTAGCGCTGGGGGGATGAAAGGGGGGCGGAGCTGGTTACGAGGCCGACGCCGACGACGACGCGAAACCCAGGAACGGACGCCAAAGAGCTGCGCTCTAAAAAAGGATTGCAATACGTCAGTTTCAAGTCACTTAGTATATATATATATATATATATATATATATATATATATATATATATATATATATATATATATATATATATATATGTGTGTGTGTGTGTGTGTGTGTGTGTGTGTGTGTGTGTGTGTGTGTGTGTGTGTGTGTGTGTGTGTGTGTGTGTGCCACTCAGTGTGCGACAAAGGAGGGAAAAATTCTCAGCGTGCGGAGGCACCGACTCGCCACGCTTCTCGTCTCAGAGGCCACTCACGGACTTCTCGGCAGCGCCACTAGACGGCGCAGCGAGTCCAGAAAGTAGTGCTACAGCGGTGCCCGGTTGTCACATGACACGCTACTCAGCGTTCAGTCGCATCGGCGCGTCATGCTCTTCGGATGGAATCACAGGCTCCGCGCCGACGGCGCTAGACTGCGCTAGACGGCGCTGTGTGTTCTTAGAGAAGCGTGAAACAGGAGTCGCGTTGCAGTACACGCCTTGTATCTAATTCGTTTTGACGGCGGCAATACGTTGTGTCGCTATGTTGATTCAATGAGAACGCATTGCCTTCGACAGTCATCATAAGATGGGTTTTGTCAACGCTTTCTTCAGTGCGAGTTTATATGAATGCGTTGTGTACCGCAGCCATGCACCGCAAACGCTACAGCAAAGGGCATCGCTCGTTTCCTGCACTCTTAGTTTGTGTCGATCCATGCGGCGCATTACGTTAATGCCACGAATACCCCAGATTAAAAGCTATCGCTTTAATATTTTATAGATATGACACGCGCGAACTTTTTATGCGCTCAGAAACTTGCCCCGTATTTCATTTTACTTTGTCATTGGATAAATATTGTCTGTCGTCCGCTCAAGGCAACCAAGGAAGAATGTAATATGAAACTTTATATACGAGTTAAATAAACTACTATAATATAGCGCATAATCACAAAATTTAAGTATTGTCGTTCCCATCAACAGTGAAGTTGTGGTTTAAAGTTTCAAGTAGCCGGTGGAGCCATGAGAGGCGACTCATAGGTTCGCCAGAATGTTCTACCATGCCTTATGTGAAGCACATTACCTTATGACAATGGCTCGTGGTGAAACCTGTCCGCGATGCTGACAAAATCACAGAGACAAAAGAAGCGCGCAATTTTCCAAACAATTATGGCGTCGTTATTACTACCGCCTTTTTATATATATTTTTATACAACCGCAATGCTAATTTAAGATAAGGCTTTATTAACTCTTGGCTATTGTTCAATGCATGCAGGAGCGCTATCTTAATAGATACCGTGGTTGTGTCACGTCTGGACTCCATGGGAGAAGACAATGCCGTTCACCTTAGCCACGCAAGCTTTCATCAGTACCGACAAAACCATCGTCATGGTTTTCTATTAGTGAAACTTGACCTTTGGATTGTTATGCCAACAGGGTTTTGCTATCATAGGCAGCTAACGGCGCTGTAATTAAAACCAAGCCCAACTCACTCTTTTGTGTATAGAGGGGACAATCAGGACCATAGCTCTATTGATAGGTTTAAAAGCTGAACTGGTCGATCTCACTGTTTTTCTGTTTAATATTATAAAGTATAAAAGTAAATTGGATAATCCGGTTGGTTGGAAAAATAAAAAAGAAGAATATCGTAGTTTGCCTTATTCAGTATAAGTTTTCAGCAATGATAATATTTTTGGCTTGTTTGGCCATCCATGAAAGGCTTATACGTTTTGCTTGAGAAAACAACAACAACAACAACAACAACAACAACAACAACAACAACAACAACAACAACAACAACAACAGTGGAACTAAAAAGAATGTATGCGAATCTCTGGGCTAATATGTATCTAACTGGAAATTCGATTTCATTAAGCTTTTGCATCTGTTTTTCATCTATAGAGTATTAAAATGCTGTTTGCAATGACGTCAAACAAAAATCGCTGTGTTTACAAACATATTTGTTTAGTGCTCAATGATACTGTAAAAGCTAAGCTCAATGCGCAGTGTCTTTTGTTTGTTGTTGTTACCCTCCGTAGTTTTTAGATTAATAATTTATCGACGGCGCGCAACTAAATGTTGGTGTTTTCGCGTGCTAACATGGCCGTTTTCTCACTCTATCGTTATTATTCTGCAAGCATTTTGATTGTTCCATGTGTGATGTGGAGTGCACTGGTTTCAGCCTATCAATGTCGACGCTGGGTAACCTTGCCCTTCATCGTATCAGCGAGATTCCCATATTGATTTCTTCGTGCAAGCTTAACCAAGCGTAATTCTCTAAGCAAAATAGAAGGTAATTGCTTAAACTGCTCTTTGTTTACACGATGATTATTCAACCCATATAGATATCAAGCAAGTAAATAAGAGAGAGAGAGAGAGTGAGAGAGGAAAGGGGAAAGGCAAGGAGGTTAACCAGAGAAAAAGATCCGGTTGGCTACCCTACACTGGGGAGAGAGGGGAGAGGGAGGTAAAGTGGTAACAAAGTAGAGATAAGGAAAGGAAGGAGCGTAGACACAAAGAAAGACTTACAATGCCTTTTCACCACTTTCAGTTTCACAAGAAGCTGCACTATGAACTCTGCGAGCTCTTACTTTTGCTCTTCACAGGTTTGGCCACCGCCTTAGGAAGATCAATCCTTCAACATTTTATTCTTAACCATTGAAACACCTAATTCGTATATTTATGTCTCTATCTTCAGAGAGGCATTAGAACTGTTGTCGAAGCAGAGATAATCAAAAAAATATTGTCGTAACTGAGCATTATGAGATTAATGCATTTTCCTTTCTTTCTTTTCATTCATTAAAGTCTTTCCCTCGTGTAGGATAGCAAACCGGACATGCGTCTCTTTAACCTCCCTACATTTTCTCTCTTCTTTTCCTCCTCCTCCTTCTTCTTTACGAGCGACATCATTTAGGAAGCGTATAACGGTCCCGTCTAAAACATTCTGCTTCTTCTATCTTTGCAATTCGTCCAATCTCCCGCCTTCTTTGGTATGTAGGGAATACAAGAGGGGGAGGGGGAAACGTGCTTTCAGTTTTTTTTTACAACTTTGACACAATGAGAAGACCCACTTCGTTGTAAAAGAACAAGCGATCCGTATGTTCGTGAAATTCTATCGAAAGCCTTGCCGGTTTAGCACACTCAGGTAAAATGCTTCTGCAAGAAAGAAAGACAAAGAGATAAACAGGAGAGCAATGACAAATCAGTGAAGGAAAATAAAACAAACGCAAAAGAATAAGTCGGCATTGTCGATTACTCACCGGGAGCGATTAAGACGACGAGCAGTGGCGGGATGTCGAGGCACAAGCGTGATCGGCGCACTGGGCTTGAGTCGGGACTAGAAATCGCCCGAAGACACCGCAGGGTGCAGGCGAAGAAAAAAAAAAAAAAGGTTAGAAGAACGAAAAAAAAAGCAAGAAACAAAATCAGAATAAAGGGAAGCCAGAAGAAGCCACCGAAGAAGGATCACAGGGGCACATCGCGGCACACCGCCGGGCCATTTAACCAGCGCGCGGCAATCATTTAGCGACGCTGAAAAGTCTCGGTAGAACACCATTCGTTACGAAAAGCGGCGTCAGGGAGAAACGGATGGTACGGGCGCGGGTACGTACGAGGCAATTGTGATCTCGGCCGGGGAGCGCTAACCACTGACGCGCGCGCACACACACACGCACAATCACGGAGGAGCCGGCCTTGCTTGCGCGGCGATAAAAACGTTCCTGTCTTGCAGTCGGAGGCACCACACCGAGAGAAACCGGAGTCACGCGGGGAAACGAGGCTGCGGGCGGGAACCGCGGTGCGGCGAGACGTGAACCCGAAGGCAGAGCATCTTTCGTCTTGCACGCGTCAACGGAGGACAGCGGAGGTCGGCCTGCAGGAGGAAGAGGAGAAGGAGTTGTTGCGGCGAGCCGAATGACTGACTCCTCCGTGCTGTCCGACACAGTAGGACACCGTGCACTCTGTCCTAGCTCGCAAGGGACAGATAGGGGGAAAACGTACGCAGAGACAAGTTCTGAGGCAAGATACATTACTCTAGTACTGGCGATGAGCGCGAAAAAATAAATAAAGGAAGGTATGGAATAGTGACAGCGTGTTTCACGAACCAAGAATTATACTTCGTAGCAAGCCAGAGGTGGTCGTAATAAATCGAGGGACCAGAATGGCGAGATGATAACGTATTACGTGGCGTCGGCTTAACGATCGCTTCGTAGCGCGTTTGTCGGATCACCGCATGTCGAGTCTTGAGTGCGGAAAAGGAGGATGGGTTTTATTCGACATTGCGGATAGAATTTGCATCAGAACAGGTAGCTTTGATTCGGAGAGTTGAGGCATATATATATATATATATATATATATATATATATATATATATATATATATATATATATATATATATATATATATATATATATATATATATGTCTTGGGCGCTACCTACGTTGTAACTTAATCTGAACAATACTTCCACCTAGTGAGACAAGAAACGCAACGGTGGTATACTAAATTGATCTCATGATAAACTTTGTACCGGCTGTCCAAGAGACAGAAGTGGAATATTTTGTCAGTGATTGAAGTATTATCCTATACCAAGCATGTACTGCTAAAGCAAATATCTCCGTTTCCTTATAATGGCCACAAGTCATGCATTAAAGGATGCTGCGCGAGAACGACGATAAGGTGTTCCAACCTGCATTGTTTTCCACCTACATTTACCATGTTTCCTCTCATAACGCGAATAGGTACCTTGTCCATACAGTAATCGCACGACCACTCTTCGATGCCAAATCTGCCGGCACTCTCATAGACAAAATAAAGTTGTTTCTCTCTCTGTCTCATCAATATGAGATGCAGTGTTCTGAATTTGCACAAAAAAAAAGAAAGAAAAGAAATTTACGTGGCTCAAACCGTATTTGCAATCAGTGCTGATATATTAGAGAAATAGTGCAGGAATTTTCAGGAGTTCTTAAATGCTGAAAAGAAAGGATATCATAAATGTCGTTGTGCGCTCAAACGCCATGCCAGTTTTTTCTTGTCGCTATTGTAGTCTTTCCCTTTAAGCACGCGCTTCTGCATGTGATTGTAAATCAGGACTGGCTCACGCCAACTTCGTACATCCTATAGCTTTTTTCATTGACTTTTTTCTTTCTCACACTAAGCGAATACAAAGCAAGATATTCTGAGGTGCAGTCAGCGCGCATAAATGATAGTAGAGGGCGGTGAAATCTCACACTGTCTCACTACACCTTCGCTTTGTCCCTTTGAAAACGTGGAAACAAATATGTTCAGCATAACAAAATAAAAAGAAGAATCAAGATGTCCCCTTAACAGGCTTTCCTGTTGTCGCCTTCCATTCTACTTCTTAGCTTGCGCCTGACAGCGGACGCTTACAGAGCTCTGAAAGAAAGCTTCCTGTTGAGCAGTGTCCGTCTCAATGAATACGGCCGTAATACCAATAAAAGGTAGTTCCATGGCGTCGCCTGGACGTCCCGGGGCAACGAATAAGATTGGTTCCGTTCTCAATGGCCCACAAACAACCATCTATGCATGATGGCGCGCGCTATACACGTACTAAAGGAGGACGCAATAAAGGCACTCGGGGTGCATAGGAGGCAGTGAAAAGACTTTCACGCTCGTACTCAATAGCGGTGTCTGCTCGCGTTCGATTCAAAGTGGCACAGACACGCTGCGGATTGTGCTTTCAAGTCACACTGCTTCCGCGGGCGCTGTCACTCCTCCGGCATCAGGTCGCAATTTCGTGCCCCCCCCCCTCCCCTTTCACACTGTACTTTAAGAAAGGTAGCTCGGAAGGCTCCCAGCACACAAATTGAACCCGTTCTCTCCTTTTTTTTTCTGCCCTTCTGCTACGTCTTTTCTTTCTATCAGCTCGTACGCTGTGACTCACTTAGAATAACCAAATTAAGGGCTGTTATTTTTGTTTTCTTTCGCCACAACTTTTCTTGTACAGTTCTGTAGTATTCGCTCAATTCACCGTACTTTGCAACTAACTGGACAGGCTTCGATGTGTGAATTAGGGCCGCGGGAAAAGAGAGAGTAACAGTAAAATGACGGTGCTAGGGATGTTAAACGTAAGAGGGGTATGCGCTTGGTTTTCTTACCTAGGCGAAGTATAGGAGGAGCACTGAAAGATGACACGACTACAAGTCGTGGCCGCTGGTTGCTGAGTCAAACGAGAGACAGGAATAAACAAACATTCTTTATACAGGCTGCATGCGTCTAGATCATGAGTCCATTCGTGCAAACAAAACGAAAAATAATGTCGCATGCCTTACGTTATCACAGCGATTCAACGTTTAGCATAAGGGAACACGGGCAATACGAAGTACAGGCATAATTGCGCAACACGGTGGGGTAGATACTCATGGCGAAAGGCGAAAAGATAAGGTACGTTCAAAAATGGAGGCAGGACTTATCCAACAAAAATTCTTCTGAGTGTTCTGAAATAACTACTTCTATATCAAAAAAAAGAAAGAGAGAGAGAGCAGGCTTCTGCGAATTCACGAAATGTCGATTATATAATCGACATTTGTTTTTTTCTTCTCTTTATTAAATTGAAGAACCCTGTTCTGCGGCATATTTGCGATAACTTGTCTCGACGCTACCTGTGAACCAATTAGAAGAACAAATGACAGGTTTGTATGTGAGCTTAGAAAGTAATGATTATGTCCAAATGTGTAAACATATGTGAACGTGCAATTACACGGAAGTACAGAGGAGATATTATGGTTCGAGATATCTTCAGAAAACAGAATGCGGTCGCAATGTGGGTGTCTGTTCAACTTTAAGCAAGCAAGAGATATGAGGTCTGCCTCATATGTTTCTTGTAGCCAGTTGTTCTGCGCTGAGGCAAGAAGAAAACAAGAGAGAGACATATTATAGCTTACGCTGAAAACAGAGGGAACGCGGAAATGCAATGGGGAGGTCTAATAAACCTTAAAGTATTAGGGAAGGCATGGATGACCTGAAAACTAGATTTCTCTTGCTGCTAATAAGCCAAAGTAACGTGCTTTGGCAATATTTGCTGTGTATGGCTAAAAGAGTGATAACAAGAACAAATGTTTTCACTCGTTTCATTTTGCTGCCTCAGCTAGGTCCCATCCAATAGAGCGAGGAAGCGCAATATAAAAAATCAGAATTCGAGTAAAGTTGTTACTTTCGTTGTAATATTTGTGCTTTAATCAAATGCTTTTCAGAGGTGAAGACGGGGAACGCGTAGTATTTCGAATATTAGAGATTTCTTCTTTATGTATAGTGCAGCCGTTATTTAGTTACTCATACCTCAAGGATCCCAGGGGGATATTACGTGAGGGGTGGGGGCCAAAAAGAAAGAGAGAGGTTTTCAGTTAACATGCGAAGTAATCACTCTCTGTGACTTTTCAGGGTGCAATCCGTGAACATGGTTATGTGGGATCGGCTCCTATAACGTAAAACTATTCCAATTCGTTTTTATTCCAATCTCCTGACATCAAATTTACGTAAGCACTGACGCAATCATCGTGCGGTGACCCGCAAGGTTGTCTGAGCAGACCAATCAAACGCTCTCTTCGTTCTTAGGAGGTCACTTTTGTTTGCTTGAAAAACGAATAACATTGCCTACACTGAGCGGCTTGTCTTATCCAATTGGCTGACAAGAAGCGAGGAGCACGCTCAAGTTGAGAGGGATTCGATGGGGCTGAGCCACTGCATTGAAATCGATAACCGGATGAAGAGGGTGGTGCAAGGCGTCTGCGATTGGTCCGCTTTCCCTTACTTAGCTTGCAGTGGCTGGTCGAAAATCGCGGCGGCATGCAACGGAAAATTAAGAATGACGCAAAACAGATCCTCACCAAAGATGAGTTGGCAGAACGAGGTCGTGAACGTGCCGGAAGGGCTGAAAAACGTTACAGGGCCATGTAAAAAGCTTTATTGTATGCAAATAAACTCATGCTCTCAGGCAGGTGCGAGCAGCCAGTGCCTGAGCGTTCGGCGGCAGCCATTCTTTATTCTTTTCGGAACAAAGGAGCCTGCGGCTATTTATAACAAACTTCAGCTTTTTTTTTCAGCCTATTAATGCACCTTTAATGCGTACGCGTCACGTTGACGCGATGAGTTTTTGCGGTTTTGTGGCGTCGCGTGATATTTAGGTGAAGGGTGTGCCGCCCGAAATCTTTTCACCTATAATAGCCCAGGGCTAATGGCGAAAAGGCGTCGAATCAGAAATAACTATTTTTCTTTTGTTCGGTCAAATCAAGCATAATCAGTTTGTACACGTCATATCAGATGGAGATCTATCGCGGTTTTCGTGACGTCCCGTGACAGACAGGTGAAGTGGGGGTGGTCCAGAAAAGTTTTTGACCAATCGCGGAGGGCTGATTGCAGAATCGGACTAGAAAAGTTTGGAATAGTTTTACGTTATAGCGCCCCTGGAAGGTCGTTCTAGTCTTGTGCCGCATGTAGAACTCAATTTTCTTTATGATTATTCTGTATGTTTACATGAATAATAATAATATTATAATCAACGCTGCTACTCTTGGCAATATTGGGCACTCAAAGGTGCTACGTTCAAATAACAACAAAACTTATTTAGACTTATTTAGATATTTTGTATATTTGTGAAATCACGCCAAAATAACATCCAGAAAAAGGAAAACCCTGAAATGAATGCGTAAACGACGTACCTCTTTCAAGAAGGACCCTTTACTCTGCAATGACAACACGAAGTTGCAGGGATGCGTTCTGTGGCAGCACATAAAAGTTGTGGCTGCCTGGAAAGTTGCCTTTCCTTCCCTCGTCCACCGTAACAAATTATGGTCGGGTAACACCAGGTCGGGGGCTGCTCTCCACTGAAGCGTAGAGTGAGATGGCGCGGCACCCGGAAAGTGCCCATCGCTTCGCAATGCTCGCCGAGAGCAGTATATCTGCCAAAAGCTGCGCTTAGCGTGACACTTGCCCCCCTATCACCACATCTTCTTTTCCCTGCAGGCAAGGTAGGGCTACCGCAAACAACTCCTTCGGGGGTAAGGGGAACCACGTGATACCTCGCATTGTCCACATTGATCTTTCCAAGTTGTGTGCAGTTCTGCCGCTGTAGTAGCTTACAAGCAGACGTCTACTCTTTATTTTCGTTTTGTGTGTGTGTGTTTCCAACTGTGGGATGTCGCAGGCGCTCGTCCCGCATGTTAGAAGTTTGCTGTCGTGTTGGCACAGCTGCCGATTCCCGGTTCATCTTTATTTCACAAATTAGGCTAGATAGTTTTGTTGGCCTAGATAAACAACAGAAAGCGTTCTGTCACTGGGTCAGACACCACGAGATAATTCACGCTTACGGGCTATGTTCGGTGGTTGGGGATTACAGAAAAGGCGAATAGGGGCAATGCATGTGCCTTAGGTAAAAAGCAGAAAGCTTTGTTTTCCTAGTTTCAAGAAAAATTACTCAGTATACGTGACCACAGCATCATTTTCATCAAAACTAAGAAGGTCTACGTTCCTAGTTCAGGTTCAAGAATATTAAAGAAAGTTAGATGTAGGAAAGGTTTGATTTTCTAGGGGCTAAGCAAGGAACGCCGTGTATTAGCATAGAACGCACTGGGCTGCAATGAAAACAACATTCCAGTGTGCTACAAAGTTCTGTTAGAATTCACAAAGAATGTTCACAGGCTGGCATGCCCCCTTTGACATGCAAGGCGCTCAGCCCTTATCACCGCGTCAGCGCACGCTGCAGATTGTACAGTTTGCACATGTCTGCATGCTCAGCTCACATGCTTTGCAGCAGCTGCACAGAATTAACAAAAAGGCGTCGGAACCAAATGGGTTCGTCCCCGTGACTTTTTTTTTTTCCTTTCTTTCGGGTTTTGCCCATAAGCACTGTCGTGTGTGATGCAGTTAGTGACTGCTTCGTACACGCGTGACCCCGAGGCTCAAAAGATGATCCATCAATCAAAAGTAGATGATCATCATGTTTCCGTTAAGGCAATTCGGAGAGCTCAAAGATGACTCCCCCCTCCGAATCTACTTCGCGCGAGCTTCTCGTCGACCAGAGTGACCGCGTCCTCGTCCTGCTTCACTGCGTTACGCCGCAGGGTACATTCGCATGTAGCCGTGTAAGTCGATTTGCCACGAGTATAGCGATATTGGCTTTCTACTCTGCCATCGCGAGAATATTTTTGTACGTAACTTTGATATCGCTTCTGTTATTGAAGCAAGACGACGAGATTTCGTTTCAGCTCTTTAATGCTGGAACCGCTGAATTGTGTGCGTTAGTGAGAGTGCCAGTAATGAAGAGCTCTTATGTTACGGCACTATAACACAATAATATATAATAGAAAAATGTTGTGTAAAGTAGCATTATAGTATTGTGTATTCATCGCACTGCAAAAACAGCGTGAAGCCGGCAATAAACAGCGATAAATCTTGAGTGATTTGTTTTCTTCCTTCAATCTCTCATTAGAATTCATATAGTGTTTTATGTCAAAGAAAGAGAAGTTCGCCTTTTGTAGGTCTATCCCTTAAAATAATGAGGCATATTTCCCAAGTAAACCGGTCAAGCGCAAATATTATTAGTGCATGTCTTGCCAACATTCTTCACCTGTGCAACAGACACTTCCTTTCTTCCGGTAACAAAGTTTTAAAATTTTACCAACTCACTGGATGGTAATTCCTGAAAGACATTCAAGATGTAGTGTGCAACATGGCGCGGTACATACAATTGGCACGATTTAACGCTTCTTTTGCAATTTAACTAAAGTGACCACCCAGACAATATTCTTGGAATGAAACGGAGATCTTATTGTCCGGTCTTCAAGTCCTGATCCTTAGTCCATCGTCACTATTGGAGACCATATCCTCAAATAAATTCTTATTGGTTACTATATATATGCCACCTGAACAAGTATTAAATACGGACGCATTTACACGCGTACTAAGATCAGCGTAGTTTTTGTCATTTGGGCTCCAGTTATTGCCTTATGGGGACGACAGTCAATCTCGCATCGATCTCAGAGATTTATTATTCTGTACATCGCCTGTGTTCGAATAAACAGTCAGCGTTTAATAATTTCAAAGAAGAGCTCGGATTAAAAGTAAAGTGAAACATGAAGACTGACGATAAAATAAAAACGATTGCGTGCGCACAGACTAATTTATTTTTTAATGCGGCGAAATATTCATTCTTCCCATAATGCGTGTCGTTTCCACGTAGACCCACTCCAGTCGCTATGCAAGCGCACGCACTGTTCTTGAACGCCGTCGAGGCACACTATTTTTTGTCGTCTATGCTGAAACCAACGGTTCCTACGTGAGGAAGTTTTCGTAATCCCAAAGATGCGCTCATCAGGCTATTTGTCCTTTGTGCGTGCAGTGTGCGCCCATTCGCGCGAGTTGGGAGGATTACAGAAGAAATTAGACGCTCGGCGTATGGTATACTCAGCTCGAATCGTCTTGAGAACTTTCAGATCCGTCATCGCTATTCAGAAACGAGCAAGCAAAGGCAGACGCGAGCCAACCTCCTAATTCCCGCGTTCCCGATCTCGTTAATACCTTAAGCCCACTGTCGCGCGCCTCGCTTCTTTTGCGACCGCGCAGAGGAAGCGGCGGGTGGCAGAAATAGTTGGTCGCGCGCAAACTCGTGTTGGGCGCGCACGAGGGGAAAAAAAAGATATTGAGACGCCGACAAATTCTCTCGCACTCCGAGGAATCCGGTGTGTGTGTGTGTTTGCATGAACGGAACACGCGAGTTCGAACGTGACGGCGAGGGGAAAAGCTTTTCCCTCACCACGAGCTGTAGTCTCGTTTGGAGGGCCGCGAGACGAGGGGACAGTCTTTTCGGCGATGCACGCGCGGCAACATCAACAGCCCGGCCGACACCGCGAGAGAAGCGCGAATATTCAAACACGACCCTTCCCGAACCCAGCGTTCCCCCATCTCCCCCTTCGCACTTAGATAATCCAATTAAAACAGCCAGCCCGAATCCAGTTTTCTGTCCCGCTTTCTTTTTTTTTTTCTACTAAGGAGAGAGGTAAGGGTGAAAGGATCGGAAGGGTTGCAAGCAGGCGAACGTATAGGAAGGCAAGGACACGCATCGGGGACGACGGAACGCGATGGTGTTGGAACCAAGACAAAGAAAAAAAAGAAAGCTTCCGACGTGCATATTAACTCTAGCCAGTCAGCGAGTTCGCTAGCGAACCACTACTCGGCGAGCCCTCTGAAGATCGGCGGGTATTCCCATCGCGTTTCAAAGTATTGACCCTTCTCTTTCGCAGGGCTCGCATAACATCTCCGCTGAATCTGGCGCGGCGCCGCGCAAAGACGATTCGGTCCCCCACGGCCGCTTCGGACTCGGCGAGGGCGAACCGAGAAGAACAATCGAACAGAGAAAGAGAGAGAAAGGAAGAGGAGACTAGGGGAGGTGAAGAAGGTTTCTTTTTTTTTTTTTTTTAGTCGCGGAAGCAAATATACACTGAAGACTCTCCTCTCGAACTTGCTGTAGTTTCCCTCACTCCTATATAAGTATACCGAGTACCGCCCCCAACTTTAACCCTATCCACACTACAGAGCGAAATCGCGAGAACTCTTGTGTGCCGGATGCCTCCACGCGCACACGATCCTGAGCTTTTCTAACTCGATATCCTTTTTTTTTTCTCGTCGTTTTCAAACTCACACGTCTCTCGTGCCTTCTCAGAAGCGTGGCCTCTGCGAGGACAGACCAGAGGAATTTATTTAGCAGGAACAGGGGAACTTTAACCCGTGCCTACGGTCTACCCCCTCTCTCACTCTGTCTCTTCTTTTTTCAACTACTTCCGTTTCTTTTTTTTTCTCAGCCCTTCAAGCTGCCGGAACCCTTGAGACTTCTTAATCCCACGGTGACACTGTCAACTGAGCTTAATTAAATTGCAAAGACCGCCAACTTCATCAGCTCCTTTTCCCATGCCTTGAATGCTGCGCGAGCGAGCCGTTCAAGTCGTGTAGCCTACGCATCGGTGCTGGAAGGGACTTTTGCTCTTTGGGGCCGCAGTCGAGCTCCGTGCCGCGCCCTGCGTGACCTGGGAGTCGATTTGCCTCTTTTCTTACTCAAGCTGATGAAAGAAATAAAAATAAAGATCTGACCGAAGTAGGGTAGTTACTAACTGCTTATGCCTCTCCATGTCCTCCTTCCATGGGGGAAAAAGGGTGTCGTTTTTTCCGTCTTTTATTTTTTTTGTGTGTGTGCGACACGGGGGCATGTGATACCTTGTCATCCAATATAAATAGCCTCCTTTAAGACTAACACATTTCGCCAGTAAACAGATTGCTGCTATATATCATGAAGTAGTCTACTGTTCAGCGACTCTAACGTAGTTTTATGGCGCTCTTAGCGATATAGCGTTAGTTTCTAGGAGCGTTCTTAACAGGGTCTTCTTAGGACAAGAAACTATGTTTTAAATTCGGACGAGCAAACTAGAAAGGAAAATTCCTAAACATATATCTTTACGAACAATTCATGCAGTTTATTATGCAATAGTAGAGGTGTAACATGTTTTTGTTATGGAACTGCTTGTCACCGCAAAATAATATAGCTGAGAAAATACCACGTTTATGTGCTAAATGGAAATGCTGTGTAGTCTTCCAATGCGGCGCCGTGTATAGATATGATACTACGACAGTTGTAATGCTACGCCATCAAGCATGTGAAGTGAGTTGTGTTGCTAAGCATGCTACAATACGTTAAGAAGTGCGCATAGCGCCAAAAAAAAAAAAAATAGGCCGATAATATGTTCCGCGAAAGTAAACGTGCTACTCCACGCTAGTTATGTGCGGTTCATTTTGGTGGTTATCGTTATTTGCGACGGACTGTAATAGTGTGTCTGTGTCGACGTATCTACACTGGCACATCGCCCTTTCCTTTGGGCTCATGTACAACCTGTTTTGTCGAATCGCTCTGAAATTGCCGAGTGATGTATTGAGGATTATACCTCCTGTATGCAGGATCCCTTTGCAAGCCAAAAACCTCGCATGCAGTTGGATTACCCCCGGCTTTGCTTGTAATTTTGTCGCCAGGAGTCGCACTGTGAGTAACTTGTCACGAAATCTCCCAAAGGTCGAATTAACAAATTATACAATAAAACGTTTCGTAAGGGCACGCACTGGCTATTTGTGATACCGAATATATCAATATATTTATAGCATAGGCGATCGGACAATGACAAGCAGGTGTTAAAGGTGCATAAAGGTCTGTGCATTCGGCCCCCTGTTTTGTGGAAAGTGTAGCACGCTTAGTTTAATCGTAGCTCCTTCCTACGCTCTCCGCTCGACATCCACCAACTCACTCTCTAGACTATTGATACTTGCTGGACTCTTGGCGCATTGCTGCAGGCTCAGTAGTTCCTGATCGCTAAAGCGCTAAGGAGTACAACGCCTACGTATCTCTCAGGGCAACTTTAAACCGACTGGACTCGAGACCGTTCTCTGAGTCAAAAGTACTCGAACCGTGGCCACACCCGTCAGTGAAACAAAAAGCGATTCGTGCACTGGTGCACAACTTGAAGTGCACCATGTTAAAAGAGCGATTATAGTGTTACCCTGCGCATCCTCCCACGTGCACTCAGTGCTCACTCTCTTCCTCTTTCTGTTCCCCGTTTCTCTCACTCCCAGTGTAAGCCGGACGCTCGTCTGGTTGACTTTCCGGCCTTTCCTCTCCTGGCTTGATCTCTCTGAAGGCAAAACCCACGGTTATCTTCTTGATCCACAAATGGTGCGCGGAGGACGCCGCTGTCACCGCCATTTTTGGTATCATTGCACCAAAATAGAACCGTCGAACCTATGTTTAACGCCAGCTGACGAGGAAATTTATTCACCCGTAGGCACGCTTACAAGTGTGGTATGAACGAAAAGTACAATATAAGGTACAGCACATGTAATACATCATACTTGATGTAAACAAAACAGATTAGTAAATGAAGTAATAAATGGTGTCTGCTTGACACTGGCTTTGCCACACACAACAACAACAACAACTACAACAAAACTCATTACAGCGTCCACGCAAAAGCATTATTGTCAGTCTAGAATTTATGAAAGGTACCCGGGGCACATTCAAATACAGTCTCAAATCAGGCAACAGAATTGAGCATTATTGCGGCTGTAGAAAGACTTTGCCTCGGGAGACGGTTATGTACCGCGAAGACCAGCGGTGAAGAAACTCGGCTTCACGGAGTTTGAACAACTGTTTTTCAAGATGACCCCATACTATCGCCCGTAGTTTTCGCATACTGAGGTACATAGCTCTATTTGACTGCCGAGATCGTTGGGTGATGCTGCGGAAGCACCACAAAACGTAGCTAGCGCTGTAGTAGACGAGACTCGCATACCGATCTCGGCGCTGTGGTGGCCGCACGATGGATATTCCAAACATTCTTGCAACTAGCTTCCAGAAGTTGCGTACTACAACGCAGTCCTTTACTACATGCGCGTTGGTCTCTGTTTGTGCGCAATATATGCATTTATCATTCGCTACCGTATGCCAGCGTTCAAGCCTGTCTCTTGTAGGTAGAATGACCCACTGATATTGCCAACAAAAATCCTTCACTTGAGAGGGCAAATCAGGCGACGGCAAATCCATGGGCAAATCCATGTTTGTGTAGTAGCTGTCAGTGGAGGTTCAGCTGTCTCACACAACATTTCACAAAGCCTGGAAGCTGGTGTCGCGCGCCATTTTGTAATTCTTAGTTGTACAAGCTGGCTTTGCAAGCGCGCAGCCGCCGTACTGCGGTGCTGGCGTTACCGCCGTCGGAAGCAAGTTGCCTGTACTCTGCGGCATAAGCGTTCGACGGTAATGGTCCAGCCAATAAAGGAGCAGTGGCCTACCAGGGTACTTATCATCATCAAGTAGATCACATGTACTCTTAGTGCACAACAGCCTACCGAATGTAACTATGCACGGCAAGCTCCATCCTCAGCTGGATATCGGCAGACGCAAAAATTGCTGCGCTACGTATTGCGACTTGTTTGGTCAGATCCATGAGAGAATAAGCGAGTTTACTACTCGTACTGTTGGTGACGGCGGGAGAGCTACCCTTGCAGCAAACCACAGTTTACTGCACAATACGTTCTTAATGAAGAGAGCCCTTTCTGCCAGCGGCAGTGGCAACGCAGTCCTTGCTTCCGACTGTTCTTTAATGGAGCTGACAATGTCTCGCCACGTGTGAGGTGAAACATCACTTGTACGAAATTTGATACCTAGTATTTGCATATGCTCGGTCTGTTTAATGTCCCCTGGTAGCGTTATTTCGGCGAGACCTAAATTTAATGCTTCACATTTTCTCATATTTATTTCCCCCCTGACATTGAAGCATATCATGTGCAGAAAAAAAAAAATCCGGTGTCGGCGTCGGAAATCGTTCTGCGAAAAATCATTCCGAACCTCAACCACGCAGGCCCGCCGGGTGGCGTATAGGCTTTACTGAAATAATTGAATTCGTGAGAGTAAAGTGCGTCAGAAAAATCGTAAAGTACGACCTTAACACAACCTGCAGATTTAATAATGTCGCACTGTTATTTACTATACTAGAAAACATCGTCCTCTCACAGGAAAACTGAAACCCTTTTCCAGCATTTCTGCCATTCGTAGAGTGGCGCGGCCCACTCGGTTCTTTGCAACAACACCATCCAGATGGCGCTAGCCTCTGCGCATCCGCAAGAAAGCTGCAGTGGCCGGGAAGCGTTACAAGCAGTCAGGGATCGTTTAATGCTATCGCGTTCCACTCTTAAAGGCGAAGCTTAAGCGTCCTTCAAATTTTTTCTCCAGGCAGAACTTGATTCTTAAGGTATTGTACTTAACGCCGTGAACGCTTTCTACACAATCCAATTTTCTTCGCACTCCGCTTTCCTTTTTTTTTCCTGCTCACTCTTTCTTGAGAGTTCACTTAATTCATACCCCGAGACTCTGTCGAACTCGAAAGGCAGGCGGGCGGCAGACAGGCAAAGTGCCCGTTTCGCTCTGCGTTAAGGCTCAGCGGTGGCATAGGAAAAGTCGTGGTTTCCTGCGCGCGTCTTCGGCCTACAACGTCCAAATAGCTGGAGAAAGAGTCTACTGCGAGCCCCAAAGCATGGCGCAATAATAAAGAGACAAAATAAAAGGTTCGAGACAGCCGGAGGGGAAGGGTATACAGCGTACGGCACACCAGTGCGGAGTGAAGAAAAACAGCGCGCGAAGTAAAGGCCTCCGGAGAGCGATCTGACGGTAACATGCCTTTCGAAACCACTTCCAGGTCGCGCGCCGCTACAGCGGAAGCACATTAAAGGAAACGAGAGTATCTTGTAGCGCTTCGACTCGAGGTCCCCCTCCGATCCATCCCGGAGCCGAGCCGAGCCGAGCCGGCACGAGGTTCTCGCTCGCCGCCGCGGCTGAAGCCGAGGCCCCAATTGAGAACGCATGTTGCTGCTCCCCGAGAACAAACGGTCGGAGGGCGGCGGCAGTGAATGCACGTGCCACACCCCGCGTCCAGAGGTTCTTGCGAGGAAAAACATTGCGGCCGCTGACGGTGCTACACTTGACGCGTTCACTCTGCGGGTATCAACGCACGTGTCTTCTCTATTCCTCCCTCTCATACAAGGCTGCTTTCAGGTTGTTGATGTTGGCAGAAGTGGTTAACGGGTCCGTTTTTTAGGCACGTGAACACACTCGACAAGGTTGGATCGTGAATACCAGGGCGAGTTCGCGGGCGTATCAACTCTTCGTTGTCATTTCCGTGCTTCCTTGTACCTTGTGCGGTTAACCAAACAATCCAAATTGTAAGCCACCACACTTTTGCCTTCTGCTCATAACATCATCCGCCGTCTCCTTTCAAGGGCATGACACGACGAGAGTAACGTTGATGCCACGGGCAAAATCGAAGCTATCGTTACGTGTTGGGAAATAAATGAATAGGGGGGGGGGGGGGGGGAGTGGTTATAGCGCCCCGCAACTACACAGTGAGTAATGAGGGGCACCTTAGTAGACAAATACAGATTATTTTAACCATCTGGGGCGCTATAACGTAAAACTATTCCAAACATTTCTATTCCAATTCTGCAATCAGCCTTCCGCGATTGGTCAAAAACTGTTTGGGCCACCCCCACTACAACTGTAAGTAACGCGACGTCACGAAAACCGCGATAGCTCTCCATCTGATATGACGTGTACACACTGATCATGCATGATTTGACTGAAGAAAAGAAAAATAGTTATTTATGATTCGACGCCTTTGCGGCTCTAGCCCTCGGCTATTGGTCAAAAGTTTTCGGGCAGCACCCACTTCACCTGCCTGTCACGAGACGTCACAAAACTGCCAAAACTCACCGCGTCAGAGTGACGTGTACGCGTCAAATATGCAAAAAAAAAACTGAATTTTCTTCTGAATAACCGCTGGCTGCGCCGTTCCGAAAGGAATAAAAGATGGCTGCTGCCGATCGGTGATGCACTAGCTACTCGCACCTCTCGGAGAGCATGGGTTTATTTGCGTATAATGAAACATTTTGCGTAGCCGTGTAACGTTTTCTAGCACTTTCGGAACGTTTAAGACCGCGTTCTGCCAACTCTTCTTTGGTAAGAATCCGTTTTAGTGTCATTCTTAAGCTTCCTTTGCATGCCGCCGCGATTGTCGACTAGCCACCGCCAGCTAAGTAAGGGAAAGCGGACCAATCGCAGACGCCGGTACCACCCTCTTCATCCAGTTATCGATATTCAGTGCAGTGGCTCGCCCCCTTCGAATCCCTCTCCACTTCAGCGTGCTCTTTGCCTCTTGTCAGCCAATTAGATAAGACAAGCCGCTCAGTGTAGGCAATGTTATTCGTTTTTCAAGCAAACAAAAGTAACCTCCTATAAACGAGGAGAGCGTTTGATTGGCCTGCTTAGACAACCCTACGAGTCACCACCCGATGTTGCATCAGCGGTTACGCAAATTTGACGTCAGAAAATTGGAATAGAAACATATTGGAATAGTTTTACGTTATAGGGCCCCTTGAGTATCACGCCATAGTCTGTGAATTTCTGTGCCTCGTGTGAGTCGTCAAGGCAAGGTTTTGACAAGTGTCGAGGAAAGAAACGTAAGAAGCATTTTTTGGAAATGGTTGAAACTCGTTTGAAGTCAAACGTAGAAGCCTTTCTTTACTGAGACAGAAACTGGTACCACGAAACTGTGTTTGCTCCGTCCGTCTGATATGTGACCATATCTAGCAACCTTCGAGCTTTAAAATGTGTAAAATACAGCTTAGCAAAGGAAAGTTCGGGGGGGGGGGAGGGGGGGAGGGCTGGAGGGTAATTTTTAAAAAGAGCAGATGCCTTCCTCAGCGATACATACGCACTTCATTATTACGATGCAGTGGCTTTTTTCCGTGACTGCTTCAAAAAACTTACCTGTATAAACTTGCTCACCTTACGTTACCTTACCTTACCTATAAAACTTACCTATAAACTTGCACCATGCATCGGAAGACTTCTAATGGAGAGTTGTCGAAAATATGAATGAAACATTTTGGCGAACAGAATTTCTTTTTGGTAAAATTTGACGCAATATTCGTCAAGTCGTAATATGGGGCATAAATTCGTAAACATTTATGACAAATTCCGGAGGGTTGGCCGGTAGCCGTTAGGAAGCTGCTTATGCCGTTGCCCTTATGCCAGCCTCCTCTCTCTCGCTTTCTCTTTCGTGTTGCGTGCGTGTGTGGTACTGCCTTTCGACGCATATACGACTCGGCATTCGCGAAAGATGCGAAATCCCTGCAGTCGCTTGAGTTTCAGAGCGTCCTTGTCTCGCTCGAAACACCGCCACTTTCGTGACTGCGTCAAGGCGGGGCTCCAATTCGAGGTATACAACTTGCACTCGATGCGCGATCTTATCTGCGTGTGCCCCGCCTTGAGGCTGCGGGGGGGGGGGGGGGGGGGGCTCTCATTGTCTGGATGAAAATTTTAATAGAGCGCTGAAATAAAAAAGCAAGACATACAAGTTACGCGGGCGACGCCCGTGTGCGGCACCGGCGACTTCCGCAACCGCGAAGAGCTGTGAGCGTGACGGGACGTCGTTAAAGTGAACCGATCGTTTCCTTTCGATGCGTCGCGACGAGGCGAACCACCTCCGTGTGGCGCCCTAATTGGGGCAACAGGGCGGAACCCTCCTCTTATTTTCTATAAGAGGCTGCAGATATGTAGCCAAGTGTCGCCAGAGTATAGGACGAGAGTATGGCACGAAAGGGTGGGGCTTGTCTCCGGCCGCTGTTAGTGAATTGCCGTGGCGGCAAGTTATCAACGTTGCCTCTTAGAGCGGCTCGGCCTCTTTATTTGGGCGCTCAGCCACAAGTTTCTTTTTCTTTCGCTCTCTTTAGTATTTTACTCTCGCACTGTAGGAACTGAATGAAGATTTAAATGACTAAATTGTGCCCTTTAACGAATTCTGTTTCGATTTAAGCTATACGCACTTAGCAGGCGATAGAGCCCTTCATATCAGCCCGCCAGGGGCGTCTCCCTGGGCGTATAACCGTAACGTTGCCGTGAGACTGACACTTCCTTAGAAATTTTGGACGCTGCTCGTGCTAGGCATAGCCATAAGGCGAAGGCGGTATATATTGTCACGTGGTCGGACGACAAAGTAAACAAGATGACAAGGTGGTTTCGTTTGCTCAGAGCCGTTCAGCCTGATTCTCTACTTTCTCGTCTTCTATTGTGTCCCAACCCCTTGTAACAAAGGTACCCGTTGCTGGGCCAGACACTCTTGACTTTCCTTTGGCCTCTGGCCAACTCGAGCACGAGGCGAGTTGACGGAGAAACCGTGCAGCCCAAGTCGTCGATATGGACACTGGCGGCAGATGTGACCGCACTCGCCGCCATAGTAGCAAAGGGGTCGTCTATCCGACGTACGCCAGAGATCAGACTTCCGCGGGGGTGCACGGTGACCATCAATGTCCAAGCCAGCGTGTGCTGATTGAGTCGCGACAAGTGGCGTCGTGTGAATTTAGAGTGCAGTGCGGGAAACAGCGCATGGAGTTTCGCAAGGATTCCGCATACGTGCGGTGCTGAATATCTACCAACACGGGAGCGGGTCCCGCATCGGTGGCCACCGCGTTGGGCATCGGTGGATATCGCTGGCTTCGCAGTGCTTGCTGAACCTCATCGCGCATTACACTGGCGATGGAGTCGACCATTGGCTCGCTCTGTAGTGCTCCATAGTACTTCATTTCTTCGCAGAGCGAGCAATTTAGCGAACCCATTCAGCGGTACTGCTCCTGAAGGTGGCAAACGAGTGGGGAGCTGACGCGGCATTCACTTGCCGGTCAAAGAGGGCAGACCGCTGATAAAGGACTTTCTCCATCGTCATACCTTCAGTGTGGAACTCGGCCACACTCTTTGGGGGCTCTGCAGAAGACCAGCAAAAAGTTGCTCCGTCACAACGCGCATCAGGTGTTGTAGCGTTTTGTCCCCTGGCATGGCAGGATCCTCTCGTCTGAAAAGTCGAGTCCTATCCTCGACGTTCATCGTGACGGCCTCATTCGGCATCTGAACGTAGGATTTTAGTTCACGCACCGTCGACGTTCCTGTAGCACTCCAGAAGGTGATGTTGGAATTCCCGTCGGGATTTTAACACATTTCCTCTATTTTGGAACCACGTGCGGGGGGCGTCCTTTAAGCTAAGGTGCACGTTCCGGAGTTTTGTGGCATCATCCCAGCAGTCGAACGAAGCGACACGCTCAAACTCACGAAGGCGGTCATCCACGCCCTCATAAATATGATGAAGCGGCGGAGGGGGGGGGCAATGCGGTTTCTGTAAGGCACAGTAGGTTGGCGTGGGATGCGTCGGAACTTCAATGGTGACTTGAGCCGACGTCATAGCCTCTGTCTCGGTAGGTTGTCCTGGTGTATCTGGTCATATAGGCCTCGTTGCCGATGGCTTGCTCTGTGAACTGGGGAGTTCACGGGCGTAGGACTCGTGTTCCGGCTGCTGGACTGGGTGTTGTGCATGGGATGCATCGTTGTCGTTGCTGTACCCAGTACCTCCACCAGTTTTGTTACGCGGTTGGACGACAAGGTGAACAAGATGATTAAGGTGGCCTCGTTTGCACAGGGCCACTGATAATAATGATTATGTCCCTAAAACATGGCTAGTACCCACCCTGGGGTTTGCCAAGAATTGGGCATCTCAAATTTACACCCCTTTCGGCCCTTGTGTCCTCAAACGAGAACAAGACCTTAAAGTCGTGGGTTGCACCATAAATAAGCAAAGCGAAATAAAAACAGAAACCCAACCAACTCAGCACGCATCTCCATCGCCATGGACTTCAGTTCTCGTGCGCTCACATTTGCCAGAGCACCGGCAAGAGACAACAAAGATGAAAGACGACAACGTCGAAGCTGGACCAAGTAAGTGCGTTTTCTTTTTCTTTTTACTTGCGAGGCGTTTTCACTGGTGAGTTGAGAATTTAGGAGAATGTTTTCAACTCCCTATAGAAGATATAAACCCTTAAAACATCCCGCATGGATGCGTAGTTGAGTCACTACATGCATAATAATGTGTGTACTCATTTGAGTACACGAGGGCTGAGTGGGTGCCGCGTCTCGCATGTTCGGCTAGGGTGGCGCCTTGAAGTAAAGCGACTTCTGTTTATTTTTCAGGCACCCGAATGAAACGTCACTTCTACTCAGCGAGTAGGGCCCGCAGGTCTCGATTTGTGCCGCTCGAAGACGCAGATGAAATGTTCGCCCAACTTGATAATGGAAATTTACCAGACGTTGGGGAGAATGAAGATGATGACGAAGACGACGACTTCATTCCCGAAGAAACAGGAAGCGATGACTGCGTCCTTGATTTGTCGGAAACTTCTAGAGAATCAGATGAAGAGCAACCGTGTAATGAAATGTCATGGTCCAGAAGAGCCTTTGACAAACCATCTGCTAATTTTAGTGGAGTTTGTGACGAAAATGAGCCTTCTCTTGACGAGTTGCCAAATCCGTACTAATATTTCTCGCGCTACGTGCCAAAGAACGTGTTTGTTGAGCTGGCTAAAAAAACAAACTTGTATTCTGTGTTCAAAGAAGGTAAATCGCTCCAAACGAATGGAGAAATAAGGAAGCTTATTTCTCTACACTTGCTAATGGGAGTCGTTAAATACCCCCGTCTGCGCTTATACTGGAAGCCATCACTGAAAATGGCATATTGCCAGTAGCTCAAGTATTGGGAAATAGAGATACCAAACGAAACAACGGAAAATTGACGCCAGCAATGAAGTAGTGCCAGCAGCGCATCTGTCTCCACGCGCACACATCGCGTGAACTCAGCGGCTGTTTGTCTTCAACGACGGGTCGGCTTCTTTGACTTCTTCAATAACATCTCAGAATATGCAGGCCACACTGCAGCCTCAAGATTAGCAACTTTTAGAGCATCTAAGTATGTTTGTAACTTGTTAAATAAACCGTTACAAAAGACACACTCTTGTCTATTCTACACCCACTGGGCCCTCATGTCCTCATTTGAGGACATGATCCCAGACATTACATGAAATTAAACACAAACAGTTTTTCCTTAAACTTCGGTTTCTTATGCGGCAAAGAACCGAAATAACATGGTAGAAAAAATATAAGTGTCATAAAAAAATTTCAGGGCTGAAAGGGAATAATATTTAAAGACATGCAAGTAAAGTGTCGTTCGGTCCGATTCTCTACTTTCTCGTCTTCTATGCGCGCTTTTCCCTCAACACACTAGGCGGAAATATATGTTGCTTCCCGCATTCGCATTAAAAAAAAACGGCTACTTTGATTTATGTAATCTGAGTTCGGCGTACTTCCTGCTCTAAACCAAGATTGTGTGGCTCTTGTCACTGAAAGAAGAAGTCGTGGAAAATGGCCCACATGTGTATCTGACTTCTAGTAAAATGGCGAGTGGCAGTTAAAATCAATGCTAGCTGAAGCGTTCGTGCACTCTAAAAGCAGTTGCATCCTTTGGGGTGTATATTTGCCAAACAACAATAGTCGTCATCTGTCTTGCCGGCATTTCCTTTCTTTAAAGCTGCCAGCCCGGTACTTCCAAGTCACGAATAGCATGCGGGTTATCAGCATGACAGAGCATTCTAGACTGGAAAGTAACAAGCATAGCGTTTTCAAGAAAGGAAACACAGGTAAGACAGATGACAATTATCGTTGCGTGGCAAATTTACACCCCAAAGGGTGCAACTCTTTTTAGAGTGTGCCCTGAATATACCCTGCGCTGAAAAAAAAATACGTGACCGCGCCTATCGTACTGCGCAAGACCATCAAGCTCCTAGCTTCATGTTTGCCACCGCGCATGCAATTACGCCTCGATGATCCGCTTTTTATCCCCTGCGAAACCGGTTCTCCGTGGGCACTGCCGAGAGCTCAGGTAGCATTCAGTTTCACCAGTTTCACTGAACTGATAGCCTTCCTGCATCAGGAAGATGTGTCCCCGTCAAGATATGTTCCTGTCTCACGAAGAAGTTATGTGGCTGTCAAGATATTCCCTGCCCAGGGGTGCTATGCAGGATGCGCCGAGTTTCTCGTTCACCCGAGTTTTACCCGAGTTTGCTCGACGGCAGTCAGTGAACGGAGATAGCGCGGAACGCGCAAATGCTACAGGCAAGAAATTATGTAGACAAAAAGCCGCGTATGACAACATGAGCGCACCCTGCGCGGCACGCTGCTTCCACGTGTCAAGCGCAGAAGGCTGCACAACGAAGCGCGCCAGCGCCGCGTATTGTTATCAACGGATTATCGCAACTTAGCAATACTGTGACTGTGCCGCTGTCTGTCTGCACACTTGCCGTGAGCCGCTTGCCACGCCTTTCCCGGGCGCGTCAAGGGCGTGGCTCCTCTTTCGGCGATATCTTTCTATCCTCGATCGAATGCGAACAGGGTACATGCGGCGCATTCTTGCACCTACGCTTTCGCTCAAACGAATACGTTAAAATACAACAAATAAAATAACGAACATTTTTATTTCTTTAAGTGTCTGTTTTTCGTTTTGAATGCTAGAAATTTGTGATGACAAACGGAGATCGAGCAAATTATTAAATTTTGCACTTCTTGCCGCGAGTGGCGACAGTGAGGCGAAAGCTTAGAAGCGGATACATTGAAGCGGGTCGCACGCACGAGGCAGTTCATACGGTGAGAAGTCGCCTAGGGGCGCTACAGTGCTATTCTCAATAATGTCAGTGATCACCGCTCTTTCTCTATTAGGGGAATAGAAACGCAGCGCCGTTGTACGGCTGTTCATCGCAGGCGCCTTAAGGCCTCCACTTTACCAACTAAAAACGACGTACTAGTCATAAATGCGGGAGCAACGGCTGTCAATGCAAAATGGCGGTCCGTAGTGCCCGTAGTGACGCAGTTTAGTGAAAATGTACCAGTTTATCTTTGTGCGCGAAGCCTCGGCGATGCATTGCGAAGAAGTGCGTGCTTCCCATCGACACAATTCATCGCTTGTCATCGCTTGCCCAGTGAAAGTGCCTCTGAGCGCATGTACGTACGCAGTAGTTGAGTGTTTTGTGCGCACCAAGGTGCTTGCGGATTACTTATGCTGGAGCCAGCAGCGATCGCAGAAGGATATCGTAACGACACCGCAGCAATCGCATTTTGGCAGGTGAGGGCTCTTGTGTGCGGTTATGAAATGAGACTTCGAACTGAGGAAGGTGTTGGAACTGTTGAGTGCGCAGTGCTTGTGATGAAGAAATGCCATTGCACTGGGTCTAGAAGAGCGAGCGATTCTCGGACGCTGATCGTGTTTACGACGTTGTGGCTCCGATACATCACCGATGACAGAGCAGCCATCTCAAACGTCTGCAGCGATACGCACTCCTCAGCATCGTCGTCACCCTCGGCACATCGACGCCTTGCAAGCAGCTACAGTGACGTGCCGATAATTGGTTACTGTGCGCTACGTCGCCACAATGCAGGCAATGAAACCGTGCTGTGGGGCCCTCTCAGCCCGAGAAGATATATGCATGAGCCAGCGACAGTCAACGCTTTGTTTTTGATAGTAGTGCGCAGTACATCACCGATGACAGTGTGTTGTGCGTGTTTTATGTCGGTGGTGAATATTGTTGATGCCTCTCAGCTCGGCACCGCGTCGCTGTTGCCGAAAGATAAGTTGGGCGTGGCCCAACCGTGGTGGGTGCGCGCACAAGAGTTACGTGCCTCGCGCGGGGCGTGACCTCTGGCTTTGATTGACAGGCGAACTCGTGCTAAACTCGTACATCGCGAAACCCCTTCCGAGTTCAACTCGGGAACATGGCGGCGGCAGCAGCAGCCTGTGTTATTGCAGCCAGCGGCAGCAAGCGTCAGTATGACCGTCTGGACCCGTTCGCGTGCATGACCGCCGTGGAGTTTCAGCGTCATTTTGGCCTGTCGAAGACATCAGTGTGCTGGCTGTGTGACGAGCTAGGCGAAGACCCTAGTCTGTGGAGACAGCGTGGCGGGCTTCATTCGCTCACCGTTGAAGAGCAAGTCCTCTGCGCCCTCCGTTTTTACGGGACTGGGAGTTTTCAGGGAAGCGTCGGCGCCGAGCGTTACATTGGACGTCATCAAACTACTGTGAGCCTCTGTGTCAGCGATGTCTGATGCGCTTATTGATGCGGCAGTGCTGAAGCGGTGGCTGGCTTTCCCGAAGACTGCGGCTGAGCGGGCATTTATAAAAGAACGCTTCTTACTTCGCGGAAACATTACGAACGTAGTCGGGTATGTCGACGGAACGTACGTAGGAATTAAGGTGCCTTCAATGTCAGCGTTACTGTGATTAGCATTGAAGCAATGTCTAGACGCACCATATTGCCAAATTTGTCACTTCTGTGTAGCCGATTTAAATTTTGTTACCGACGTCACACATGCGGCAGCATATGATACTGACTTTTTCGCTGGTTGCTGACACTTTACCGATTGTTCTACTTGTCTATCAGGGTGCCTTCCATATGGCACACTTTTTGGGGAAGGAGGTTAATGAAGTATAAATAGATAAATGGATATCACAAATTGTGTGAAGTACCCTGTGAATGCTAATCTCACAAAGAACTTGGGGTTTTTTATGAGATTACTTAGTACGTAGCACAAATTACTTAGTATGCATAATTCTGAATTTTGGTCATGCGTCATGTATCGGCCGCACTATGAAACAGCAAGGCATTGCACAATTCGTTGCAGTGCGAGATGTGGATGTCGCGCCAAGCCTGTTGTGCCTATGCATTTACGGCAAAATGAAAATGCATTGAGAATCTTAGTGTGCTGGCTTGCATGAAAAAAATACTTCACAGTGTTTGCTGTGTTCACTGTTGGTGCATGTGCCAGTGGTTCAGTGTATTTTCTTTTTGGGGTGGGGGGGGGTCAGCGTTATTCTGTATGGACAAATCCTATATATTTTCGTCTCATAATGGGGCTCTAATTCTTCAGCAGTAGAACAATGCAGATCCAATGCTCTGCAGAACTCAGTGTGCGTGAAGATGTCGTGAACCACAAAGGCAAAGTTACATATCGGGCGAAATGTGGTGCAGATGCCAATGAAAAGTGGGTCTTTAACCCACCATTATAAAAATAAAGATTGCTGAGCGAATAGACCTTTTGTACAGCTTTATAGCAATGATTACACAAACTGTGACATGCTCAAACATGTAAAAGCTTGCCGCAATGCCAAAGTAGGATGAGCGATATGCAGCATATTTTGGCATTGAACATGTCTTGTAAATGCTATTTTTATTGTAAGCCTCAAGCCTCGCTATCACGCCTTTCCCTCCGGCACTCCCTTTACTGAAACGCAGCACTGTCTTTCTACTGGTGTCATGATGATGATGGTAACGGCAGCAGTAAGGCTGGTTAATGCTTGCCCCTTTGATTCTTGCGAGTTTAGTGGTACAGAATATGGCACGTGCATACACCTGTGCAGAAAAATTTTATGCTTGCGGTGATTTGTTGGAGAGTTAATTCGTGTTGGCACATATCAAAGATGTGCGCCATTGTGGCTTAATAACTAGATCATTGGTGAGGTTGAAGACTCATTGTATCGGTATAGAAGCTTGAAGCTAAATTGTACCACAATTCGACGGGACACAAAGAAGAGAAATACACACAGCAGAACGCTCTGCTGTGTGTGTTGCTCTTCTTTGTGTGCCGTCGAATTGTTGCACAATCCAACTTCAAATAGAGCATTGGGCCTCTTTGGTGCAGGACCGAGGAAGTGTGAGCTATTCGACACCATGCCAGTGCCTTGCCACACAATTATGGAAGTCTGAAGGTTTGCAAACAAAGCTTTGCTTTCAAATTTACCTGCTCATGTAATACAAGCGCTAATTGATAGAACCAACATACAAAAATAATGGTGAAATGAATGGCCTTTGAAAATTTGTATGTTGACACTATGACATAATAGGTGCTACAGCGAACTCGACAATTGTACTGGACAGAGCACTTTGTTTCCTATGTGAAGCACATGCTTTCATTACATGCTGTGCAGATAACCAAGCTCAGTTTGTTTTAATGAGGTACACAACATTCACTGTAATCTGTTTTTTGATTCTAAAGTGCCAAACACCACCTCTTTTTCAAGGATGTCATGGGAATATTTGGCGAGAACTGTTTACAGCACCTCATAATGGAAGTGTGGCCAGCCAGCTTTACTTGGGTGCCTTTATAGATTTCTATTCCTGATCATTGTGTGCTATCAAGTTTCTAAAGTCTGTGCAACCAGTGCAAGGCATTACGTGATTCTATAGTCGGATACAACTTTAGGAGGCCGCAGAATCTACACTTCAATGGCAGGTGAACACAAGCCTGCACCAATGGGCACACACACTGCACTGACGTTGTGCCGCTGGACGCACTAATACCCGCTCATTGGAGAGGGACTATTTCTTTAGACGTGGAGGCAATCGGCTGCTGCGCTTTGGTCATCTGGGTGGGGCCTCTCCTCTCTTGTGAAGTTGTATCCGACTAGAGGATGCCGCTTTTCATACAACACAAAAGGACAAAGTGTACAATTATTTGGCCTATGAAATGGATACATCACAAGTGAGCTATGCATGGGCTTAAGCTGTGTGAAAATTAGTACATGCAAATATATGACATTGTTAAAGAATATGTGGTATCGAACATGCATGTAATGGCATGTTTAAATCGGGGAGTGTTGCATTCATGTGCACAGTCTATAGGTGATAGCATTATTAAGGTCATGCCGTTACCTGTCGTTTCATTGCGAAATACACACACCGTTCATCTTGTGGCTAATCAACACCCACTGTATTCTTGCACATAGAAAGAACAAACAGCACAATGACGTATATGCTGCATTAGTGTCTTTTTCATTTACACGGTCCAGGTTTTTACGTGTTTGCCCATTTTGAAGAGACATCAAGTGCATGTTACAAGTGTCCCAATATGCACAGCACAATGTTTACTGCAATAATTTTATTCATGTTCTTGAATAATAAACAAAATAATAAACTGAAAGCTCCTTTATAAGGTGTGTTCTGGGGGCTCGACTGGAAAGCAGTGAGTGCACTGATCCTACTGTTGCAGAGCAGCCCTCTGGACAGCAGAGCACGTGCCTGGCGCTCGCCTACTGCCACCAGGCGGTTGAGTGCCTCCAGCAACAGAATGTTTTGCTGCAAAAAAAGTGGATTGTTGGAATGAATCAACTGCATATAAATTATTATTTACAAATAAAAATGCTCATTGCACTATAGGTACTAACTGCCCTTAACTCTGGAGGCCTTTAGTGTATGCATAATAAAACAATTTGTCGGGACAACATTGCTTTATTTTTCATAACGGGTTGTTTTTTTCAGAGCCAATTGTAATGTTTATTAGTGTGCCAACAGCACACCTCGAACCTTCACGAGTCTCCACTGTCAGCACCACAAAACCTATTTTTGTTCGCTGCAAAATCAATGGCGCTCCCTACAATCCCGTCGTATGCGAGCTGATTGCATCCTATGCATACAAACATCATATTTTTGTCCCGTTACGTAATTTTCTACCATCCTCGGCTGCAGGTGTCTCTCCTTGACATCCATTCTGTCACGCTTATGTAATCACCTGTTATAAGTTGGCAACAAGTGATTGAAGACGTGCATGGCCTGCCCACCGATTCCATTTTTTTTTCTTAATCTCAACTAGCATATCAGTTGCCATGGTTTACTACGCCACTGTCTTCCTGCCTTAATGCTATCTCCAACAATTTTTGTTACTTCGCTTTCTGCACAGTCCTCGACTTCTCAAGTTTCTTTGTTAACCTCCAGGTTTATGTCCCATATTGCATAACCGGTAGAATGCAACGATTCTAAACATTTTTCAAGGATATCGGTAACGTGGCGATCACGATGCGGGAATGCCTCCCATGTGCTGTTCAACCCATGAAATTTTTGTATAAGTTTCCTGCTTTATATCAGTACCTGCTATTTATATTTTACCTGGATAAAATACTCTTCCATAGATTCTGCGGGCTGAATGTCACTGATGAATTTCTGTTATATCACTAAGTTAGTGAAGGTTACCTTTATCTTTTCCATATTTTCGCGGGCCCACGTACATGTAAAAGCACAAACACTCTTATGTTCTCAATGCCTTTTTTAAACTGCTGGACATTTAGTTCGTTACTACGAAAGTGACTTAATCCGTGCACTATTATTATGCTAAATATGAAAGAGTAGAAATATACTTATCCGCAGTTTGTCGATGCCTCCGTCACTGTGTTGGTTGCGAGATCCATCGTCGGCACCACCTCCTTGTCGCATCGTAGCTATATCGGCTGCCTTCCTTTTGCACACACTATGCAATATTCGTGACGCTCGCAGTCACGCAGAGTGGAGAAACTCAGCGCACTCACAGAAGCAGCACCGGATAAGTTGTTTGTTCAGGATTGTGCCGTGAACAGTAGGTACGCGTTGCGATCTGTAAAATCGCCTAAGCTATTCGCAGTCTTTCGGGGTGCACGGAAAGATTGCTCACGGAAGAACAGAACTATCCAAGAAATAGTGGTCATTGTCGAGCCTGATCACTACGTCGCGCACTGCAAGCTCGTTGTACGAGTTTGTTTACACTGGGCCTCTTCGATGTTTAGCCGCCATGCTCGCCCGATGAATGTATGTGATGACGCCACCACAGCGTTCCCTCGTGGTATAATGCGAAGCGTACTCAATTACAAATTAGTCGAATACACATTCAGTGTACATCTTGTAAGCTTTAAAATGCTTTTAAACCACGTCAAACTAACTAATAATATTGTATTAAATGCATTTGTTTTATAACTCGCTTGTGCGTGTAATGCACTCGGTGGAACGACAAACAAGTGAAAGAAGGCGCGACCATGCACCGACGGTATGATCACGTGAGCCCCAGTTTGTCGACCGCCCAGAAGGCAACGCCCAAGGAATGATAGCCACCCAGAGTGAATCTAGATAAACCAATGAAACTGGAGGCTTGTCGAAAGATAAACTGTGTCTCGGTACCATTTGTGCTTCCATCTTGGGGTGTCGCCAGAGCTCGTGAAGATCCCGAGTTTCGCCAAACTCGGCGCATCCTGCATAGCACCCCAGGACTTATCTTGTCGGGATGACTTCGACATTTTTTACGAAGAATTCAGATAACGCTGTACCAAAAAGCTCCTCGTAAGGTACCAAAAAGCTACCTGACCTGAAGGAAGTAAGAGCGCTAATGCGTAAAATGTAAAAAAAAGAAAAAAAGAAGCGAAATTGGCAACAGAAGCTAAACAACGATGCAGCTATACGAAGAACTGCGCTGTGCTAGTATTTACGAACTAAGGAAATCCGTATTATCTCGTCGGAACTCAAGGGTCGGACATTCTACTAAATACGAGATCCTACAAACTGTGTCAGTCGTAATAGGACCAAGGCAGAACAACCTCAGCGATCAGTACATGCGCATTTCCTCTACGGCGGCCTCTATTGTACATGCAGTTCCAACAAAACATTAAGAAGCGGAGGAACAAAGGAAAGCCGTTAGTCAGATCCAGTCGTGTGTTGTGTTTCTGGAAACTCGCGAAGTAAGCCAGATAGTTGTGTAATTCTGCGCACATTCAAAAAATACATAAATAAATAAATAAATAATATAATCCCAACGCACACGAGCTCGCGTAAAAGCGAAAGTCTCGTCCCTTTGAGACTGCGAAATCAGGAAGCAGATTTAATAATGACAAACGTGCCGCTTTGGCAAAGAGGGAAGTCATGCAAAGCGAGGGCAAAGCCTACTGCACTCAGCTGTGCCACCAGGGAAAAGAAGGGTTGAGGGCGACGCAGCAGCCTGGCGGCTGGCAAGATAGAAGCAAGAGAAAAAAAAAGAGAGAGAGAGAGATAGATGTAAGAGCGAGATGCAAATAAGGAAAGCTAGAACACCGAGGGCTAGGCTTCGGGTGGGAGGCAAAATCGTTGATCGTCGAATATTATATGGCGGCACAGTTTTTCGCTGAGCGCGTGGAAACTTGAAGACGAATTCGCAATATGGTAATTTTCGCGACTTGAAAGATCAGAGCAAGGCAAAGCTTTAGGCTCTCCGTGGGCCCGTGGCACTCGGCCATCCTCGCGCGGGTGCGAAAATTCTGTTTAGCCTGGCGCTTATCTCATTGGCCGGTTTACTTGCTTTGTTATAATTCCTCTAAAGTTCCCCGTGAACGCTTTCTGACGCTACAGAGAACGTTTTTCAACGAACTCCACAATGTCAACTTTATCTTGAATCCAACACACACACACACACACAGACACACACACACACACACACACACACACACACACACACACACACACACACACACACACACACACACACACACACACACACACACACACACACACATATCTATATATATATCGTGCAAGGCAAAATCATGGTCGGTAAAGGCAGAGGATTACAGCAGTTAAGAACAATTTGCCTACGGGACGGAACCTTTTAGAGGAACGCGCCAGTCCAATCTCGACTCCGTAGATTTTAAGAACAAGAAAATGGCTGCGGCTGCCATGAGCGCTATAGGCCCGACATCTCTTTCGGCTCCGCAACCTCGTAGTGAACGCTTAATTAAAAACGAAGTGCTGGGCCTCAATTGGGGCTTCGGCAAGAGGATACCTTAAAAAGCCGGCGTCGTGCGTTTCCCCCTAAGCTTTTATTAAAACATAATTCAGTGAGGGGGGAGGCTGTGCGCGCGATTATTAAGCAATTTCGTACGCCAGAATTAAGCCCTTTATGAATTCTGCGAGTGGGCAAAAGAAAAAAGAAAGAAGACGAAAAATCAGCCTGTCAGCGCAATATTCGTTCTGTGCGGCTTTCGCTGGTCCGTTTGGCGCTGAGTGCGCCGAATGTTACGTCAATCGATAAATTGGCAGTGAAGACTCATTTTAGAGTCGCAGTGGCTCCGAAGTATACTAGCCGGGGCGTTTCTCGTTTGCGCTAATAAGATTCTTGCGCTCCATGCTCGTTCTTCATGCGCGTAGAAAGGCTGCTCGTCCGGTCATTAGTGTAATTGAAGTGGCCTGCCCCAGCCACATCATGATATTGGACTGAAGCAAGCATAGAAAAATTTTAAGCTGTACGGTTTTCGGCGCTAGTCCATGCAACGTCCTTGCCCACGCATGCGCCGATCACTTGCTGTTTGGACATCCAGTGGTCATAGTGTCTGATGGACTGTGGTCAACGTTAAGCGAAGAAAGGAAAGGGAAGTGGCAGAGGATGTCTATCAGTTTGTCATGCTGTTCAAAAATATGCAGAAGTTTTTGCCTACGCAAGGAGAGCGAGAAAGCTTAATGCTCGAAAATGAGTATTTAGCTGCGTAAACGCCGTGACGCACTGAGCCATCAGGATGATTTCTCTCGAGTGACGCGGCTTTCCCGTAGCGCGATCTGCAAGCAATGTGACACACACGAGACTCGTGGGACAAACACAGCAATCTTACCGGGCTATAAATGATATAAGGTTCCAAGAACAGGAAATGGGTAGAGCTAAGACGGATTTAATTTTGGAAAATCCCTAAGTCAAGACTTTTTTTTTTGTTATTTCATTTCTATTTGAGCTAGTTAGTAAAAGAGGTGATCGTTTTTAAGCTTGACGGAAAAAAAAGTTTGTCTGGAGCATATAGCATAATTCTTGTCCTTGAGCTGGATTCTAAGAAGAGGCGGATATGATTATCACGAGAAATCGAAACACAGCGCCAACTAATTAACGAACGTCTACTAGTTAACTTCTTAATTAATTACTTTATGGTGCATATTGCAATTTTACGAAGTGTAGCCGGTGAACTTGCAAGGAGTTTAAACTTGAATTAGAACAATGACGCCATTTTCTAGATATTATTCACCAAAGTGCGCGACGAAATACATGTGTGTTCCAGTTACTTTTGGACTTCAATGCGTAAAAGCGCATTTTGGGAATAAGTGGAACAGTGCATTTTTACGGTGAGTTTGATGGCGCATATCTCAAAACTGGCGTCATTCTGAAAATTCATTCCAATTGGATACGCCTTGCAAGCCCACCGGTTACAGTTTGTAAATTACAATATGTGCCGTAAAGTAAATAATTAAGAAGTTAATTACTTCCGTAGAAGTTAGAAATGATCGCCCCGCTTACTCTAACATTGGATTATATAAATAACATAGAGTATTTGTGTAGAAAAAAAAAATTGGTGGTAGGACTTAAGACGGCTTACGTGTGGGAATACGAAAGCATTGTAGTCGCTTTAGTGAAATGTATTTTTTTTATTTTATACATTCAATTTATACACTCATAACATGGCGCCACCTCCTCCCCATTGGCTGCGCCGTCACGTGTGAAATGACGCACGCTCTGGGCACCTGTTTAGTCAGGCAGAACAGTGGAACTGCCATGGCACCGAGGAAGCGTGCTTATGTCGCACCCCGGATTCCCGGGCTCGATTCCCACCCGCACCGAAACGTGCCAAATTTTGTTTTCAAGTAGTACTTTGTTTACAGAAGCCTCCCTGAGAGATTCGACGTCAATCCGCGCAGTTTTTGACGCAAGTTTACTCTTTGCGGTGTCGGCTATTTTGATGCCATCGATCGGTCATGTCGCCGACGGACTGTCGCGTAATGTGGAATATAAAGCTTCCGCGTTAATAAGCCTCGTAAACACTAGATGTGTCATGCCGGTCACCGTAGAGCAGTGAAATTTTGTTTGCACCGCCCAGTGTGCTGCTGTGGGCTGCGCGGCTCCTGGGTCCTTGCTGTTGCCTGGAAAAACGTTATTAGGGGCATCCACGTGCTTGCGTAATATGTAAGCGCTGAGAACGGAACCAAGCGTGCGGCCGTGGGAGCGATGTCGCTGAGCCCTCTCCTTATATAGGTGTGGGATTTACTCAAGATCACTAACCTCGCGAAATAAGGTCCCGGCCCTATGGAAGGAGAAGCGTGCTATGGCTAGGAGCCTAGCTACTTCATATATCAATCCCTCAGGACCGTAGTCAAGAATGGAGGAGAAAGAGAGAGACAAGGAAAGGCAGGGATGTTGACCATTGTCACGCGTAGTTGGCTGCCCTGCACGTTGGGAAGGAGAAAGGTGGAAATAAAGATAAGAAGGTGAGAAGGCAAGCCGGTGTGCGCACACCCGCATGTGAATGTTTACGCAAATATATTTGTCGCAAATGGTTGCCTAATCCAGTTGCCTTCAAGAAGCGCACTAGCGCTACGGTAACTGCGGTCGAGGTCCCAGGATATTTGCTTGCGAGAATAATCTTCCGCTCTCTTTCTCTTTTTATTCTCCTTCACTCTTTCCCTCGTGCAGGGTAGCCAACCGAAACTGCCTCTGGTTAACCTCCCTGCCTTTCTATGCATCCTTTCCTCTCTCTCTCTCTCTTTCAGTCGTCAAAGTGGCTATACGAAGGACATACCTTTGAGAGTCGAACGCTGTACAGTGACGCAGAAAGTGCATCATAGCTTGATCATATCCGCAAGGCTGGCAATATGTCTCAATAAACACGATGTAGACGTAGATTCTCATGTTCGGCCTATCATTATTCTTGTAATGCTTAAGGTCATTGATCATTTCGCCAAATTTCATTGTCTTGAACGCGCAGGCTGCATCATGTCTCTGATCTGTCGTTAACACCAGTGACAGCATAAGCTTTTCTTTTCTTTGCTAGTTTAGCCGCTTAAATTATAATGTCTAGTCAAGTAACCAGCAGGATACTTAAGTAACGCAGGATATGTCCTTGGAATAACTACACGCCTTTACATTGTGAAATCCTGTCATTGTATCTTTCATTTTTTTTCTGCCTTCCTTTAGAGGACTCGAAAAAGATGGTTTTCGACAGGAATATCGGAAATTCCTTCTCTCGCATTCGATTAGGATCGAAACCCGAAAACTGCTTTCTTTCATGGTATCTTTCAATTGGATGCTGTACTTTAAGCTATCATGAGTTATTGATATTCATGGTTGTGTTGTAGAGCGATTTATTTGGGCCAGCGCAACACCAACGAAACCCAGCCGGTTCGGGTCAAGCGCGAGCGCCGATCTCGCAGACAGCGAGAGTCTGCGAGATCGCATCTTTTTGTTCTTTTTATTCTTCACTGTAATTGTGCCAACGGCTGTGTTCCTTGAATCCCTTGATATTAGTCCATTATGCTTTACTGATATTTTTCTTTAGCAACGTCAGGTTGTCTTCCTTATTTCCGGTTGAAATAAATAATTGTCACGTATGTTTAATATCGTTCTGGCAAATCAATCGCGAAAAGAAAAATATGCAAGAAGATACCTTGCATACACACGAATTATGCTCTCTGAAGCTGATTAGCTCTACATCCTCGTTATAGCCTCCTAGACTTCAAGATTCCGGCATGCACTAACAACATCGGTAAGCGTAGGTCGTTTCGACAAGAGGAGGAAAGCAGGTGCAGTAGGCAGCGCTCCCTGAGCCATCACGGGCACCTCCTGGACGAATCATGGGTGCCACCAAGCGCGGAGGCCATCTTGCATCTTCGGGCTCGGCAGTCTTTGCTCGGTGCGATATAGAAAGCGACCGGATCAGCTGTACGCAGGATCACAAAGGCAAATAATTAAGGCCAGGGATCGCGAGCCGCGCTGCCTGCGCGCAAGGGGCGCATGGAGGGGGCGGTGTGCCCTGCGTGTAAGCTGCGACCCCGAGGTCATTGTGTTGTCTCAATGCGACGCAATTTCGTTGACGCCACCGGCCCACCCCGTTCACCGCCCGCCTTTTGTTCCTTGCTTTTGTCTTGGCGTCTCCGAGAGGTGCTGCAGCCAGCGTGCGTTGTGTCGACAGCGGCAGTAGCAGCAGCAGCAGGTGAAACAACGGCATTCTCGGAACAAATACGTTCTATACGATCTCCTGAAGCTGACTCGTTTACCCAAACCCATGCGGGGTCTCGATCACTGGGCGAGTGTTCATCGGTGGAACTGCGTGAACAGACCGTGCGCACCTGGGCATACATAGCTCGCGGGCGTGTTTTGTTCCCTCAACGGTGTCTCTTTAAAGACACGAGTTTCATCTTTCAATACTGCTAGCAGCTTAGCTATCATGCCCATTAGCGCTAGCAAGGACAGCTAAGTACTGCGCTTATGCTTACACCGAGAAATGAAATAAAGCACCCGCAGGCAGAAATAAGAAAAAAAGAACACTTGTACGATTAAAACACTCCTTACGTGGTAAGTTCGTAGTAGAGGATCCTATATTTGTACATTTCCGCTACCATATTCTATGTCACAACAACTATGGACATAAGTGTTTCAGGGCACGTATGTAAAACACTGTCCGTTCATGACACAAGGAGAAGCCGGCGCCCTATTCACGTGCCAGCGTCTCATTTCTTTATTACATCAATAAAAAGACCGGAAGCCACAAACATATCTCTTTTTAGCATTGCTTACCCCATATCTGGGATAAACCTACCCTAGCAATATCTCGAACGTTTGGCTTCTGCACAGATGTTCCTACCTTTCAATGTATGCTTATTCTACACTTTCAGTGCATTTGTCCCCGGTTAGGACGTCCAGCGTGCGCCTCTCGGGACGTTATAAAACCGGCTGGTTTTAGCGAAAATCCTTGCACCTCACTGGCGAGGACAGCAATGAGATCTACTGCATTTCAGAAGTTGCTCAAGTTGATAGCTTTCTGCGGGCGCAACTAGTATCTCTCTATCTCGCAAAGAACATGCAGGCTCCAAATACTTCCCCATATATTCAGCACACACACACACACACACACACACACACACACACACACACACACACACACACACACACACACACACACACACACACACACACACACACACACATATATATATATATATATATATATATATATATATATATATATATTCATAGAGGGGGGGGGGCTCTAGTATTTCGGTAGTTATGAGGCGTCTGAGAAGTAATAGCGGCTGCAGCTTCTCAACTCCTGCAAAGCCATTGCCTAACCGCGTTCTTTTGGGCGAACAAAAATGCCTAAAAGATATCTCATTGCACTTCTGCGGGGGTTCTGGCCGGTCTGAGCGCCGCCGCCGTAGCTGGTGTGATTCATTCGGTAGAGCGCTTTCGAAATTCTGAGTTCTGCTGTTTCTTTATTTATGTGCGAAAGCGACCTTGTCGAAGGAAGCTAAGAGGGTCCTGATGAATGCGTCACAGCCGCGGTGGTGGTAACGCTTGGGCGACCTGAGCTGGTATTGTCAGAGGTCGGGCTGACCGAAACCAACCTGACCGTGCTCACATGTGTTTCGTCTAGCGGATCGAGTGAATCAGCCTGCCCCTTGGAGGTGAGCTTGCAGCCAACTCACCCTGACGCTCCCACCACTTTATTGGCAACTGTTTCCACGACGCCAACAATCGGATTTCATTGCGCCAAACCAACTCTACCCGACTTTGTTGAGTCCATATAAGAATGTAAGCTATAGTGAAGTTATATTCCAACGTCGCCAACTCGCGTGCCCGTGGGCGCATGTCAACCTTCGCGCACGAAGACAACTTGCTCGCACGTGTCAGGATTGTTAAAAGGACTGAACGCCTGACAGAACTCGGCGTATAGAGGCGCGAAAGGAGGCCTACGGCAAGAATTTCGCTCCTATAATAATTAAATTATATATTAATATTAATTTGGATTCAGCGTTCTTCGGTGTCGTTATCTTGAGCTTCAGAACACCAGATGCCTTACGCGAGCCTTGCGCAATGATCGGGCGCCACATATCGTCATCAAATTAATGCTGGGGCTTTGCAACTTTCTGCAACGACAGTGCACTTTTGATCCAGGCACACGAAAGCCAGAAACGGCCCGTCCATTTGAAGAAAAGGTGCGGAGAATTTGATTCCGACAAGTCCATTTAAAACACAAAATTCGTCACACTTTGTCTCGGAAGAATGACTATATATAGCAGGCAAGACATGGAAATAGTGTTTTAGCAGACGAATGTTGCAGGTTTAAGTGCAAAGGCCACAGCAAGAAATGTGTGTTTGTAAATTGTAGAAGGTATACCGTAACATCACATTTTGCTGTACATTAAAAAAGAAGATTTTGGGTAGTCACATCGGTTGTTTAGGGCGGTTAACTAATGGTCACGAATTTATCGTTAAGCGTCTTCGAGTGGCTCTTTAGACACTGAATTTTATTAAAGCGTTGACGAGTCCCCTGGGTGGCTTAGCGGCTATGGTGTTGCGCTGCTTTAAGTAAGAAGTCAAATTCTGGCGGCGGCGGCCGCATATTCATGGGGGCGAAATGCGAAGACTACCGCATCCCATGCACTGGGGGATATTAAACATGCCCTGGGGGTCAAAATTAATCCGGGGTCCCCCAGTACGGCGTGCCTTATAATCAAATCGTGATTTTGGCACCTAAAACCCCAGAATTCAACCCGTTTACCGAATGTTACTACGAGTTTGCAATGTGCACATCACTGTCAAGGAGGTGCATGCATATTATTCAATGACTCATATACGTAAATTGTTAATGTTGAGAATAAATAAATCTGAGGTGATCATTATTCGTTAACTTAGTCACGACATCGGCGCAAGTGTGCAGTCAGCATTCTTGTATATGCCATACCATCAAGAACAATGCTCGCGCCTTGTGTAGTTTCACGAGAACTACGTAAAGCCAGTAGTTGCGGAGACGGGAGCACATGTTGAGAACTGTGGCAGCAATGAGTTCATTAGTGGCACGAAGGCAGGAGATGAAACGAGCAGTTGCTTATTATAGACGCGTGGTACATAGATGACGGTGCAGGAAGATGGCGAGATTATGAAGTGGAGAGGCGCTTTCTGTGAGATGGTAGACATTCACGCGCTGGAAACATAAACGATGCTGCCGACCGCAGTATTTTAAGCCTGCGGGAATCACAACCGTGGGCACAGAGTGCTTGTAACGCAGAGTCCTTAGGCGTAAAAAAAAAAAGAGAGAATGAGCTAAAGGGCATACTGAAATGAGGGAAAAAGCGAAGAGCCCTGAAATGTAGTACGCTAGGTCGCTCTCCGATGATGCATGACGCTTGAGTCAACTGCTATACGCCACTGTGGGTCGCGGCTGGCTCACGTGTCTGCAGCGGTCGTAATCAACACCGGTTGCAGATGAGGGCGCGGTGCCGCAAGTTTTCTCCCGCGTTCCGAGCACTGTCGGGGGAGGGGCGAAAGAAAACTCGCTCCGCGCAAGCCCCGCGCGAATGACTGGTCGGCAGTTGCGAGCGCGCGCGCGCCTGCGCACGTGTTGTAAAATTTATTCAAATGAACAGGGCGCGCTTTCGCGCTAATCCCATTTGCGCTCGGACGCTCGCTTTGTCTGAGCAAACAGTGATTCCTCTTCAGCGGGAGAGCTGCCGTCGCAGCAAGCGACGCGGCGGTTGGTAATAATTTAGTTTTGGAGACAGGACGGATTGCGAGGAGCGCGCGAACCGAGCGGGACAGTACGGGAACAATCCCCGGGTCCCTCCCTGTCTCCTGTGTTAAACTAACAGGCGGGCGCGGGGCCGCACGCGCAATGCAGTTTAAGCGCATTGCTTTGTGTTTCGAGTGTCGGGTTGTCATAGCTTCGGCGCGCGACGCATATGGTTGTGGTGTGTGATAGAATCTTTTTCACGTAGACCGCCGGTGCATAGATGTCCGAGGTGTTACTTCAGTGCCACGGCGATGGGCTGGTGGACAACAGCTTGTATCTTGCTTTACAAATGGTCTATCAATATGTGCTTGCATTAAGCTACATTCGCTCGCATGCGTAAAGCTATGTATGGTGTAACCAGTTTCTGAACGTTAAACGGACGACACTTGGTTTCCTACAAGCGGAAGACATTTCTTGTGCAGGCGAAGCCTCGCGTAAGCTTGGAGAATTCCCAGTGGTCTCATTGTACTTGTGTTTGTAAATTGGTGGGGCAATATTATGGTATCGACGTATAAGGTGTATAGAAATCGTTGTTCTTTAATTTATTTCCTTTTTTAGCCCCCGGGCACCAATCACCATGCGACGTAGTAATTTTGGTCCCAGCGTTGACAGCTTGGACTCCCGCCCCTTTTCAGAAGAAAAGCTTTTGGGCGCGTGGAGGAGTGTTCACTGTGCCCAACGTGCCATAAAATCACTTTTCAACTTTTTAAGTGAGACTGGTTTAGACGATCGCCTCTAGAAGCTGTGAGACGTGCAGTTAGTGCGAAATGTGTTTGCGCAATAACTTTTTGTGACAAGATCACTTTTTGTATAGACAGTGCGCATCCGCATATAGGACAACGTGTATATAGTATCTCATTGTACCATAACATAACCACCCGCCACCTACCTTTCTCTGTATTTCCCACTTCCCCTTTCCCTAGTGAGGAGTAGCAGGCTAGAGGCACGCTCTCCAGGCCGACCTCTCCTCCTTTCTCTTCATTAAAATCTACTCCTCCTCCTTGGTCCCAGCACTCATCAGACAGAATTGCTTGAAAAGCAGTGGTGTGTGTGTGTGTGTGTGTGTGTGTGTGTGTGTGTGTGTGTGTGTGTGCGTGTGTGCGTGCGTGCGTGCGTGCGTGCGTGTGTGTGTGTGTGTGTGGGTGTGTGTGTGTGTGTGTGTGTGTGTGTGTGTGTGTGTGTGTGTGTGTGTGTGTGTGTGTGTGTGTGTGTGTGTGTGTGTGTGTGTGTGTGTGTGTGCGCGCGTGCGTGTGTGTGCGCGTGCGTGTGCCAGTGTATGTGTGTGCGTGCGTGCGTGTGTGTGTTTAATTATCGGGACTGTCTAAAAGACTAATTGTTGTTAGTCAGTTGCCTTCTGCGTGCTTGCGCGGACAGACCCGTATCGTACCTTGGTATCTTTGTCCTTATTTTTTCTACCATTTTGGATCTTCCGCTCACTGAAGGGCAGCCAACTGGGCGGCTACTCCGGATAACCTCTCTGCCTCGCATTTATTTTCTTTTCTCTATCTGTGTGCCCTTCGGATGCCAAGGGTATACCGTGGAAATGGTGACCAACATCATTAACCACACGATGACATATCATTCCGGATAGTTTTCTTCAAGCAATTGACAGCAGGCTACGCTGCGCCAGACATAGGAAAAAAAAAAACTTGACTGTATATATAAACAACCTTTGAAGCGAAGAAGAACGGAATGTCACACGAAGAAAAAGCATAAGAGAAGAGCCGCTAACAATAAAGTGGCTAATAGTATTCTCGATGCTCAAGAGACGTGGTTTTCTCTAATAAGAGATATCTTATTTAGAAATATCTCAGAAATGACTGCGGAGGTTCCGACTAAATCCACATACCCTGTGGCAGGGAATTATAAGCTTCTAACGTATGCATATTTGCCGCCGTGACAAACTTCTTAAAGGAAGACCCGGAATGCTGCAACTTCTATGTAAACGAAACGTACAGAAACAAATAGTAGCGAACAACGTAGCGCTGTGAGCATGTACCATTGCCGTGGCGCCTCTCGAAATGTAGCTCTGCTACGCAGTAAATTGAATCCAAGCACATCTTTCATTGGACAGCTCTCGCACAGGGCGGTCTGCTTCTTCTTTTTGGCGATTGTTTTCTCAGGACGTCCCATTAATAACCTCGACCATGCGCCAGTGTTTATACAATAAAGTTGGCAATAACGAATTTGCCGCGGATTCCGCCCTTAATGCGGCCCATATTTACATAGTATACCCCGACAAGGACAGACCGCATAATCTCTTCCATTTTCTCAATCCCCGCACTTTATTTAATATTCTATTACTGACACCAAGCAAGATTTAATTCCCTTCGCATAAGCACACATATTTCCAAGCATGCGTAGAAAGAAGACTTGAAAGAAACGGAAGAGGAAAACGTATTCGCAGAGTATTGTACTTTTTCTTCATGAAGAGCCATTGCTCTCTCTCTCTCTCCCTCTTTCTTTCTCTTTCTCTCTTTTTCCTTTGTTGTAGCATGTTTGAGATGAAGAGCTTCGAGCGAACGTAAAAGTGCTATCAGTGCGTCGCGATCTTTCCAGAGAAATTGCTCATTGGTTACAAAAATAAAAGGCTTTCTTCTGCTTTCGGATCGCGCACGCCGTAACGAGCGGTCGACAGTAAAGAAGGGAGAAACATCTCGAGTTTAATAAAGCACGCCTCCGTTCGCAGTGTTTCTGCTTGAGAGAGACAGGCGATGGGCACAAAAAGATTTAAAGAAACAAAAGAAAAGTGGCCCACGCTTTTCCGTCATTAATAACTGTCTCCGACGGAGCACTAACTCGGAGCTGCAAATGAATATTAGCGACCAGAGACAAAAAAAAAAAAAAAGAAATGCAGCGTAGCGAAGAATACAGGGAAAAAAATGATAAGAAGGAGAGGAGGAAAATGGGGAAATCAGTTGTAGTAAGACGGGGAAGAACATCAAAGACAGTTGACATAAAAGTAACAGTAATGCCGGAGAGAAGCGAGAGGGAGAGAGAGTGAAGGAGAGAAGAAAAAAATAATGGGTCCTCCTTACCCGGTCGTTTGACGCATGGTCCCAATTCCCCCGATTTATTATTCCAATCGCATTACAAAGCTGGCTAGAGCGCGCGCGCGCGCGCTCGAGGACAAAGCGAAGTCGTCGCGTCGCGCATTAAAACGCGAGAGGATTGGTGAGTACACAAACAGAGAGCACAAGATTCTTTCTGGCTATCGCCAAGGGGGGACAAGAAGATGGGAAAGGAGGGAGAGAGGCTGGGGAGAGGGGCTCAAAGAGAGAGAAGAGAACGGAGAAGGCGAAGTTAAAAAGCTCCGGGTGAGAAATATAGAAGAAAAAGACTTGCGCAACAATGGCCCGAAAGAAAAGAAAACAAAGCAAAGAGAGGTAGGTGGAGACAGTAATTTTCTATCAAGCCCCGTTTTAGAAAGACATCAACTCGGTGTCGTCGTACTTCGGGTTTTTAACACACTCCCTATAGAGATGCGAATGCGTTTGCTTTACGAGTACATCTACTTCCTGGAGGCTAGCGCTGTGTTCTTTCGTGTTTTTTTGATCACTCCCCGGCGTCGTCTGCTCGCTTTATTTCCTTTGTCCGATTGCCATGCAAAGAGCACTCGTGCCTATGACGGCTTCACTTTGCGCCGCCGTCTTTTCACTGCTTCGTTTTTCGGTTTAAAGAGAGGAGCGTTTGTTATCCGCACTGATTCCCTCCATCTCTCCTTTTAATTCAACCAATCCCAGTTCCTTATTTTTGTGTTATTTCTTCTTTTTCTTTTTGCCCGTGCGCCTTTGGTCCCAATATCTTCGTCTGCAGCGAAAAGCGACGAGGCTCGCCTGTTCATTCCGCCCGAAACTAATTTGGCTCGTGGCTCCGTAAAAGCGTTTTGAATTCTCTCGAACGAAACGACGTTTAAATTAATGCCTGATTTGAAAAATGGGTATCTTTTGCGCAAACAGTCGCCGGGCTTTGCTCGTTCATGCCGCTTCCCGGGAAGAGCTTGCAGCAGGGGAGTACGTCAAAGCAAACAGTAAGGGAAGAGCAGTTGCAGCGCCCGAACGTAATGCGCATGTCGCTTTGCAAAAAGAAAAGGATGAAAAAAAAAGCAAACCAGCTTTCTGGCAAGTGTCGCGACGTGAGAAATTTGTAGCTTCACCCTTAGCCTCTCCCCCCCCCCCCCATTTCTTTTCATTTTTTGATATCAAGCTCACTATGGGAAAGATGGATGTAGCTGTACTCCGAATCTGGAATGTAAGCTAGCTTTCATGTACAGCGCTATTCGCATAGAACGTGAACTCTAGTAACGAGTTGCAAGTTTCCTTTCTGAGTATTAAGCAGATTTGGCTTTAAAAGGACACTAGGGATACTTTAGTGCTGAGGTATGTGTTTCCAGGCGAGAGTAATTACACAAGTATCGGAATGTTCGAGTGATTGTGCAATTAAAATTAAAGCAACGATATACGACTGACAGCATTCCACCTTTGGTTATCTTCTCCTTGCATACATTTAAACGTCGATTTAACAAAGTCCATTGAACCCGAGAATTATTTCTATAAATCTAAAACTTTATTAAGTCGGCAATACTTGAAACAGTTATAATAAAGAAATTATTATACTTATTTCAAAGCAACAAATACCGATATATGTAATCTTTGCCAGCGTACGCACTTGTAATGCTTGCCAAAGACTTACTAGTAAGCCCGTCTAGCGTGTTCTTTGGTCAATAGTGTCCAGCGCCTGACCCACTGCGGTAGCTTAGTGACTATGGCGGGGCGCTTCTAAGCTCGAGGTCACCGGTCCGAGGCCTAACACGGCGGCAACAATGGGAGTGAAATGCAATAACGCTCATGTGTTTGCACTTAGGTGTACGTCAGGTGGTCAAAATTAAACCGGAATCCCATACTACGGCGTGCCTCATAGCCAAATCTTGATTTTGGCACGTGAAACTCTCGTTTTCAATAACTTCGTTGTTTATATACGGCCCCTGAGCTTAAACCAAGCATTCCCATATTTTCCGCGCATTTTCCTGTATCCCCCCTCCCCTCTAATCAAACTTGCTAAATCGGGTCAGATATTGTACTCACTTCGTAGATTCCAGGTTTTTGACGCATTAGGCTCTAGATTTTATGTGAGGAAATCGAAAGCAGCTCGTTAAACCAAATATTTTGTAAAATTGTGTTTCCGTAAATTGAGGTTTGATGGTATATATCCAAGCCTTTACAACAACAATTTCTACTGCCTTAAAGGTTTCAAGCAAAAGCTGATTTATCTTCGGCATGTCGTTGTTGTAGTAGCGGCATAGTTGTTGTGCCCTCAAATGATGACACTTCTGGTTCCTCACGCGTTTTCTTTCTTTTTTTTTTTCATGCGCGTGTTGCTCTTTTCGTTTTCTCGCAAACGATACTTGTACCTACTACTGCCCACTGACCAGGTTTCCATGTGTGTGCCCACGTGAACACGGTTTAATACCTAACGAAAACAAAAATTAAAAGCAAAAGGGGAAAAAGTCGCCGGAACCCATGCATATATATATGTGGGAATCGGCTATAATATAAGCCTCCTTGTTCTTGTTCTTGTTCCCTAATGAAGTGGCACAATCCGCTGTGGGAGATCTGTTATGAATCGTCTTCACTTCTCCTTCTTCACTTACATGTAGCTCAACGCTCCTGCATCAATGCATGCTAGGGTCCAATTTTATTCACTTCACTTTTCTTCTCCCCACTCGGCGGCTTCTGTTTCAGACTTCTTTATCTATGCGTAGCTGACTACAATTTGTTCTAGCCTACCGCGTGCCTCTTTTTCCCTTTGGGTAAGCTCATTATGCTTAGTGGCACGGGCAGGGGTGTCTAACTTTTTGTTGTTCACTAATTTATTTTTATTTTTTACTTACCTCGCCATACGCTATGTATAATCTGGCACCTACGAAGTGACGCACACTCTGGGGGATTATATTTTTGGCAAGAAATGCTCGCATTTCCAGTGTCACATATCCAGCTGTACTTGAAACAGAACAGCGCGGTTTTGACGGGGACAAGGAGGGAGACACGACACGGACGAGCGCTGACTTGCAGCTGTGTCGTGTCCGCGCTGTTCTGTTTCAACTGTGGCTTACCAACTCGCCCAAACGTTCGTTTTAATGATATCGAGCTGTACATACCTAGTGGCAAAGGTTCCGTTTCGGACACATAACCAGTGGCAGTTGTAGAGCTGCACGCAACTAGTGACCCAAGTTGTTGTTGCACAATCGACCAGACATCAGTGGCGAACGGCCAGTAAAAGAGAGCTTCGCTATAAAAAGACAGCTGCCAATGTAATCAATCACACGTGACATATTAGCATTTTCGTTGGTGTCTGACAAAGAGAAAGTGCACGGGGAGAAACGCTCGTGGGAGACTGAGACATTTATTTTAATTCGAAAGTTTACCGTTCGGCATGGAAAATTTGAAGCATTCAAGTTATACGCAGACGTATTTATTTGTTGTGTTCAATAATGCCATACAAGTACCTATGCTCCGCCCGTTCCTGTTGACTGCGATAGATGGTAGTGAAGCAGGCAGCTTGAGTGTAGTACCACTTATGACGGGTAGTGGTGCCTTGGTGATCACACAATGCCACAAGTGGTGCGGTATACCTGCGAGAGAGCCCCTGGGCGAGGGCAGAAGGCGCAGGTCGAGCCGAAGGCCAACCGATGATCCGGAGCCCCATAGACAGGTTGCGGCTTATTCTTCTCATCCGACAGGATGCAGGGGATGTAGGCGTTCTTCATCCGTTCAGGTGGGAGAGCAAATGATGATAGAAGCCCCCCCCCCCGCCCCCCTTTCTTTTTTTGGTGCACGCCCTTTGGACAGCCAAACACCAGACGACAATGATGACAGGTCCGCGCCCCTTGAAATCTACACTGTAAAATAATTTACACCCTTAAAAGCGAAAAAGGGTATAAATGTGTCTATAACTCATACCCTTAGGGTGTGAGTTATGGGCACATTTGCACCCTTTTTCGCTTTTAGGGTGTAAATTATTTTACAGTGTAGTGTGGAATTACGTAAACACGTGCTTCCATTGTCAGATCATAATGTTGAAGAGTTTTCATTGCAGACTGCTAAATTCTCCTGTGTTAAATAAGAGGGCTGGAACTGGCTAGAAAAAAAAATACTCGAGCATTTCTTTTTTTTGTTCTTACTCTTCTTATGGGCGGCCTGATTCTAGAATCATGTGTTAACCGGCCAAGCTTTCTGCTTTACGGGCGCTTGCAATGAGAACTTAAAAACAAAGCACGAAGTAGTTATTCCAAGTGCAGTCATTCAATATTTTTTGGGAATAGTCGTCCTCTCGAGCGTGTGATCACGCGTACATTGCTTCTCTATTTGTTAGTGGCCGTGTTTGACCGTGCTGTCACTGCTTTCGAATTGTGTTAATACCATACTAATATAATAATAATAATAATAATAATAATTTGACTATACCAAACCTAAAAAAAGAACTGCAGACAGTTTTGTTGCGTTTGTATCCAGCTAATATCGCTCCACGATCCTGGGTTATTGTGTAGATTCCCGCGCCAGAATACCAGTTTTAACGACGCTTCGTAAACCAACACCGTTCCGTAATAAAGACCCTATTTTTTCATCCGCGCGCCCGGACATGGGCGAGGCCGTAATTAGCCGACTCGCCTTCTTCACAAAGAAAAGAAGTTCTGTTAGATAAAGACAATACCTCCACGATGAGGCGAAAGTAACGTCGCGTATAAGGTTGCGCTAATGGACAAGTATTGATTTACGGCCACCTGTCCTATCGCATGAGAAGCCGGTATCCACGTGGTTGTTCGACACAAAAGATGGCGACAAAAGTAACATTTACCGCAAAAACAAAATGAAAGAACACACAGGACACTTGCAGTCAGCTTTTGTGAAACGAGTATATTTATTGGTCTAGCGACATTCTGTTCTTATATTACAGAGGTGAGCTTAATTACAGTGGTACCACGCGGAAGTACGTTTGATTTGTGTTGCTTACCGTGGCTTTTCTTCTTTTTTTTGTTTTTTTCGAGGCATGGCAGCATTTGCTGCGTATTTCTGCGAGTGCTCCTTTGACTAGCTGAAGGTACAGTGAAAGGCAAAATTGTATCGACGGACTAGCATTAAATGACAAGTGAAACGTATAAGAAACAATTTCCCTCGAGGGGCGAAGTTGAACACCAACAATGCAGGTGAGCAAAAACAACGGTTTCGGCGGTATTTGCAGAATGAAGCAGTAGTGCCAAAAATGCGCACAACGCATGTCTATCGCCTATTTACATGCCCGAGTGGGCGGTTCACCGGTGGGAATGGCAACATGGGGGTGAACGAAAGCTACAGTGAATCCCCGGGCACAAGTTATTCGGTGTTGATAATTTGTTGATAATTCCGTGTTGATAATGTTGTTGTTGCAGACGGGTAGAGCGTTATGACGTAACGATTCATTTCAC